>NC_084611.1:76876615-77074115 GCF_033978795.1 Nerophis ophidion
ATGTAACTGGCGATTACTGAAGCATTTACGCATAATGAAGCACAAGCAGTGATTCTGTGAGCCTTGATGCCTCAATGTGTGTGTCACTTTAAGAAATAAAAACAGTGAGTTGGTGTGTCATTTGACTGAGAAGCATCAAACTGTGTTAATCAGGAATTGCTTCTTTCGGCCTACCAGTGACAGCTTGTGCTGTCCATCCAGCAGATGTCACCATTATGAAACAGCAACACAGTCCTGCGTCAATACAGCCAGTGAGTTTGCCACACACTCCCTGAGACGTCATTTGCCCAGTACTATAGTTACCATTCACTTTGCATGTGTGGCAGGTGGACATGTCCGAAATTAACATGCATATATTACAGATTATATTACAGAACATAAGAACATTGATAAGGAATAGAGATGAGTGTGCATTGTGTTAGATGAAGATAAAGGCAGTTACAGTCAGAACACATAAAAAGTTCCAGGACTAGTGTCACAAAAGCAATGTATATCTAAAATCTAGACCACATGTTTTTTTCCTCTCTGAAGTAATCTCCATGGAGTCTGACGAGAAAAATGCATGAAAAGAGGTGAGAGTTGTGGCAGGGAAACTACAATGTGCCTTACTCAGCAGGGTTAGGAAAAACGGCGTTACATAACAATGGCGTAACTTTTACTCGTAACAAGTAATCTAATTACTGTAATTTCCGGGCTACAAAGCCCAGTGGTATTTAAGTCACACCCACCAAATTTTGGAATAAATACATATATTTATATATATATTAACTAGAGACTGGCTTTTTTTGCAGACATTTGATATTCCGATGTTGTCCAACTCTTAATTACTGATTCCGATATCAACCGATACTGATATATACAGTCGTGGAATTCAATCAGTCAGTCAATCAATGTTTACTTATATAGCCCTAAATCACTAGTGTCTCAAAGGGCTGCACAAACCACTACGACATCCTCGGTAGGCCCACATAAGGGCAAGGAAAACTCACACCCAGTGGGACATCGGTGACAATAATGACCCAGTGGGACGTCGGTGACAATGATGACTATGAGAACCTTGGAGAGGAGGAAAGCAATGGATGTCGAGAGGGTCTAACATAATACTGTGAAAGTTCAATCCATAATGGATCCAACACAGTCGCGAGAGTCCAGTCCAAAGCGGATCCAACACAGCAGCGAAAGTCCCGTTCACAGCGGAGCCAGCAGGAAACCATCCCAAGCGGAGGCGAATCAGCAGCACAGAGATGTCCCCAGCCGATACACAGGCGAGCAGAACATGGCCACCGGATCGGACCGGACCCCCTCCACAAGGAAGAGTGGGACATAGGAGAAAAAGAAAAGAAAGGGCAGATCAACTGGTCTAAAAAGGGAGTCTATTTAAAGGCTAGAGTATACAAATGAGTTTTAAGGTGAGACTTAAATGCTTCTACTGAGGTGGCATCTCGAACTGTTACCGGGAGGGCATTCCAGAGTACTGGAGCCCGAAATGAAAACGCTCTATAGCCCGCAGACTTTTTTTGGGCTTTGGGAATCACTAATGAGCCGGAGTCCTTTGAACGCAGATTTCTTGCCGGGACATATGGTACAATACAATCGGCAAGATAGGATGGAGCTAGACCGTGTAGTATTTTATACGTAAGTAGTAAAACCTTAAAGTCACATCTTAAGTGCACAGGAAGCCAGTGCAGGTGAGCCAGTACAGGCGTAATGGGATCAAACTTTCTTGTTCTTGTCAAAAGTCTAGCAGCCGCATTTTGTACCAACTGTAATCTTTTAATGCTAGACATGGGGAGACCCGAAAATAATACGTTACCGTAGTCGAGGCGAGACGTAACAAACGCATGGATAATGATCTCAGCGTCTTTAGTGGACAAAATGGAGCGAATTTTAGCGATATTACGGAGATGAAAGAAGGCCATTTTAGTAACGCTTTTAATGTGTGCCTCAAAGGAGAGAGTTGGGTCGGAGATAATACCCAGATTCTTTACCGTGTCGCCTTGTTTAATTGTTTGGTTGTCAAATGTTAGAGTTGTATTATTAAATAGAGGTCGGTCTCTAGCAGGACCGATAATCAGCATTACCGTTTTTTTGGCGTTGAGTTGCAAAAAGTTAGCGGACATCCATTGTTTAATTTCAGTAACACATTATTATGCCTAATTTTGTTGTGATGCCCCGCTGGATGCATTACACAATGTAGCAAGGTTTTCCAAAATAAATCAACTCAAGTTATGGAAAAAAATGCCAACATGGCACTGCCATATTTATTATTAAAGTCACATAGTGCATTATCTGCAATGAGGTGGCGACTTGTCCAGGGTGTACTCTGCCTTCCGCCCGATTATAGCTGAGATATTTCTTATTCCAAAGGGAATAAGTGGTAGAAAATGGATGGATGGAAAGTGCATTTCCTTTTTTAACATGCCTCAAAACAGCAGCTTGGAATTTGGGACATGCTCTCCCGTAGAGAGCATGAGGAGGTTGAGGTGGGCGGGGTTGGAGCGGCAGGGTTGAGGTGAGGGGATCGCGGGGGTGTATATTGTAGAGTCCCGGAAGAGTTAGTGCTGCAAGGGATTCTGTGTGTTTCTTCTGTAATGTTTATGTTGTGTTACGGTGTGGACGTTCTGCCAAAATATGTTTGTCATTCTTGTTTGGTGTGAGTTCACTGTGTGGCGCATATTTGTAACAGTGTTAAAGTTGTTTATGCGACCACCCCCAGTGTGACCTGTATGGCTGTTGACCAAGTATGCATGGCATTCACTTCGGTGTGTGAAAAGCCGTAGATATTATGTGATTGGGCCGGCACGCAAAGGCAGTGCTTTTAAGGTTTATTGGCGCTCTGTACTTCTCCCTACGTCCGTGTACACAGCGGCGTTTTAAAAAGTCATACATTTTACTTTATGAAACCGATACCGATAAGTTCCGATATTACATTTTAAAGCATTTATCGGCCGATAATATCGGCAGTCTGATATCATCGGACATCTCTATTGTAGCAGCAGCGGACCACAAGCTGCAAATGTACACCAGTAGTAAATATTTTGTAAATGTTCATTTACATACCTTAAATGTTTCCAAGCGGTGACTGTCACACGGCAGATCAAACAAAACAGAAGTCATCGTCATGGACTGCGGAAGCTCGCTCGCCAATCAGCTAAGCAGACTCAATGACTCCACGGTGATGTTTTGGTGAATTTACGAAACTGAAACAATACAAAAAGAATGCCACTGTAAATTAATAATACTAACATAGACACGTGTAAACGTGTTAGTATACTCGCTGATGCTATCGATGCTAGCTTGATTACGTTACGATAGCACGTACAAATATGTATGAAAGCACTCCTACAGACATCACACATGGGACGGTTTCGTAAGTCTGAATAGTTTAAGTTGTATTGTAAAACTTACAAACGTTGCTTGGAGTGATGAATGAAGATTCTGTTCGAGCAGAAGAATATCGATATATTTGGATGAAACAGGAAGTACATTGTCCAGCAGTGAGCGAACACGGCCAAAAGATGGTGCCATAGCACAAACAATAACACACCTTTTCAGTGTCTTTGGCAGTCTAATAATAAAACTATTTGTCGAATACAAAACATTATGGGCGTTAGCAAAGAAAAAAATCATAAATTTGCCGCACCTTTTCATAGGCAGCAGGTTTCCAAGCGTTGGAAAAAAGTAGCGGCTTAAAGTCAGGAAAATCCGGGAATTACTTTTATGTTTGTTACAATGCTGTTATCAATATATTTTAAGTAACGTGGCACACTAGATGTGGTTGTATGTCAACATGAAAGCCTCAGAAGCAAAGCAAGTTTAATGCAGAGTTACTTTTTACTAATGCCAGCAACAACCAGCATTAAAATGAATTTTATACCAAATAGGAGGAGGCAACATCCATCCATCCATCCATTTTCTACCGCTTATTCCCTTTTGGGGTCGCGGGGGGCGCTGGCGCCTATCTCAGCTACAATCGGGCGGAAGGCGGGGTACACCCTGGACAAGTCGCCACCTCATCGCAGGGCCAACACAGATAGACAGACAACATTCACACTCACATTCACACACTAGGGCCAATTTAGTGTTGCCAATAAACCTATCCCCAGGTGCATGTCTTTGGAAGTGGGAGGAAGCCGGAGTACCCGGAGGGAACCCACGCATTCACGGGGAGAACATGCAAACTCCACACAGAAAGATCCCGAGCCTGGATTTGAACCCAGGACTGCAGGACCTTCGTATTGTGAGGCAGACGCACTAACCCCTCTGCCACCGTGAAGCCTGAGGCAACATCACACAGCAAACAACATGCAGCCAAATTACACTTTGCCTACATGTTGTAGGCAAAGCACGGTTGGTAGAGTGGCCGTGCCAGCAATTTTAGGGTTGCAAATTCGATCCCCGCTTCCGCCATCCTAGTCACTGCCGTTGTGTCCTTCGGCAAGACACTTTACCTACCTGCTCCCAGTGCTACGCACTGTAACTTAAATATTGGGTTTCACAATGTAAAGTGCTTTGAGTCACTTGAGAAAGGCGCTATATAAATATAATTCACTTCACACTTCACTTCACTTACAAACACACTACTACTACGAGGGAATAATGAACAACAAATCAATGATTGAAGCGACAAGCTTGCAATCCTACAATACCCTGTTTGTCCCATACCATACCAACTTTATTTATAAAGCCACTTTAAAAACAACCACAGTTGAGGAACGAAGGGCTGTACACCACAAAGAAATAAAGGCAAAGGACAGACTAAAAAAAATCACATTTCAAACAGAAGTAAAAAACACATCCATCCATCCATCCATCATCTTCCGCTTATCCGAGGTCGGGTCGCGGGGGCAACAGCCTAAGCAGGGAAACCCAGACTTCCCTCTCCCCAGCCACTTCGTCTAGCTCTTCCCGGGGGATCCCGAGGCGGTCCCAGGCCAGCCGGGAGACATAGTCTTCCCAACGTGTCCTGGGTCTTCCCCGTGGCCTCCTACCGGTTGGACGTGCCCTCCCTAGGGAGGCGTTCGGGTGGCATCCTGACCAGATGCCCGAACCACCTCATCTGGCTCCTCTCAATGTGGAGGAGCAGCGGCTTTACTTTGAGTTCCTCTCGGATGGCAGAGCTTCTCACACTATCTCTAAGGGAGAGCCCCGCCACCCAGCGGAGGAAACTCATTTCGGCCGCTTGTACCCGTGATCTTATCCTTTCGGTCATGACCCAAAGCTCATGACCATAGGTGAAGATGGGAACGTAGATCGACCGGTAAATTGAGAGCTTTGCCTTCCGGCTCAGCTCCTTCTTCACCACAACGGATCGGTACAACGTCCGCATTACTGAAGACGCCGCACCGATCCACCTGTCGATCTCACGACAGGCGGAAATTTGCTATTGAAATTGAAATTTGCTATTGAAATTTGCTATTGAAATTGAAATTTGCTATTTCAATGTGTAAAAAACACATTGAAATAGCAAATACAAATTACCCTAAGAACAATTTGTTAGATAAAAAGCAGTTAAAAAGTTAAAAACAGTTAAAAAAATTAAAAGTTAAAAACAGTTTAAAGTCTCATGCTGGGTTAAAAGCCAGTGAATAAAAGTGGGTTTTAAGAAGGGTCATAAAAATAGCCAAAGAAGGGTCCTGTCTCACATGGAGAGGGAGATTGTTCCAGGGTTTGGGACTCGCGACAGAGAATGCTCTGTCCCCTCTGAACTTGCGCTTTGATTTGGGGACCTCCAGGATCAGCTGATCAGCTGACCTGAGGGACCGGGTGGGGGGAAGGTGGGGCAAGACCATGTAAGGATTTAAAAACGAGTAAGATAATTTTAAAATGGCCTCTTTTGTGGACAAGGATACTAAAACCATCGAAGTACATTCGATCTCTTAATTAACTTGCGCAAAAATAATTCAACAGATCTGCCTGCAAACTGCCACTGCTTAGCTAACAAACACTGCAGCGCTAAAATGTTGCTTTGAGCACACTCTTGGTAACATCAGGCACCACTTGGCAACAGGCATCGCCTTCAAAGGGACACATACACACTTTGCCCTCGTGAAATGTCTTTCAACTGCATGTGCCAGGAATTTCCTGTTCTGGCCCCGGCGCTGGCAACTGTTCCTGCTCCAAGGCTGGCCACCGCAACAGCACCTCGGCTAGCTCCTGCGGCAGCACCGCAGCGGGCTCCTTTGCCTGCTGCTCAAGCTCCAGAGGTGCCTCCGTCTTTCTCGACTCCGGCAGGCCTTCCCATGGCACCGCCCTCACCTCCAGCCTGGTCGCCTCCACAACCTCCAGCTGGCCTTCCGCATAACAGTCATCAGGCGCCTGAACGTGGCTCCCTCACTGGCCAATTAATGGACGCCCTTGGCGCATACAGCAGCGACGCCCAGGACTTGGGCATAGGACTAAAAAGGCTTTTGAGGTCCTGGCGCCACTCGCGCCACAGATGTGGTCGTTCCGTAGTTGCCCGCCTTGTCGCCACCACTTGACTTGTTCCCGGTGGATTTGGGGACACTGGGCCAAGTTGTGAGAAACAAAGTTTCTGGGGTACATGCGCCTGCTAGGCATCAAAACCTCAATTTTGAGTGAAAGGCAAGATGGAGACGAAGACGACGACAGAGATAAACGAGGAAGTCTACGCCGAGTTAATTCTAGCTTTTAACAACAAAAGCTTATCGCAAACCATGTGAGAAGCAGCGGAAGATGGAAGGAAATCATTAAAGACACTGCGACAACATTTTACCGGTAAAGGGAAGACTCTACGCTGAGCTAACATTGCTACAGAGAGGAGATAACGAGAGCGTTATACAGACTATATTCTCCACGCAGAAGCCGCAATTACCGCATTGAGAAATGGATTATTGAGCGATGGATTATTGAGTGCAATGATCCTAAAAGGCTTGCCTGACACATTTAAGCCGTTTAATGTGTATGTGGCACAAAGCGATGAGATGACGACATTTGGCTATTTCAAGACGAAGCGAAGGAGAAGTACAATACTAGCTCAATTGATGACAACGTGATGAAGGCATGTGGCGAAGCTAAGTGGAGAGAAAATAGCATGTAATCTCCGAGACACTTGTAACTGTGGACAGAAAGGTTACAAGGCACGTTATCACACACAAACCCGCATTTCGTCTGCTGCAAGCTCTGCCGGCACCTCCGCACGAGAAGCGCGCCGGGACACGCTCCTGCTCGTTCTGCCTGCATCGCAGTCACACGCTTGCAAGGCTGCAGGCAATCTACAATCAGCCCACCTGATACTGATGAAGACAGACAGCATAAAGACCAGCGGACCCAGAGATCCAGTGCCGAAACGTAGTTTACTTCTCGTAGTAAGCATCCCGTCTCTGGCTGCCCTCCTGCGTACTTGCTCTCTCTCTTCGCCTTCCCTGTTCCCGTTTCTTATGTCCACTGGGTTCCCCACAGTGCTTCCCCTGTTCCTTGTGATCGAGCTGTGTGCCTCGACTTCTCTCTGGATTCAGGACTACCTCCCTCGATCCTCGACCCCTGCTTGGACACGGACCTCGAGCTTCTCTCCAGCTCCCGACCGCTTGCCCCTTTGGTCTGACAAAGGATTCATCCAGCACACACTTACAACAAACTCTGGTAACATTGACATTGTTAATTCTACACATCGTCTTGCACCATTTACATTTAGTAGCATGCACACTCCACCACTTCATCAAGATCGAGTTCAATAAACCTATTGAAATGGTCCCTGCCGTTGTGTCGTCTCCTTCCTCCGCCGTACGTAACACACATCAGTGTGTAAGTGAAAACAGAAGTTTCCACCAGGGACAATGACGCAATTTTTGCAAAAATTTGATTCAAAAATACGTCAATTGTAGAAGGAAGAAAAGAGAATAAGCAAGTGAAACTGTCTTACATTTGCATTCAGATTAAATGAAGGTCAAAGTGTTGATATGCAACAGAAAATTCTGATGGTTGACAAATGGAGCAACATCACACACATAATAAGTGACATCGCCAAGTTTAAAGAATTTGATGAAACGTTCAAACCTGAACATCCTTTCCTGGAGTTGTCTGATGGGAAAAGGACTAGCGGTGGTGCACATTTAGGAAAGGTGCTGCAGAGGTCTACCTGCGGGACAGCGAGGGTCACCTGGTGAAGACAAGACTGAGGGGTGCACTGCACATATACCCTCATATCCAGAGGACATCTTTTCCGTGAGAGCAGCGACAACCGGCGGATCGTGAGCGAACTTTCAAAAAGGACACAATGTGCTCATCCGCAAGAATACAAAAAAATAACAGACTATATTACCTCAACACTTTGAGGAAGGGAAATGTTGATGAGTGCAATTTTACGATATTAAAACGTGGCACAAAAGTCTTGGCCATTGTAATTATGAAATTTACAAAAATGTAACAAAAGGGATGTAAATGAAGGGTAAGGTTGACAATCAAGGTTGCATTGTGTCATTTTCACAAAAGGTAATTTACCCAAAGCCGAAACGGGAACCTGATGAAAAGGCAATGGCCGCATCAGAACTTGTGCACATAGACTTAGCTGGCCCTATAGAACCAGAAGCAAAAGACAGATTTAGATATACTCTAGCATTCACAGGTGATTATTCTGGTGTGAAATTTGTGTATTTCTTAAAAGCAAAGAGTGATACAGAAGTTTATTGCCCCCTATGGCAGGATAAAATGCATCAGATCTGATAATGGCACCAAGTTCACGGCAAAAGTGTTTTAATCTCTCCCCGGTGGGAAAATGGCATTTAAATTAGATTAGATAGTACTTTATTTATTCCGCCAGGAGAGTTCCTTCAAGAAAATTACAATTTTCAGCACAATCCCATTCAAGATCAGACAAACATTACAGGGAGACAGAACAGGATCGCTGACGGGTCTGCCGGCTTCCAGCGCCCCTTACAAAAAAGATGACATACAGGTAAACAAGGGGGTAGGGGGGGTGGGAGAAAATAATAGAACATTAAAATAAAATTAAAAAAATCGGTCTTAGCCTGGGCCCTGGAGTGGGGGTGCAGACTGAGGCCAAGGGAAAAAAACAACTCATAGCCATAGTACACATCCCTCTTACATGTGTGTAAGAGGGAAAACATCAAACATCAAAGAACACAGAGGACATTAAAGACATTAAAGCAGCAGATACAACCAGACACTTCTACATACAGCTATGAATAAAAAGTTAAATAAACATATACACTGTGGTGGCCTCTGCGGTGTTCCACGCCATTGTCATTGTCCGCTGGGGTGGAGGGAGCATGGCCAGAGACAGAAGCAGACCCAACAAAGCAACCAAGACAGCCGACTCCACTCTCTGCCAGTGTCCAGTCCGCATGGATGAGCGAGGATACGTCCAAGGTGACTGAGGTGTCCGACACCTGCTCACCCAGCCAAGACACCGCGAAGCCTCTCTGTCCCAGCGCTCAGTGCTAGCTCTGCAGCCCTGTCCGCTCATCCGCATCTCCTCCAGTCCCTCCAAAAAGACTCTGGTGTAGCAGAGACCCAGGAGCTGGTCTCCATGGCCAAAAGGCTCCCGGGAGGCAGATCCAGAAGTCCACAAAAAAAGCACCACAGAGGTCACGAAAGTGCCACCCCTTGTCACACAGTCCCAAAGGGTCCCGGACCAAAATGCAAAAAAATATAATAACACATGAAAACAAGAGGGAAACACAAAAGGATGACACAAGAGCACAGAGCTCCTGCCTACAGCAGCCACTACAGCAGCGCCATCTTGGAAAAAAAAATACCAGACGATATAGCGCTATACTCACCCAATCAAAATGGGACTGCTGAGAGAACTTGACGAACACTATGTTACTGGAGAATAACTTACCAAAGTGGTTTCGGACGTATGCCGTAATGACAACTGCAGCTAGTTGTAACCAATGTTACTTTAGACGTGAGGAACAGACGCCATACTTCTTCCTGACAGGAAAGAGACAAGATATTTCGAGAATGAAAAAATTTGGATCGGTGTGCTATGCATACTAACAGGATAAGAAAAAGTTGGATCCGAGATGAGAGAAAGGATTTTTTGTCGGATACGATAAAAATAGCCCATCATACTTGGTCTACTACCCAGAGACTGGTAAAGTTTATAGAAAAAGACTGGTAAAGTTTATTGAGAAAGGTCCAGTTGAATTAAAAATTCAGACAGACCTACAGATGATAGATGATACCTGTGAGGAAAGGTTCAGGAGACCCATACCAAAAGTCCAAGAGACTGATAAAAAATTCAAAGGGGACACAGGAACTTAATGCTGAGCCATTTCAAAGAGACAAATATTTCTCGACAAATCAAGAATGAACTAGTCACAGCTCATTTTATCTTGAAAAAGGGAAACAAAGAAACTTCAATACTTTTGAGAATATGAATGTGATGTAGATTTTAGAAGGTGATGACCTAATCTCAAAAAATTTTGACAACTATTACAAGATGCCGGGTAACAAACATACCACAACTACATGGTGGAGCCATGTAGTTGCCAAAATCTAAATTGTGGAAAAAAGATGAAATTGATTCTCTTTAGGAAGGTAAACATGCAGTGGGGAGAAGACGGTCTTATACTGTGAAAGAAAATCCAGGTGAGACGGAAATATACAAGCCTAGATCCATTGCGAAAGGTTACAATCAGGTGGCAGGAATAGATTACAAGGAAACATTTTCTCAAAATGTAAATATGACATCAGTACGTAGTTTGAAACAACTGGTAGCCCAGTAACACATGACGTTACATCAGATGGATGTCAGGACATCGAATCTTCAAGCATCTGTCGATTGTGCGGTGTATATCCAACAACCTGAAGGATTTGTTATCGAGTCAAGTGAAACAAATAAGAAACTGGTTTGGAAACTAAACAAGTCACTATATGGACTAAAACAGTCAGGGAGAAACTGGAATAGGATGTTACATGAACACTTTGTTGAAAGTGGTTATGTACAAAACCAAGCAGATTACTGTGTTTCCAACAAACAAGATGATGGTGAAAGGATTACTCTGCTAATTTGGGTTGATGATCTGATTATTGCTGCTACAAATGAGGACACACCTAACAAAGTGAAAGAAATGTTGAAGTCCAAATGTAGGATTAAAGATCTTGGAAAACTCAAACACTATTTTGGGTGTTGATTTCAACGATGAGCCAAACACGGTACGTCACAAAAATGCTGGAAAAGATAGAAATTACTGATTGTAAAGTAAGATCGACCCAATCAAGCGAATGCTATAGACATCGATAGTGACAGCACACCTGTAAAATTAGAAGAAACTATCTTGAATTTGTCGGATGTTTGACTTCTACAAGACTTGACCTAAGTTGGATAGTCTGTAAACTATCACAATATCTCGCAGACACTGAATGAAGACCAAACATGTGTTAAGATATTTGAAGGGAACAAAGGCTAAAAATATTGTCTTACAATAAAAGAGCAAGGAATCTCGAACTGTTGCGATATTGTGACGCCAATTAGGCGGCATATCAAAATGATAGACGAAGCACAACAGGCTATTGTTTTAGCTTTACAAAATGTGGACCTGTTATTTCTTGGAAATACCAGAACCAATCAACTGTAGCTTTAGCAACGTGTGAAGCAGAATATACCGCATTGGTTGCTGCAGCAGAAGAAAGTTTGTATATCGTACAAGGGAATGGACAGTGGACGCAAATATGTACCAGTAACGATTTTCGAAGACAACCCAGGTGCAATATTTGTCGCCAGAGGTGCAAACTTATTGACATCAAGTATCACTTTGTCCAGTTTGCACTCAGTGAAAATAAGGTAAACATTGAATATTGTCCAACAGAAAAGAGATGACTTCAGATTGTTTTACAGTTGTTCCCAAAGTCTTCACTTTTCTCATAATAAAGTTGACTTTGGAATATTTAGTGGAGGACATTTCTCGACTGGATTTGTAGCACAGGTGGCATCCTATGACAGTTCCACGCTGGAAATCATTGAGAGCGGCCCATTCTTTCACAAATGTTTGTAGAAACAGTCTCCATGCCTGAATGCTTGATTTTATATACCGGGCCAAGTGATTAGGACACCTTGTGGCCAAATACTTTTGGCAATACAGTGTATGTGCCACCAGGCACGAAGTGGAAAGGTAACAGGTACTGTAAACATAAAAATGATAATGTTATTTTTACGTTAACATTCTGGTGACTGGGCTGCCAGTTTTTTTTCAACTGTAAAATCTGCAGCCGTTTTTACACTGTTACAGTAAATGGAAAAAATTATATCAATGTTATTTTACGGTAAAACGTTTTTTACTCTAACATCTGACTTTTTTTACAGCCTTACAGTCAAGAGATTCAAATCTTCCAATCCCACTTAAATTGCAAAATTACGGAGCCCCTAAGGGGACATGGAGGGGGGAAAAATATTTTGCGAGATCTCGCAATACTTTTCGTGAGATCTATGTCAGTGAACCGGAAGTAAAACAGCCACAGCGATGGAAGAGCGGGAGCATGAGGGAATCTACCCATCATCTGTGCTCTGTTGTGGGACCATAATACGTCAGTTGCAACCATGGCGGACGATTTGGAGCGGTTCTTAGTTAGGTTCTTAGTCTAGAGAGGTCCCAAAAGAGGACATGAGACGAATGAAGAGAGACAAGGTGAGCATACGTTTCCGGTTCACCATTGCTGTGTCTGTTGTACTTCCGGTTCACTGACATAGGAAAAAACCTTTTGCGAAATGTCGCAAAAAGTATTTTTCCCTTACGGTTCACCATCTTTGGGTCTGTTTTACTTTCGGTTCACTGACATGGGAAAAAAACCTTTTGCTTAATCTTGCAAAAAGTTTTTTCCCATGTCAGTGAACCGGAAATAAAACAGACACAGCGATGGTGAACCAGAAGTAAAACAGACACAGCGATGGTGAACCGGAAATGAAAAAACTTTTTGGGTGATTTTGCACAAGGTTTTTTTCCTATGTCAGTAAACCGGAAGTAAAACAGCCACAGCGATGGAGGAGTGGAAGCATGCGGGAACCTACCCATCATCTGTGCTCTGTTGTGGGACCATAATACGTCAGTTGCAACCATGGCGGACGATTTGGAGCGGTTCTTAGTTAGGTTCTTAGTCTAGAGAGGTCCCAAAAGAGGACATGAGACGAATGAAGAGAGACAAGGTGAGCATACGTTTCCGGTTCACCATCGCTGTGTCTGTTTTACTTCCGGTTCACTGACATAGGAAAAAACCTTTTGCGAAATGTCGCAAAAAGTGTTTTTCCCTTACGGTTCACCATCTTTGTGTCTGTTTTACTTCCGGTTCACTGACATAGGAAAAAAACCTTTTGCTTAATCTTGCAAAAAGTTTTTTTCCTATGTCAGTGAACCGGAAGTAAAACAGACACAGCGATGGTGAACCAGAAGTAAAACAGACACAGCGATGGTGAACCGGAAGTAAAACAGACACAGCGATGGTGAACCGGAAATGAAAAAACTTTTTGGGTGATTTTGCACAAGGTTTTTTTCCTATGTCAGTAAACCGGAAGTAAAACAGCCACAGCGATGGAGGAGTGGAAGCATGCGGGAACCTACCCATCATCTGTGCTCTGTTGTGGGACCATTATACGTCAGTTGCAACCATGGCGGACGATTTGGAGCGGTTCTTAGTTAGGTTCTTAGTCTAGAGAGGTCCCAAAAGAGGACATGAGACGAATGAAGAGAGACAAGGTGAGCATACGTTTCCGGTTCACCATCGCTGTGTCTGTTTTACTTCCGGTTCACTGACATAGGAAAAAACCTTTTGCGAAATGTCGCAAAAAGTGTTTTTCCCTTACGGTTCACCATCTTTGTGTCTGTTTTACTTCCGGTTCACTGACATAGGAAAAAAACCTTTTGCTTAATCTTGCAAAAAGTTTTTTTCCTATGTCAGTGAACCGGAAGTAAAACAGACACAGCGATGGTGAACCAGAAGTAAAACAGACACAGCGATGGTGAACCGGAAATGAAAAAACTTTTCGGGTGATTTTGCACAAGGTTTTTTTTCCTATGTCAGTAAACCGGAAGTAAAACAGCCACAGCGATGAAGGAGTGGAAGCATGCGGGAACCTACCCATCATCTGTGCTCTGTTGTGGGACCATTATACGTCAGTTGCAACCATGGAGGACGATTTGAGAGGTCCCAAAAGAGGACATTAAACGAATGAAGAGATACAAGGTGAGCATACAATTCCGGTTCACCATCGCTGTATCTGTTTTACTTCCGGTTCACTGTCATAGGAAAAAAAACATAGTGCGAAATTTCGCAAAAAGTTTATTCACTTCCAGTTTACCATCAATGTGTATGTTTTACTTCCGGTTCACTGACATAGGAAAAAAACCTTTTGTGAAATCTCGCAAAATGTTTTTTTGCTATGTCAGATACCTTGAAGTAAAACAGACACAGTGATGGTGAACCAGAAGCGATACAGACACAGCGATTGAGGAGTGGGAGCATGCTGGAACCTACCCATCATCTGTTGTGGGACCATGATCTAATATGATCCCACATATTTTGGGACCTGTCTAGACACTAAAAACCACTCCAAATCGTCCTTCACAGTTGCAACTGACGTATTATGGTCCCACAACAGCGCACAGATGATGGGTAGGTTCCCTCATACTCCCGCTCTTCCATCGCTGTGGCTGTTTTACTTCCGGTTCATTGACATAGGAAAAAAACCTTCTCGCAAAACATAAATAAAATAATACAACTTTTTTTTCCCTCCATTTTCCTTTAGGGGCTCCGTCCAAAATAAAGTTCCTCAAAAAGGGTTAAGAAATGCCAAGAGACACAATTTAGTATAAGTATAAAACATTTCTTTTACAAGATCTCGCAAAAGTTTTTTTTCCTATGTCAGTGAACCGGAAGTAAAACAGCCACAGCGACGGAAAAGCGGGAGCATGCGGGAACCTACCCATCAACTGTGCTCTGTTTTGGGACCACAATACGTCAGTTGCAACCATGGAGTACGATTTGGAGCAGTTCTTAGCATCTGGAGAGGTCCCAAAAGAGGACAATGAGACAAGGTGAGCATAAATTTCCGGTTCATCATCGCTGTGGCTGTTTTACTTCCTGTTCACTGACATAGGAAAAAAACCTTCTCGCAAAACATTTTTTTCCTTCCATGTCCCTTTAGGGGCTCCGTGCAAAATCAAGTTCCTCTCAAAGGGTTAAGAAATGCCAAGAGACACAATTTAGTATAGTTGTAAAAAAAAACTTTTTAAGAGATCTCGCAAAAGTTTTTTTTCCTATGTCAGTGAACCGGAAGTAAAACAGCCACAGCGATGGAGGAGCGGGAGAATGCAGGAAACTACCCATCATCTGTGCTCTGTTATGGGACCGCAATATGTCAGTTGCAACCATGGAGTACGATTTGGAACGGTTCTTAGTGTCTAGAGAGGTCCCAAAAAAGGACAATGAGACAAGGTGAGCATTAATTTACGGTTCACCATCGCTGTGTCTGTTTTACTTCAGATTTACTGACATAGGGAAAAAAACTTCTGCGAAATCTCGCAAAAAGATTTTTTCACTTCCAGTTCACCATCACTGTGTCTGTTTTACTTCCAGGTCACTGACATAGGAAAAAAAAACCTTTTGCGAGATTTCGCAAAACAGACACAGCGATGTGAGAACCCAAAGTAAAACAGACACAGTGATGGTGAACCGGAAGTGAAAAAACTTTTTGCGAGATTTCGCACAAGGTTTTTTTTCCTGTCAGTGAACCGGAAGTAAAACTGCCACAGCGATGGAGGAGCGGGAGCATGAGGGAACCTACCCATCATCTGTGCTCTGTTGTGGGACCATAATACGTCAGTTGCAACCATGGAGGACGATTTGGAGCGGTTTTTAGTGTCTAGAGAGGTCCTAAAAGAGGACCTTAGACCAGGGGTCAGCAACCCGTGGCTCCGGAGCCACATGCGGCTCTTGGAACACTCTGATGTGTCTCAGCTGCATACTTGCCGACCCCCCCGTTTTTCCGGGAGGTTTTCTGGATTTAAGTGTTTCTCCCAGAAATCTCCCCAGGATAACATTCTCAAATTTTCACCCGGACAACAATATTGAGGGAGTGACGTGATGGCAATGCCTTAAACCTCCTTTCGACCATGTCGTCGCGTCCGCTTTAATACTATGCTATCTGAGTGGCGGCCCGCCACATCTAGTGTGCGGCTGCTGATTCAACGCACAAGCGACTGCAAGGCATACTTGCTCAACAGCCATACAGGTTACACTGAGGGTTGTGATACAAACAACTTTAACACTCTTACCAATATACGCCACACTGTGAACCCACACCAAACAAGAATGACAAACACATTTCGGGAGAACATCCGCACTGTAACACAACATAAACACAACAAAACAAATACCCAGAATCCCATGCATCCCTAATTATTCCGGCCTACATTATACACCCCCACTTCTACCCCTATCGGTTGAGGTGGTCGGGGTTTGGTGATAGCGGGGGTGTATAGTGTAGCCCGGAAGAGTTTGGGATACATGGGATTCTGGGTATTTGTTTTGTTGTGTTTATGTTGTGTTACAGTGCGGATGTTCTCCCGAAATGTGTTTGTCATTCTTGTTTGGTGTGGTTTCACAGTGTGGCGCATATTAGTAAGAGTGCTAAAGTTGTTGATATCACAACCCTCGGTGTAACCTGTATGGCTGTTGAGGAAGTATGCCTTGCAAGTATGCCTGCCTTAGACAAATGAAGAGAGACAAGGTGAGCATACATTTCCGGTTCACCATCCCTCTGTCTGTTTTACTTCCGGTTCACTGACATAGGAAAAAAAAACCTTTTGCAAGATCTCGCAAAAAAATGCTTTCCCTAAACCCTTAGTTCCTCACTAAGGGTTTAGGAAGGCCAAGAGGCACAATTTAGTATCAGAAACATTTATTTACAAAATGTACAACATAAATAAAACACACACAAAGACAATGAGTGTTTGTGTTACATGGCGTGTTGTGCGCTATGTAAACTAAACGTGTTGTGGTGCGTGTGGCCTAGGAAGTTGAAATAGTGATGGTGTTCGAGTCCCTGCACCGGTGACAAGTATCCACCGTGCTGCTGCGGGTGCGCGCTCAGCGCGACAGGTTGGTACGAGATGGTGGGGCCGCGTGCCGAGCCGTGCCAGGCCAAGTGTCCTGCCGGGGGACTCGACTGCTGCTGCTGTTGCGGCGGCGGCGGCGGCGGCGGCGGCGGGTGCACGTACACGGCATCCACGGGGCTGTGGCGCTCCGGGGACGAGTGCAGTTGATGGCCCAAATAGTCTGACGGTTCGGGCCCGGCGCCCACAGAGCCGAAGACCGGCTCCGTGACAGCGCGGGATTTGGACTGCAGGAAGGCGAGGATCCGTGCGTACTTGATGTCTTTGGTCTCGGCCCGGTCTTCCGTGGTCAGATAGTGGACCAAGTTCTTCATACACTCGTGGTAGCCGTAGTGGAAGTAGTTGGCGAACTCGGCCAGCAATTCTCCTTTAAGGAAGAACAATTAATTATTAATACTTTTCATGCGTAAAAGTGGATCATTTCCCCCTCCAGTTTATTGTGTCAACCACTCATACATTTTTTTTGTAAACTTTGGATTCTCACTAACAAAACAAAATGCATTTTGATGCGTAAAAGTGGACTATAGTTATAGGAGTATTCGCATATTTCCGTATAAAATTTTATTTCAATATGTAATATACAATTAAATATTAGATTAAATCAGGGGTGTCAAAGTCATTTTAGTTCAGGGGCCCCATGGGGGAAAAATCTATTCCCACCAGGGCCGATTGAGTAAAATCATGGCATGATAACTTAAAAAAAAAATACAACTTTAGATTGTTTTCTTTGTTTTGCTTCAGCCCAAAATAGAACAAGCATATTCGGAAGATGCCACCTCAGTAGAAGCATTTAAGTCTCACCTTAAAACTCATTTGTATACTCTAGCCTTTAAATAGACTCCCTTTTTAGACCAGTTGATCTGCCGTTTCTTTTCTTTTTCTTCTATGTCCCACTCTCCCTTGTGGAGGGGGTCCGGTCCGATCCGGTGGCCATGTACTGCTTGCCTGTGTATCGGCTAGGGAGATCTCTGCGCTGCTGATCCGCCTTTGCTTGGGATGGTTTCCTGCTGGCTCCGCTGTGAACGGGACTCTCGCTGCTGTGTTGGATCCGCCTTGGACTGGACTCTCGCGACTGTGTTGGATCCATTATGGATAGAACTTTCACAGTATCATGTTGAACTTTCACAGTATCATGTTAGACCCGCTCGACATCCATTGCTTTCCTCCTCTCCAAGGTTCTCATAGTCATCATTGTCACCGACGTCCCACTGGGTCATTATTGTTACCGATGTCCCACTGGGTGTGAGCTTTCCTTGCCCTTATGTGGGCCTACCGAGGATGTCGTAGTGGTTTGTGCAGCCCTTTGAGACACTAGTGATTTAGGGCTATATAAGTAAACATTGATTGATTGATTGAAATCACAAATAATCCTTGTGACAAAACACTTCGAATTAGTTGAATAATCTGAGGGGAAAAAAATTGGTGCAGTTTCAAAAACACTATGAAGAACACAATGACTTTGCAGAACTGGGGTTGGGATCAAATCATTTATCTTTTTTTTACATACGCTGACATTTGAAAAACACTTTTGCATCTTAGCTTTGTGTTATAGATAATGAAGCAATATAATCATTCATGATTATTTGAATTGATTTTATTTGTATTTACCGTATTTCCTTGAATTGCCGCAGGGAATATAGTATGCGCCTGCCTTCAATTACTGCCGGGCCAAACTCGCTTCCCAAAATAATTAGCGCATGCTTAGTATTACCGCCTGGTCAAACTCGTGACACTTCCCCTGTCGTCATTTTCAACATGGAGGAGGCTGATTTAAATACCGGTAATTTAAAACCGCATAAAGGGAAGAATATTAAGAGCTATTCACTAGGATTTAAGGTCCAAGCTTACATCATACTCAATTTTTTACTGCATACCTTTGGTAAGTGCCAGAGTGAGAAGAGGTTTTTTAAAATAATTAGCGCATGCTTACTTTTACCGCATGCCTTTGGTAAGCCCAGGAGTGAGAAGAGGTTTTTAATTAATTAGCGCCCCGGCGGCAATTCAAGGAAATACAATATGTTAACTGTGCTCATGTGTTTACTAATATTGACTGGGGATCGGGTTGATTGGCAACACTAAATTGGCCCTAATGTGTGAATGTGAGTGTGAATGTTGTCTGTCAACGTGTGTTGGCCCTGCGAGGAGGTGGCGACTTGTCCAGGGTGTACCCCGCCTTCCGCCCGAATTCAGCTGAGATATTCTCCAGCCCCCACCGCGACTTCAAAAGGGACAAGGATGGCTGGGCTATTATACTGTCAATTGAAACACTTCTGAGGGCTTTAATACACTCAAAACATTTCTCACAAAAGAAATGTGTACACTTTTTCATCATGACAGCATGCACGGAAATCATCAAAGACCGCATAAAGTAAGACGCGTCATTTTGCTTTTCAGGTCCCATATTTGGGGAGATTTGGTCCCGTTTAATTTTTCATAGTTTTTTTGTTCTAATTTGGGACCAGTTCAGGGATCGGCAACCTACAATGTTGAAAGAGCCATATTGGACCAAAAATACAAAAACAAATATGTCTGGAGCCGCAAAAAAATAAAAGCCATATTACATACAGATAGTGTGTCATGAGATATAAATTGAATGATGAGGACTTAAAGGAAACCAAATGAGCTCAAATATAGCTACAAATGAGGCATAATGATGCAATATGTACATATAGCGAGCCTAAATAGCATGTTAGCATCGATTAGCTTGCAGTGACTAAATATGTCTGATTATCACTCCACACAAGTCAATAACGTCAACAAAACTCACCTTCGTGCATTCATGCACAACGTTAGAAGTTTGGTGGACAAAATAAGACGGAAAAATAAGTGGCATAAAATATGTCTTAGTAAGTCGGAGAAAGTTATGCATGTAAACAAACTACGGTGAGTTCAAAGACCGCCAAAATTAGTAGGATAAAATGGTGCTCGCCAAATACTCTAATCAGTGAAGCATGTTTAATACAAACAGTGTGCTTTATAACAATTAGGGAGGTTTGTGTCATGTTTGTCCTCCTGCAGAAACTATATTAAAACCAAAAATATATTCTTTATATTTTTTTCCTCTCATCTTTTTCTGTTTTTCATATATTTTTGAAAAAGCTCCAGAGAGCCACTAGGGCGGCGCTAAAGAGCCACATGCGGCTTTAGAGCCGCGGATTGCCGACCCCCGGTCTATAGAATGTGTCGCGGGCCAATATAAATCACGTTGCAGGCCTCAAATGGCCCCCGAGCCGCACTTTGGACACCCCTGCTAGAGGCTGAATTTCTGGTGTATGGTGTACCCAAATAAACAACCTTTAGAGCAGGGGTTTCAAACGTACGGCCCGGGGGCCGGATCAGGCCCGCAAACAGGTTGTGTCCTGTTTGCTAAGTATAAAATGTAACCTGAAATTTTTGAATGAAGCTGTTCTAAATGTGTCCACTGGACGTCGCAATGGCAATCCTTTGTATCTTTGTTGATGCTACATATGTACAAAATAAACCACACAATGTTAAAGGCCTACTGAAACCCACTACTAGCCACCACGCAGTCTGATAGTTTATATATCAATGATTAAATATTAACATTGCAACACATGCCAATACGGCCTTTTTAGTTGACTAAATTACAATTTTAAATCTCACGGGAGTTTCGTCTTGAAAACGACGTGTAATGATGACGTGTACGCAAGACGTCACGGGTTTTAAGGAAAAATGAGCGCTGCGCACACACACACAGCTAAAAGTCGTCTGCTTTAACCGCATAATTACACAGTATTTTGGACATCTGTGTTGCTGAATCTTTTGCAATTTGTTCAATTAGTATTGGAGAAGTCACAGTAGAAAGATGGAGTCGGGAAGCTTTAGCCTTTAGCCACACAAACACACGGTGATTCCTTGTTTAAAATTCCTTGAGGTGAAACTTAACTATGGATCAGAGCGCGGTCAAGCAAACATGGATCACGACGGAATGTCAACCAGCAGTTTTCGGTGAGAAAATTGTGGTAAAAAGTCGCTTCTTACCGGAGAAAAGCTGAGCTTGTGCCGCCCATAAAGCTGCCGACGACTCCCCTGAGACACAGGCATCAAGACACCCGTGGACACACCCTTCCGACTATCAGGTACTTTTAAACTCACTAAAACACTAGCAACACAATAGAAAGATAAGGGATTTCCCAGAATTATCCTAGTAAATGTGTCTAAAAACATCGAAATCCGTCCCAATGCAATCGGGGTTTGTTTTTTTTTACTTATTTTTTTTTATCATTTTTTTTTTCCAGTCCGTCACTATCAATATCCTCAAACACGAATCTTTCATCCTCGCTCAAACTAATGGGGAAATTGTCGTTTTCTCGGTCCGAATAGCCCTTTTGGTTGGAGGCTCCCATTAAAAACACTGTGAATATGTGAGGAGCCCCCACACGTGTGACGTCATCGTCTGTGACTTCCGGTAGAGACAGGGGTTTTTGTCTTAGCACCGAAAGTTGCGAACTTTATCGTGGATGTTCCTTACTAAATCCTTTTAGCAAAAATATGGCAATATCGCGAAATGATCAAGTATGACATAGAATGGACCTGCTATCCCCGTTTAAATAAGAAAATCTCATTTCAGTAGGCCTTTAAGGACATAATCAAACTACATAAATAACAAACTGTAATTTGATTTTGATATAATTATTTTATCTCAATAGATTAAAAATGAACACCAATGAGTTGACTGATGAACATTATCACATAATTTATTCAGAAATGATAAATAACGACAAACAAAGATGGAATACTATTAAATGCAACATAAGACTAAAAAACACAACAACATTAGGATTTTTACAATTTCAGAATGTGATTGTCCAATTTTCAAACAAAGACAACAATCTGAATGTGTCTTTGTTTTTAAGTTATCGTACAGTGATTTTACCAGTCCGGCCCACTTGGGAGTAGATTTTTTTCCACATTTGGCCCCTGATCTAAAATTAGTTTGACACCCCTGCTTTAGAGGAAATACTTCATACTTTGGGTTACAAATTGGCTACACTTCCAAAGACTATCATAACTCACCTTTTTCTCTCCCTCGGGGGAAATCAGCGGAGTGGAGCGCCCTCAGATACTGAACCGTCATCTCCAAGATTTCTGCTTTTTCCAGTTTGCCTGAATTCTTTAGGAAATAGCAATAAGATGATTACAAAAAAAATGCATGAATACAATATATATTTATATTTACATATGCTGGTGCACATACCTGTTTGGCCAGTGCCATGGGTACAGTTTTGCCCAGTTCGTTTAGGCAGCGATTGATGCGATCTCGTCTTCTTTTCTCGATCACTTTGTGCGAAATGGGAGTTCTCTGAGGGGTTGAGATGTAAATAAACAAGTGAGAAAACTGTAATTAGATTTTTTTTTTTTTTTTTTGTATGTGCAGACTGTTATAACGCGCTGTCCGACAATGCGCGCATGCGTGCATGGCTGCGTTACGCGCAGCTTTTTCTGACAAAAACTGCTCTTAGAAATGATAAAAAACACATGTTGAGGGTACGTTTAGCACATTTAAAGTGAAGATATAAGAAAATCTTGCACATATGTATGTGTGGAATCTTATAGGCATGCGCAAAGAAGCGCCGAATGCGGCCAGTTTAAGACTTGGTTGCGTCAAAATGCATGAAGTAAATGTGTCTCTTACCTTTCGTTCTTTCATTTTGGATGCCATAAAAGAGAAAAATTGTGGGATTTAAAGAAAATGAATAAATAAAAGATGGTTCCAAATTGTTGCCAGCTTGGAGAGATGCGATGTTTGAGGCTGTGAAGACGCGCATGTGAGGAGGAGAAAAGATGGCTCCTTATAAAAGGGATCATCCAAGGGGGGATATTCACGGTAAATGTAAATTATTCCATGGGATTATAGATGAGGACCATGATAAATGTGTGCGTTTCGGATCAGTTGAAGAAACAGTCGGACAACAACAAGTCGCACCCACAAAAAAAAAAAAAAAAAAAAAAAAAAGGAGGTGTGGGGGCCAAACCTTGCTTTGTTAACCCACGTGGCTGCTTAAAAGACACGTGATTACTCGTGGGGATGTTATTTGCATATAAGTGAGGCGGGAAATGACGAGTGAGGCGTTCAGGGGACGGATGGATGCGTGGATGGCGTGGCGCGCAAGAGCGCACGGCCGAACAAGAACCTGCACAAAAAAGGAGAAAGCGACCTCTTTCTTCACTTTCCAAATCCCCGCCAAGCCGCTTTAACTCTCACACCCAGTCCGAGTTTTAATTTAAGGCCTGTCCAGTGTCATTAGAGTAATTAAGTAAGCCTTTAATAGGCTGTTCCGCCAAGTTCAGGGGAGACCTTTTTTTTTTCATTTATTTTTTTGGAGAGCCCCTCTTCACCCTCCAGTCTCGCACGACTTGCTGACATATTTTATGATGTTTTGTTTGTGGACATTTCTTCACCGTTTCTAAAAAATAAAAAAGAAGATATATTTGTTGTAGAGGGGCAGGTGCATGAGTGCTGCCTGCTGGCACAAGAGCGGGGTCCGCGTCAAGGCGCACACGAGGAGCCGCCACTGGAGACTCCTTTTGGAGGGGGGCTCAATTTGTATCCTATTATCCTATAAGAAAATGTCCATTCAGTGCCATGAATAGTTTCATTGGCCTAAATTTTGATAATGCTGTGAAAGAAAGGGGAGAAATAAAGAAGAATGCAGCTGGTGCGAGCGCGCATTATCCGCCGTCACCTGCGAGACGGATAGCCTGGAGACCCCTATTCATTTGCCTAATTTCGGTCAACTTAACAAACTTTGGGAGAAATTATACTGCCATTGTTGCGAAGGGTGAAGCCTTCTGATCGAATTAACAGCATGTTTTGATCCGGTAAATGTCATTAGAAGGAGAGAAACAATCGCGTTTAAAGGCGCCCGGGGAATGCGCCAAAGTGGGGACGCCAAGGCGCAAAGTGCACAAAGGCTGCTGGTAAATGCCACAGGGGACACTTTTGTACCCCTCAAAGTTTTCCCCTCTCCAAACAAAGGGCATTATTTTATACTTGAATACATTTTCGCACAACAATTGGCTGTTTTCTTCAAACATATTTGGAGCGCAAGGTTAACAACAGGTTTATTGTGTGCGCACCCAAACGGCTCTCATGCGCCAAAACAAGCCGGGCTCTTGCGTCTCGCCTTTTCACAAACCTTCACCCTGCAGCTTGGACACGTCTGATCCTGTGAGCAATGTCAAAGAATTAAAATTAAAAAAAAAAAAAAAAAAAAAGCATGTGGAGGCTGTGAAAGAAAAGGCTCACAAGACATCTGAAGAGTTTGGAGAGGGTTTTTTTTTTTAAAGGCGAGCACCATGGAGAGAAAGGCGCGAGCGAGAGGGACGAGGGCATTAAATCCTATTACTTGACTGTGGACTTGTTTAAAACACTTTTTTTTTTCTTTTTAAAGTGTTTGTACTTTGAAATGTAGACTTGTTGGACTTAAACAAAACTCCGCTGGGAGCTCTCACTTGGTGGAAAAGTGCCATTAAGCATCATTTTTCCTGCACCCATTTAGTTATTTAGAACACTTTAATAAAGAAGGTGTCTAATCTCATGTTTAAAAAATAGAATGATTATTTTCAATCATTTTTTAGATTCGCTACAGTGTTTGTCATTCATAAATGAATGCAATTTGCAGAAAATCTATTATTTCATGTGAATAAACGGCCATTTTCTACACCAGTGGTTCTCAACCTTTTTTCAGTGAACATTTTTTTTAATTCAAGTACCCCCTAATCAGAGCAAAGCATTTTTGGTTGAAAAAAAAAGAGATTAAGAAGTAAAATACAGCACTATGTCATCAGTTTCTGATTTATTACATTTTATAACAGTGCAAAATATTGCTCATTTTAGTACCATTTGGAAAAAAAGATATAAAAATAACTAAAAACATGTGGAAAAATAAACAAGTGATTTAATTATAAATAAAGATTTCTACACATAGAAGTAATCATCAACTTAAAGTGCCCTCTTTGGGGATTACAATAGAGATCCATCTGGATTCATCAACTTAATTCTAAACATTTTTCCACAAACAAAGAAATCTTTAACATCAATATTTATGGAAAATATCTAGCTGTCAACACAGTTTATGAACTTACATTCATATTTTGTTGAAGTACTATTCAATAAATATATTTATAAAGGATTTTTAAATTGTTGCTATTTTTATAATATTAAAAAAAAATCTTACATACCCCTTGGCATACCTTCAAGTACCCCCAGGGGTACACATACCCCCATGTTCTTAAACATGTCTAAAATAAACATATCTGAATTATGAAGGGCTTAAAACCTAAGCACTGGATAGTTTATAAGTCTATGTGTTGCTGAGGAAAAACAGCATATTTAATATTTAAAAACAAACATCATAAAATAGAGTGTGTATTAGTGAGGTCCATATATTAAAAATATTGCTTTAATACAAAATGTCATCACCGACTTATAGTGGAGTCCTAATTGCAAATTGCAAACCTGGGTCAATAAAATAGGCTACACTTTTATGATGTCATTAAATTTGTTAAACAGATTAATTACACGTTTGGGTAACACTTTAGTATGGGGAACACATTCACCATTAAATAGCTGCTTATTAAAGTAACAAAGACCTAATTTAGAGTTATTTGGACATTAGGGGAACATATAAGGGTTAGAGTTAGGGTTACTAAGAAGCAATAATTCTGAGTATTGAGACTCTTAGTTAATGGCTTACTGGTTTTATAACAAGGCCATGCAGAATGAGGCACTAATAAGTACTTAATAATGACTAATTTAGAGCCAATATGTTTCTAATTTGCATGTTAATAACTAGTTAAGGGTGAATATGCGTTTCCCATACAAAAGTGCTACTCATTTTTTATTCTGAATAATCATGATTAATCACAGTAAATTACCGTGTGCATAATTCAAATTAACTTGGAAAAAATATATGTAAATATATTGTCAGAATGCCATATACATTTTTTATTTCACTTGATTTGATGGAGAAAAAAAACGTGTTTAATCTAAAGCAGGGGTGTCTAATGTACGGCCCGCAAACAGGTTTTATCCAGCCCGCGGGATGAATTTGCCAAGTGTAAAAATTAACCTGAAACCTTTGAATAAAAGAAACAGCTGTTCTAAATGTGTCCACTGGATGTCGCAATAGCAATTATTTGTATCTTTGTAGATAATTCTACATAGGTACAAAATATACCACGTTAGTGCATCAGTCGAGGAACATACTTTAATTGGAGTTTGATATAATATTTGTTATTTTGATAGATTGAAAATTCACACCAATAAGTTGACTGATGAACATTATCACATATTTTATTCAGAAAATATAAATAACGACAAATAAAGATAGAATACTATTAACCTCAACATGTAAGTGTAAAAAAAAAAAACCCTTATGATTTGTACAATTTCAGAATGTGCTTGTTCTTTGTAAACAAAAAAAAAAAACAGTCTGAAGTTGTCTTTATTTTTAAGTTATCATGCCGTGATTTTAGCAGTCCGGCCCACTTGGGAGTAGATTTTTCTCCAAGTGGACCCTGATCCTAAAATGATTTTGACGCTACTGATTTAAAGCATCCTTTATGTCAGTGGCTCTCATATATTTTCTACCAAGTACCACCTCAGAAAACACTTGGCTCACCAAAAACCACCATAACGACCAACATAAAAATACCATAGCTTAGTAGGCCAAAATAATCATTAAAAACAAGGCAGAGGTTGTATTTACATTGCACGCAGTTTGAATAAGACCAATTTAAGACCAAGGTCTTGAAAAAATATATCACTCTTGAATCAACATTGTAGTTAATACTATGATTAATGTTAATTAAAAACTAAACATGAGATATATATAGTAATAGAAGTACAATTGTTTGTATATATTGTATATATAATTATTGCAAAGGTTTGGAATTGAACTATGTTCATGTTGTTTAGAATGTTGTTTATAATGTGTATTTATAATAAGTTGTGCAAAGGACATTTTATAATTTTCGGAAGTTTATTTTGTACTTGAAATTGTTTATAGCGTTAGGCGCAATAAGTGTTTAACTTCAGCCTAAACCCTTTCGGTCTGCAACATTTTTTATTTTCAATCTATGAATGTACAACTGTTTGTTTGCTTTGTTGACCATTGACCGAAGAACAATAAACATATATATAAGAATATTTAATTAATTGATTGTTTGCTGTGCCACAGGATGGAGCCCCTGTACCACAGTTTGAGAATCACTGGTCTAGGTTTGTTTTGAAGTGAAATATGACAGTGAGCACGCATGTAAGAGTCTCCTCACTCATATTTCCAACCATCCACAGTTAAAATAAATTGTACGATAAATCTGCATGTATGACTGATGTGATAATGCTTTGTGATTAATCACATGAGTTAAAGTGTTAACTGTGACGGTCCTGGTGTAAAAACACTCAAGTACATATTTTACATGCAGTTCAGGGACATCATAATGTATGTTGTGCCACATTGTCGCCTGAAAAGATGCTTTTATAGTAGCAATGTGGTGTATAAATTGAATGGCATGACTATGTCAACAAGTAGTTATGGCACTGAAACACACACCTGTATAAGTTAGTGACAATACAGTATACTTAATAAAGTCACTGGGAAAAGAATACAAGCGCTAATGTCTGGATTCTGCACCTGTTGATTAATCGGTCTAAATTGTTTATTTGGACAATAATGTTACATTGAGGAGATAAGTAGATCTACTGTGCGTTTACAGGAGGAACTAAGCAATCCCCCCATGCAGAAAATGCTCATGTGTGACGGTGTGTGTGTGTGTTGTCAGGCACTGCGCTGTGACCCGTGGTGACCCGTGAGGGTCCCCCAACACAATTCTTTGGCTTGGTGCGCCACCCTCAGCCTGAAGTGCGTCAGTTCACACGGCCCCCATTGAGTGCAGCTCAGACAGCAAAGCAGACAGGAGAACAAATAACTTTACACGCCAACTTACTCATTGAGTCGCTGAAAGTACACCGTTTAGGCGTTTTGTGGCCCCATTTGGTTCTTGGATATTTGATTTAGGACAGGGGTCGGGAACCTTTTTGGCTGAGAGAGCCATGAAAGCCAAATATTTTAAAATGTATTTCCGTGAGAGCCACGTCATATTTTTTTTAACACTGAATACAACGAAATGCGTGCATTTTTAAGTACAACCAACATCTTTAGAATATAATAAGTATTTTGTTCTTTTTGATAACATTGTTATTCTGAAGCTAACCGATAATAAATAAAAAACTTCTTTCCAAGAATACTTCTTACCATGAATGGGACTTCTAGAAAACGGATGGATGGATTAAAATGCATGAGAATGTTTTATATTTTGAACGTTGATTGATTGATTGAAACTTTTATTAGTAGATTGCACAGTACAGTACATATTCTGTACAATTGACCACTAAATGGTAACACTGGAATACGTTTTTCAACTTCAATGAATTTGTTATTTCTAACAATGTGATTGCATCCCCCGCGACCCGAACGGGACAAGCGGTAGAAAATGGATGGATGGATGGATTACCAGCGGAATTATTCATTACTTATCATGTTAAGCAATTTCAGCTAAGATTTATCCGAGAGCCAGATGTAGTCATCAAAAGAGCCACATCTGGCTCGAGAGCCATTGGTTCCCTACCCATGATTTAGGATATAGGTTGCTCATGAAAACGAAAGCCTCCACAGATCCAAATGTCACAATAGTAATTGAAAGTATAAACAGTGAGCGTCTTCTGTGAATTGACTTGAATGTACTCAGATTGTTGCCCTACGTACAAAACCTGAAACCAGTAAAATTGGCACGTTGTGTAAATCGTAAATAAAAACAGAAAACAATGATTTGCAAATCCTTTTCAACTTATATTCAATTGAATAGACTGGAAAGACAAGATATTTCATGTTCAAACTGAAAAACGTATATATTTTTTTGCAAATAATCATTAATTTAGAATTTCATGGGAGCAACACATTGCAAAAAAGTTTTTTTGTTGTTGTTGCGACCATGTGATCACTGCATTCTCGCTCCGTGTTGATGGGCTCGTATTGCCCATCTGATTTGAAGCGGAAATATTACCACAACAGGAGATTTGGCTTTGTAATCATATTTTTTCTCTTTCTTATTGTTGTTACTCTGCGTCACTTTTCAGTGGCGAGTCACAATTGGGGAGGCTGTCATCGTCTGTCTGTCATGACCAGCTCATCAAAAATGACAACAACCCTTTGGATGCCAGGGTAAGATTTAGTGGTTTAACATACTTATGTGCCTTTAAAGCTCACATTAAAAACTATTTATTTGGCCCCTATGTGTCTAATTTTTCCCAGTACAATCTCGGTTTAAAAGAAGGTGCCTTTTCATAATGGTGAGCAATAAACGGGATGACCCAATGACAAAATCATAGCCAATATTACTGATCATAGGTCAGGTTTTACATGACCGATTTACACCATTCAGTGCAGTACTAAGTCTACATTTTTAAAGTGAGTTACAAACCCCGTTTCCATATGAGTTGGGGAATTGTGTTTGATGTAAATATAAACGGAACACAAATATTTGCAAATCCTTTTCAATCCATATTCAATAGAATGCATTTCAAATACAAGATATTTGATGATCAAACTCATTAACTTAATTTTTTTTGCAAATAATAATCAACTTAGAATTTCATGGCTGCAACACGTGCCAAAGTAGTTGGGAAAGGGCATGTTCACCACTGTGTTACATCACCTTTTCTTTTAACAACACTCAATAAACGTTTGGGAACTGAGCAAACTATTTGTTGAAGCTTTGAAAGTGGAAATTTCCCATTCTTGGTTTATGTAGAGCTTCAGTCGTTCAACAGTCCGGGGTCTCCGCTGTGGTATTTTACGCTTCATAATGTACCACACATTTTCGATGGGAGACAGGTTTGGACTGCAGGCGGGCCAGGAAAGTACCCGCACTCTTTTACTATGAAGCCACGCTGTTGTAACACGTGGCTTGGCATTGTCTTGCTGAAATAAGCAGGGGCGTCCATGATAACGTTGCTTGGATCACAACATATGTTGTTTCAAAACCTGTATGGACCATTCAGCATTAATGGTGCCTTCACAGATGTGTAAGTTACCCATGCCTTGGGCACTAATGCACCCCCATACCATCACACATGCTGGCTTTTGAACTTTGCGCCTATAACAACCCGAATGGTTATTTTCCTATTTGGTCTGGAGGACACCAAGTCCTCTGTTTCCAAATATAATTTGAAATGTAGACTCGTCAGACCACAGAACACCTTTCCACTTTGCATCAGTACATCTTAGGTGAGCTCAGGCCCAGCCAGCCCGGCGGCGTTTCAGGTTGTTTTTGATCAATGGGTTTGGCTTTGCACAGTAGAGTTTTAACTTGGACTTACAGATGTAGCGAGCAACTGTAGTTACTGACAGTGGTTTTATGAAGTGTTCCTGAGCCCATGTGGTGATATCCTTTACACACTAATGTCGGTTTTTGATGCAGTACCGCCTGAGGGATCAAAGGTCCATAATATCATCGCTTACATGCAGTGATTTCTCCAGATTCTCTGAACCTTTTGATGATTTACGGACCGTAGATGGTAAAATCCCTAAATCCCTTGCAATAGCTCGTTGAGAAATGTTCTAAAACTGTTCGACAATTTGCTTACAAAGTGGTGACCCTCGCCCCATCCTTGTTTGTGAATTACTTAGCATTTCATGGAAGCTGCTTTTATACCCAATCATGGCACCCAACTGTTTCCAATTAGCCTGCACATCTGTGGGATGTTCCATGTAAGTGTTTGATGAGCATTCCTCAACTTTATCAGTATTTATTGCCACCTTTCCCAACTTCTTTGTCACGTGTTGCTGGCATCAAATTCTAAAGTTAATGATTATTTGCAACAAAAAAAATTGTTTATCAGTTTGAACATCAAATATGTTGTCTTTGTAGCATATTCAACTGAATATGGGTTGAAAATGATTTGCAAATCATTGTATTCCGTTTATATTTACATCTAACACTATTTCCCAACTCATATGGAAACGGGGTTTGTACATGGCAGACACATAACCGCACTCAAACTACAATCTGTAAAAGGTGACATGACGTCAGACGAGGCGATGTTGATGTTTACTTACAAACTAGAAAATATAACATGTTTATCATTCGCTGTCTTCCATGTCAGAAAAATGTTCACATTTCACAAGAATTCCACTTCCAACAAGAGAAGACATATCGCGGTAAGTCGTAGATGTTTTTTTATGTTTTAGTCAAAGTTATACTAATTTAATCCCTGTTTTAACATCACAAGTGGCTGAAAAATGTGCTTCTTTTTTAGTCCACGCTCTCGTAGGGTCTCTCTGTCTCTCAAACAAACACACAGACAAGAAACATAAACTACGGTTTTAATGCAAGTGCTGTGCCTACTAAGTCAATCAGAAGTTACTCACCAGTTAATCAGTACTTGATTAGTTTTTTTCACTGAATACTTACCCATACTCAAGTATATATTTGGATGACTACTTTTTGCTTTTACTTGAGTATTTATACTCTGAAGTAACGGTACTCTTACTTGAGTACAATTTTTGGCAAGTCTACTCACCTCTGAAAAAAAGACATGAACTGTACTGTAAAATATACAACACAGTAATATAGACTTTCTCTAACACAGTTCTTGAACACAACCATTAAGAGGGGAGAAATATTTTGATGTCTCACGATTCTGATTCAGATTCCGATTCTTGGATTGAACACGATTCCCTTAATATACTATTGGGTATATAGATAAAAATAAAAATAAGGTTTTAGGTTACAAAAACTCCTCTTGGCAGCAAACTTTCAACTTATACACACAGTATTGGCCTAAAGGTCAGCTTTTTAAAAATGTGTTTCTAAAATTGTATTTACAAAAATCATAGAATGTTAATCAATCTAATTAAGGAAAGTAGAGCCACTCCAACACATCACCAGCTTTAAAACACTTAGGATAGAAATTGAGAAGACACACAGACACAACACTTACTGTACACTTATAAAAACAACAGTATCCATACTGTACTAATAATAATATCAATAACAGCTCTTTAATGTTTTTAATTCAAGAACATATTATTTTAAAAAAAGAGTAATTTATCTATTTTTTAAATGTTTTCTGAGCACTCTTAACCACTAACCTATAAAAATGATGAGACTTGTTCATAATTTTTTTGATGATGCTGATGAGCTGCTGTATAATTAATTGCAACCTTAGATTTGTTATTTTTAGTTAACTTATGTATTTTTATGCAGGAAAATGCTTCATTAGGCCAAAAAATATGTAAGATTTGCTTATATATATATATATATATATATGTATATATATATATATATATATATATATATACATACAGTATATATATATATATATATATATATATATATATATATATATATATATATATATATATATATATATATACATACAGTATATATATATATATATGCATATTTTAACTAATAACAGGCCATAGTCAACACAAAACACCACAACATGATTTTTTTGATAAATATATTTTTAAAAACTGCAATAGAGTGAAGTGGCAAGGGTACTTCTATGGCTATCGTGTAATCCTATTAGCATGATTCATTACGTGTAAATAATGTAGAGCTGTTTGAATGTGGTGTTATTATGTATAAATATGTATGTACTCCCTTTCGTTATTAATAATGTTGTAGGTGTCTCAAAGCGTTTTTTAATTTATTAGACCCCAGGAAGAATAGCTCCTGCTATTGCAAAAGCTAATGGGGATCTTAAAATAAAACTGTTAATTTTATTGACAAAAATTGTTCGTCTTAAGTATCGTCAACAACATATTTTCTCTTGACTAAAATATGAGGATAACGAATCAAAACAAATGCTAGTTGACTAAAACAATGACAAAATTAATCGACCATTTAGCCCAATGGTTCTCAAATGGGGGTACGTGTACCCCTGGGGGTACTTGAAGGTATGCCAAGGGGTACGTTAGAGATTTTTCAAAAATATTCTAAAAATAGCAACAATTCAAAAATCCTTTATAAATATATTTATTGAATAATACTTCAACAAAATATGAAAATAAATGCAATAGGGCAATAATCAGTGTTGACAGCTAGATTTTTTGTGGACATGTTCCATAAATATTGATGTTAAAGGTTTATTTTTTGGGGAAAAATGTTTAGAATTAAGTTCATGAATCCAGATGGATCTCTATTACAATCCCCAAAGAGAGCACTTTAAGTTGATGATTACTTCTATGTGTAGAAATCTTTATTTTTCAACAAGTTTTTAGTTTTTTTTATATCTTTTTTTCCAAATAGTTCAAGAAAGACCACTACAAATGAGCAATATATTGCACTGTTAAACAATTTAATAAATCAGAAACTGATGACATAGTGCTGTATTTTACTCCTTTATCTCTTTTTTTCTACCAAAAGTGCTTTGCTCTGATTAGGGGGTACTTGAATTAAAAACATGTTCACAGAGGGTACATCACTGAAAAAAGGTTGAGAACCACTGATTTAGCCAACAAGAAGAACAAGACGAAAATGTTGACCGAGACGAAACCCGATCATATTTGATTTAGTCTTCAGGCAGGTGTGACAGGTTAGGAATCTATCCAATCACAGTTGCATGTGGGAGAGGTGCAGGGGTAAATCCCGGAGTGGATCCAATCAGAACCACTGTCATTGTAAGTCAGTGTTTTGACTTTAAATTGTGGAAACAAGACTTTATTTTACACACCTCAATGTAATGAGTCTTCTACGCCTGGGAGAAAGATAAGAAAATACATATGGACGCCCTTCACCTTTGCCGCTGTAGACAACAAGGCACGTTGTAAACCCTGTGGCCCCATTTTCTCCGGTTAAAATACAACCAACTTGAAGCGTTGAGTGTGAATGTTGTCTGTCTATCTGTGTTGGCCCTGCGATGAGGTGGCGACTTGTCCAGGGTGTACTCCACCTTCCGCCCGATTGTAGCCGAGGTAGGCGCCAGCGCCCCCCGTGACCCCAAAAGGGAATACGCGGTAGGAAATGGATGGATGGATGAAGCGTTGTCTGCAGGTTAGCCATCCAAACATATACGAAACAGAAAGTAGGTTAAAGCTGATATTCCAAAATTTCTGAAATACTGTTACTATTCAAGACTAAAGGCCTTAGTGGCCACATGCGTGGACAGCACCTTTTAGCTCTTATTCACAAAATTGTGTAAACTACTGAATTTGGGTCTTATGCCGACATATGGACACTTATACTGCTATCTGGTGGTATCAGAAGAGTATAACATACAATGGAATTTTGAAAAAAAAAACAAAAAAAAGCATGTCTTTACAAATGAAGTACACATTTGTGTACTTATGGACTAAGTAAATCATATAAAAATATTATTTTTAGTGTTTTTTCTAATTAGGGTCCAATAACCTGGGGATGGGTAAATTGGCAACACTAAATTGGCCCTAGTGTGTGAATGTGAGTGTGAATGTTGTCTGTCTATCTGTGTTCGCCCTGCGATGAGGTGGCAACTTGTCAAGGGTGTACCCTGCCTTCCGCCTGATTGGGAATAAGCGGTAGGAAATGGATGGATGGATGGATAAGCCCAAATAGCCTGCAATGTCCAGGGTGTACCTTCCGCGCTGAGATGGGCACCAGCGCCCCCTGCGACCCCAAAGGGAAAAGGCCGTAGGAAATGGATGGATGGATGGAAGCCCAAATAGCTAAGAGAAATAAAAAAAAGCATGTAAACAAACAGCTTGAGCCTTAAGAGGTTAATTTCAGCTAAAATGATAACACACATTGAGGTTTTCTGTGAAATCTACTGATATATTCATGAAGAGCGAGTCTTGTTATGATTTTAGATTTTGGGGTGCAATAACCTTCATAAAAGTGGTTTTGGATTAGATTAGATAGTACTTTATTTACTCCTTCAGGAAAATTAAAATTTTCAGCACAATCCCATTCAAGATCAGACAAACAGTACAGGGAGACAGAACAGGATCGCTGACGGGTCTGCCGGCTTCCAGCGCCCCTTACAAAAAAGATGAGATACAGGTAAACAAGTGGGGGGAATGGGAGAAAAAAATGAAAGATTAAAATAAAATAAAATATAATAAAACAAATCGGTCTAAGCCTGGGCCCTGGAGAGGGTGTCCAGACTGAGGCCAAAGGAAAAAACAACAACAACTCATAGCCATAGTACAAATCCCTCTCATATGTGTGTAAGAGGGAAACATCAAACATCAAAGAAGACAAAGGACATTAAAGACATTAAAGCAGTGGATACAACATGCCACTTCTACATACAGCTATGAATAAAAAGTAAAAGAAACATATACACTGTGGTGGCCTCTGCGGTGTTCCACTCCATCGTCCGCTGGGGTGGAAAGAGCATGGCCAGAGACAGGAGCAGACCCAACAAAGCAACCAAGAGAGCCGACTCAACTCTCGGCCGCCAACCAACTCTCGGCCAGTGTCCAGTCCGCATGGATGAGCAAGACAAGTTTTTACTACAACTATTTAAGACAACTCCAAAGATGTGTTACCCCATCCATCCATTTTCTATCACTTATTCCCTTTGGGGTCGCGGCGGGCGCTGGTGCCTATCTCAGCTACAATCCGGCGGAAGGCGGCGTACACCCTGGACAAGTTGCCACCTCATCGCAGAGAGGTGTTATCCTTTATACTTTATATATTTGTCTACAAAATATACTGTAATTTTAGTCAACTAAAATGTTAAGGAATTAAGTTGACTAAAACTAAGTAAATTCAGATGACTAAAATAGGACCTAAACTAAAATACATTTTTGTCAAAAGACAATGACTAAAACTAAATTAAACACCAAGACAATTTTATTTGCAGGTAAAATGAAGTTTCAGTGCAGTGTCAATACAGGTAGTGAGTCTGCCATGCACTCACTAATGCGTCATTTACACATTATTAACGTCAGCCGTGCGGTACACCTTTAATTCTACCCTTAGAATATGCCCCGGGATAGATTTTTCACACTTTTTGTTTGGGAAGTAAATTATACAAAAATACTTTACTGATCTCTGTGTATATTTGTGATTGAGGGTGGGGGGTCGGGGGATGCATGGACAGATGGATGTACGGCTAAATAGAGTGAACTTGGCAGTGTTGAGGAACACATGCCTTATTGTTCTTTCTGCCTACTTCCCGGTTCTTGGAAGTGAAAGTCATGTTGTTGTCGCCCTCATTCTGGGGTCTGTAATGCAGAAAGAATCATTGGGTCAAGTCAGAACAAGTGTGAAGCACCTTCACGGGCACGATTTTCAGATAAGACTTCAGGACGAGGAGGACTTCACATGAAACACAAACAACGTACAGTAACAATAAAAGTTTTCATATTGTAGCCTATACTATTAATTTGACTGCCATTTTAGTAAGATGATTATGTGTTAATTGTTTGTTATAGTAGTTAGCTAGATTATGCAAAAAATATTTAGTTATCTTGTTTACTGTGGTCTAAAAATGAAGGGTAGTTTTGCATCTTGTTTAATGCAGTGTTTTCAACCTTTTTTGAGCCAAGGTACATTTTTTTCATAAAGAAAATACGGAGGCACACCACCAGCAGAGAACGTTAAAAATGAAACTCTACCAGGTTGTTATGCAGTATTTTGAATTTGTTGTTGTTTTCCTGTGTATAGTGCTATAGTTCCTGTCTTATGCTGTTATTGTGGTGGCTCTTCCTGTTTGGTTGGTGGTTTCCTGTAGCATTTGCATGCCTTCCTTTGGGTGCAAACAAGACTATTTCAGCTGTGCGGACGCTTTCCTTCTTTGTGGGGACATTGTTGATTGTCTTGTCATCTACGGATGTACTTTGTGGACGCCATCTCTGCTCCACTCGCTGTAAGTCTTTGCTGTTGTCCAGCATTCTGTTTTTAAGTTAACTTAAAGTTAAAGTACCAGTTGATTGTCACACACACACTAAGTGTGGTGAAATTTATTATCTGCATTTGACCCATCCCCTTGATCACCCCCTGAGAAGTGAGGGGAGCAGTGGGCAGCAGCGGTGTCGTGCCCGGGAATCATTTGTGGTGAATTAACCCCCAATTCCAACTCTTGATGCTGAGTGCAAAGCAGGGAGGCAATGGGTCCCATCTTTTTTATAGTCTTTGGTATGACTCGGTCGGGGTTAGAACTCCCAACCTACTGATCTCAGGGCGGACATTCTAACCACTAGGCCACTGAGTAAGTTTTGTTTTGTTTACTTTGTAGCCAGTTCAGTTTTACATTCGTTTTGCATAGCCATCCCTATGCTTCATTGCCTTTTACTATCTGTTTTTTTCATTTTTGGTTTAAGCGTTACTTACATTTTTTACCTGCATGCCGTCTCCCGATGCGTTCTAACTTCTACAAAGCAATTAACTAACTGCTACCACCTACTGATATGGAGTATTACAAAGTTACCATGCTGAGCTCTATACAGCACAGGCACTAGACAACGGCACATTATTTGCGGATTATATTTATTATAATTATAATATTTTTTGACTAATTAGGTGAAGTTGCATCATTTCCCACGGCACACCAGACAATATCTACAGTGGTTGAAAAACACTAAAAAAAAACATCAAGAAAACATTCAACTTTAATGTTTTCTTTATGTTATTTTTTCATATCATTCAAAATATAAAAAATCCACAATGAGCATAAAATAGTTCAGTTTTAAAAACACATATTGATTAAAAAAATAAATAACATTGCTCTGAATAAAGGTCTACTGAAATGAGATGTTTCTTATTTAAACGGGGATAGCAGGTCCATTCAATGTGTCATACTTGATCATTTCGCGATATTGCCATATTTTTGCTGAAAGCATTTAGTAGAGAACATCGACGATAAAGTTCGCAACTTTTGGTGCTGATAAAAAAGCCTTGCCTGTACCGGAAGTCGCAGACGATGACGTCACAAGGGTGAGAGCTCCTCACGTCCTCACATTGTTTATAATGGGAGCCTCCAGCAGCAAAAGCTATTCGGACCGAGAAAACGACAATTTCCCCATTAATTTGAGCGAGGATGAAAGATTTGTGGATGATGATATTGATAGCGAAGGACTAGAAAAAATAAATAAATAAATAAATAATAAAGTTTAAAGAAAAATGAAGGCGATTGCATTGGGATGGATTCAGATGTTTTTAGACACATTTACTAGGATAGATCTGGGAAATCCCTTATCTTTCTATTGTGTTGCTAGTGTTTTATTGAGATTAAATAGTACCTGATAGTCGGAGGGGTGTGTCCACGGGTGTCTTGAGGCCAGTCTCTGCGGGAAGTCGACGTCAGCTGCATGGACGGCACAAGCTCAGCTGATCTCCGGTAAAAGGCAACTTTTTACCACAATTTTCTCACCTGAAACCTGCCGGTTGACAAATGGTCAGGAACCATGTTGGCTTGACCGCTCTAATCCATAGTAAAGCTTCACCTCCGGGAATTTTAAACAAGGAATCACCGTGTGTTTGTGTGGCTAAAGGCTAAAGCTTCCCAACTCCATCTTTCTACTTTGACTCCTCCATTATTAATTGAACAAATTGCAAAAGATTCAGCAACAGAGATGTCCAGAATACTATTTAATTGCGCGATGAAAAGAGATGACTTTTAGCTGCAAATGGTGCTGCGCTAATATCTCCTGACAGTCCGTGATCATTCCGCGACATTTTCAACAAAAAACTCCACGGGAAATTTTAAATTGCAATTTAGTAAAATAAACCGGCCGTATTGGCATGTGTTGCAATGTTAATATTTCATCATTGATATATAAACTATCAGACTGTGTGGTTGGTAGTAGTGGGTGTCAGTAGGCCTTTAATAAACATTGTTAATTTAGACCTCTCACAAACTAAAAAAAAAAAAACAGTGCGCCGATTAATTAACATTGTTAATTTAGACATCACACAAACTAAAAAAAAAAATTATATTTAGATGGATGGACTCATACCATGAATTGAAAAACTTATTCGAGTGTTACCATTTAGTGGTCAATTGTACAGAATATGTACTGTACTGTGCAATCTACTAATAAAAGTATCAATCAAAAGGTACACTGTACCTAATGTTAAGGGCGGGAAATGCAATGCCCATATAAGGCTCGACAAATGGAAGCACTGCTTTCAGTTCAAGCAAATGCAATGAGCAACACTGCCTCTGATTGGCTGAGTCGACTCGCACGCGTTGGGCAAAAAGTCGCTGCAGAAAAAGTCTCCTGACCTCCATCCTTCACAGGTCTGTAGAAACACAATTTGTTTTGATTCGTCGCCGAAAGAATTTTTGCACGACGTTGTCCACATGGAGCGATGAACGCGGCTCATTAAACTGGAATAAGTTAGCATGACACATCAGAATACTTGCGCCTTGCAGCCATTGCATTTTCATTTTCCGTGCGGAAAAACATTGGAAAACTCCTCGTAAGTTATCGCAAATGCAAAATGAAGCTTAAAAGTTGAATACATGGACGTCCTCCGATGACATAGCCCTGTTGCCAGGCAACCAGGAGGTATGAACGGCATTTTAACGTAGAAAATAGTCGGGAACAGGAATGTAAAGCATGTTTTTAAAAAGTAAAGTTGACACATACCGTCAATCCTCAACTTTAGTTTTTGGGTATCTTCTGGTTTGTCAAAAAAAAAAGCAGACTTTTTCACCGGCATATCCACAACTCTCGTTAACAAGCTGTCCCATCACTCTGGTCGCTTTGGTGTAGAAAACATTAAAGGCCTACTGAAATGAGATTTTCTCATTTAAACGGGGATAGCAGCTCCATTCTTTGTGTCATAATTGATAATTTTGCGATATTGCCATATTTTTGCTGAAAGGATTTAGTAGAGAAAATCGACGATAAAGTTCGCAACTTTTGGTCGCTCTTAAAAAAGCCTTGCCTTTACCGGAAGTAGTGCGCGTGACGTCACAGATTGTCGGACTGCGGCATGGTCATGCTGGACATTCAGAAGTCCTTTGACACCGTTAACCACGCTATACTGTTGGATAAGCTCAGAGCAATCGGATTCGATAAAACCTCATCGAGTTGGATGGAATCTTACTTGGAGGGGAGGAAACAGGTGGTAGAGGTGAACGGCACCATGTGCCCTCCCCTCTCAGTAAGCTGTGGAGTCCCCCAAGGCAGTATACTAGAACCTTTACTGTTCCTAGTATACGTAAATGACATGTCATCAGCATGCCACTGTGAATTGTTCCTGTTTGCGGATGACTCGGCCCTGCTGGTATCCGGCAAGGACAAGTCACAGGTGGAACAAATCCTCAGTGTTGAACTCCTTAATATTTGCACCTGGCTCGTTGACAACAAACTATCCACACACTTAGGTAAAACGGAATCCATACTATTTGGGTCCCATATCAACCTTAAGAAAGTCAGTGACTCCACTATAAAAGTGGGTGACATTGTTATCACCAGGAAAGATGAGATCACCTACCTAGGTTCCATTCTAGAGGCTAATCTTTCCTGTGATAAAATGGCAACCGAGGTAATCAAAAAGGTCAACCAAAGAACGAGATTCCTCTACAGCAGGGGTGCCCATTACGTCGATCGCGATCGACTGGTCGATCTCGGAGGGTGTGTCAGTCGATCTCAAGCCAGGCATTAAAAAATAGACATAAAAATGAGCAATCATCAATCATGCCAAGACTTCACTTTCGTCAGTTGTTTGACATTCTCGGCACCCGAGGATCTTGTGAGATGACGCTGGCTGCTGCGAGCTCATATTTAAGAAAAAAATCACTAACAGGGCGGACGCAGAGAAACACATTTTATTTCTAGAGACTCCGTACCTACTGTCAAAACTCTAAAGACCGACAGCACAGTTCCTGTCTTCACCATAAAAGACCTGTTTCATCCTGCCTGTGCTAACAAAATAAGAGTCTCAGAAAGCTAGCGTGCACAAGCTAGCAAGCTACGGAGTTTGATGCCAATGTATTTCTCCCCCGCCCTCAGCGACCGCTTTCTCACTTGCTTGCCCACCCACACAGTCACTGACGTCACTCACCTGCTGCCAGACATTAAAGGGCCACACACATATGATACTCTCATAACAAAGTGTTTAAAAACGATTATGCAAGTTGGACAAATGAGATGACAAATCCAACCACTTTCATGTGATATTGGACAGAAAGGAGGACTTTTTTTTTCCTCCATTTGAAAATAAGGACGTTATCAGCACCACTGTCTAATTCCAATTATGCAAGTCATCAGAATCAAATACACCAACTTATATTCTTGTCTTCATGAAAGAAAGGAATCTATGTGTGTTAAACATGCTTGTATTATCATTAAACACCATTAACTTGTTAACAAAAATGTCTCTTTCATAAATAAATAAATATAAATTATAAATAGGAATGAGGTAGATCTCCTCGACTTGGTCAATTGAAAAGTAGCTCGCCTGCAGAAAAATTGTGAGCGCCCCTGCTCTACAGAATCTCCTCTTTGGTCAACAAAAGCACCTTGAAGATTCTATTGGAAACTCTCATTCAAACCTTTTTCGATTACGCTCGCACCTCCTGGTACCCCATCACCTCCAAAACCCTCAAATTTAGACGCCAAACATCCCAGAACAAGCTAGTACGGTTACTTTTAGACCTCCACCCCAGATCACACCTCACTCCAACCCACTTCTCCAAAGTGGGTTGGCTCAGGGTGGAGGACAGAGTAAAACCACTTGCACTGAGCCTAGTCTATAAAATCCGTTAAACCTCCCTGATACCGAAGTACATGTCAAACTACTTCCTTAACATAAATGACCGCCATAACCACAACACCAGGGGGAGCTCCACTAACCACGTTAAACCCAGATTCTGATCTAACAAAGGTCTTAACTCATTCTCTTTCTATGCCACATCAATTTGGAATCCACCCCCAACAGGTGTAAAAGAAAGTGCATTTCTATATTCCTTCAAAACCGCTCTAAAACAACTTCAACCCTTTACTAATACCCTCCTCCATTCACATCCCATCTCCCCGGATTATAAATAACCTAATGTAAATAATCAAATGTACTTCTAATGTATTTACTTGATTTTATGCTATCTGAACTCACTATGTTCTCTGCTGGCTGTACATATCCTACTGTAAGACCTACACTGTTTCAATGTCCATTTCTCTGTTGATGCAATTGTTGATGACTGAAGTACTGATATCAACCAAAGCTCCTCATCCCACCCCCCGGATTGTAAATAATGTAAATAATTCAATGTATATACTATGATGATTAACTTGTGTGATGACTGTATTATGCTGATAGTATATATTTGTACCATGAATTGATTGACGTGGACCCCGACTTAAACAAGTTGAAAAACTTATTCGGGTGTTACCATTTAGTGGTCAATTGTACGGAGTATGTACTGAACTGTGCAATCTACTTATAAAAGTATCAATCAATCTATTGACTAAATTGGACTTATTGATAAGCTAAGTGTTAGCATGGCCAGACTTTTAGCATGGCTAAGTTAAGTGTTAGCTAAGCCACACTGTGTTGCCTTTTGTTTGATAATGCTAAGCTAAGTGAGTGTTGATTTAATTACAAACCCCGTTTCCACATGAGTTGGGAAATTGTGTTAGATGTAAATATAAACAGAATACAATGATTTGCAAATCCTTTTCAACCCATATTCAGTTGAATGCACCACAAAGACAACATATTTGATTTTTAAACTCATAAACTTTGTTTTTTTTTGCAAATAATAATTAACTTAGAATTTCATGGCTGCAACATTTGCCAAAGTAGTTGGGAAAGGGCATGTTCACCACTGTGTTACATCACCTTTTCTTTTAACAACACTCAATAAACGATTGGGAATTCAGGAAACTAATTGTTGAAGCTTTGAAAGTGGAATTCTTTCCCATTCTTGTTTTATGTAGAGCTTCAGTCGTTCAACAGTCCGGGGTCTCCGCTGTCATATTTTACGCTTCATAATGCGCCACACATTTTCGATGGGAGACAGGTCTGGACTGCAGGTGGGCCAGGGAAGTACCCGCACTCTTTTACTACGAAACCATGCTGTTGTAACACGTGGCTTGGCATTGTCTTGCTGAAATAAGCATGGCCGTCCATGATAACGTTGCTTGGATGACAACATATGTTGCTCCAAAACCTGTATGGACCATTCAGCATTAATGGTGCCTTCACAGATGTGTAAGTTACCCATGCCTTGGGGACCAATACACCCCCATACCATCACAGATGCTGGCTTTTGAACTTTACGCCTATAACAATCCAGATGGTTATTTTCCTCTTTGTTCCGGAGGACACCACGTCCACAGTTTCCAAATATAATCGGAAATGTGGACTCGTCAGACCACAGAACACCTTTCCACTTTGCATCAGTCCATCTTAGATGAGCTCGGGCCCAGCCAAGCCACTGGCGTTCCTAGGTGTTGTTGATAAATGGGTTCGGCTTTGCATAGTAGAGTTTTAACTTGCATTTACAGATGTAGCGACCAACTGTAGTTACTGACAGTGGTTTTATGAAATGTTCCTGAGCCCGTGTGGTGATATCCTTTACACACTGATGTCGGTTTTTGATGCAGTACCGCCTGAAGGATCAAAGGTCCGTAATATCATCGCTTATGTGCAGTGATTTCTCCAGATTCTCCGAACCTTTTGATAATTTTACGGACCGTAAATGGTAAAATCCCTAAATTCCTTTTAATAGCTTGTTGAGAAATGTTGTTCTAAAACTTTTTGAGAATTTGCTTACGAAGTGGTGACCCTCGCCCCAGCCTTGTTTGTAAATTACTTAGCATTTCATGGAAGCTGCTTTTATACCCAATCATGGCACCCACCTGTTCCCAATTAGCCTGCACACCTGTGGGATGTTCCAAATAAGTTTTTGATGAGCATTCCTCAACTTTATCAGTATTTATTGCCACCTTTCCCAACTTCTCTGTCACGTGTTGCTGGCATCAAATTCTAAAGTAAATGATTATTTGCACAAAAAAAAAGTTTATTAGTTTGAACATCAAATATGTTGTCTTTGTAGCATATTCAACTGAATATGGGTTGAAAATTATTTGCAAATCATTGTATTCCGTTTTTATTTACATCTAACACCATTTCCCAACTCATACGGAAACGGGGTTTGTACACTAAATGCTAAGCTATGTTTCAGCTCGGCCATACTCTTCGGCTTAATAAAGTGAAGTAAAATATGAGCTTGGCCATACTTTGTCGCTTTTAGCTTGATAATGCGAAGCTAAGTGAGTGTTGACATAATGCTAAGCTTAGTGTTAGCTTGGCCATACTGTATTTCTTGTAGTTTGATAAAGCTAGGTGTCTATCCATCCATCCATCCATTTTCTACCGCTTATTCCCTTTGGGGTGGGGGTGGGTGCTGGTGCCTATCTCAGCTACAATCGGGTGGAAGGCGGGGTACACCCTGGACAAGTCGCCACCTCATCGCAGGGCCAACAGATAGACAGACAACATTCGCACACTAGGGCCAATTTAGTGTTGCCAATCAACCTATCCCCAGGTGCATGTCTTTGGAGGTGGGAAGAAGCTCAAGTACCTGGAGGGAACCCACGCATTCACTGGGAGAACATGCAAACTCCACAGAGAAAGATCCCAAACCCGGGATTGAACCCTGATTACTCAGGACCTTCGTATTGTGAGGCAGACACACTAACCCATATACCACCGTGAAGCCGCTAGGTGTCTAATTTAAGGTAATTATAATCACTTGAGTGTAACAGTTCAAACTCCGGCCGAGTAATACCAAAGACTATAAAAATGGTATCCATTACCTCCCTGCTTAGGACTCAGCATCAAGGGTCGTAATTGGGGGTTAAATCACCAAAATGATTCCTGAGCGTGTTCACAGCTGCTGCTCACTGCTCCCCTCAACTCCCAGGGAGTGGAACAAGGAGATGGGTGTAATGCAGAGGGTAATTTCATCTTACCTAGTGTGTGTGTGACTATCAGTGGTACTTCAACTTCTTTTTAACCATGCAGTGAACAATGACACCTTTGAGTACTGGAAAATACAAATAACAGTAGCTTTAACAGTCTGGCATGACACAGCGTGTAACTGATTTTCAAATTGTATGAAAAGGAACGTATTGTTGAGCAGCATGCAAAGCACATTTAAATATGATAGTTTGTTTACCAAGGTGACTCAGTCATCAGTTTGCGGAGTACAGGCGCTGCTTTCATTAGAAAAAACAGAAGGACAAACTGCGGTTGTGTGTTTCAGCAGAAGTACCAATCCTTCTTTGACACTGCCCTTTTTGGCCGTCTGTAATGACTTTATACCTGCAGCCACTTGTTTTTAGCAATGTTTGCATATACAGTACAGTGTACACAGCATACCTAGCCAGCTGCTGTATACACAATAGGTCACAGTAGAGATGACATTAACTACAAAGCTGGAATTTTTAAAGTGAGAGGTAAGTACAGTGGGGCAAAAAAGTATTTAGTCAGCCACCGATTGTGCAAGTTCTCCCACTTAAAATGATGACAGAGGTCTGTAATTTTCATCATAGGTACACTTCAACTGTGATAGACAGAATGTGAAAAAAAAAATCCAGGAATTCACATTGTAGGAATTTTAAATAATTTTTTTGTAAATTATGGTGGAAAATAAGTATTTGGTCAACCATTCAAAGCTCTCACTGATGGAAGGAAGTTTTGGCTCAAAATCTCACGATACATGGCCCCATTCATTCTTTCCTTAACACGGATCAATCGTCCCGTCTCCTTAGCAGAAAAACAGCCCCAAAGCATGATGTTTCCACCCCCATGCTTCACAGTAGGTTTGGTGTTCTTGGGATGCAACTCAGTATTCTTCTTCCTCCAAACACAACAAGTTGAGTTTATACCAAAAAAGTTCTATTTTGGTTTCATTTTACCACATGACATTCTCCCAATCCTCTGTTGTATCATCCATGTATCCATTTTGGTATAAACTCAACTCGTCGTGTTTGGAGGAAGAAGAATACTGAGTTGCATCCCAAGAACACCATACCTACTGTGAAGCACGGGGGTGGAAACATCGTGCTTTGGGGCTGTTTTTCTGCTAAGGGGACAGGACGATTGATCCGTGTTAAGGAAAGAATGAATGGGGCCATGTATCGTGAGATTTCGAGCCAAAACCTCATTCCATCAGTGAGAGCTTTGAATGGTTGACCAAATACTTATTTTCCACCATAATTTACAAATAAATTCTTTAAAATTCCTACAATGTGAATTCCTGGATGTTTTTTCACATTCTGTCTCTCACAGTTGAAGTGTACCTATGATGAAAATTACAGACCTCTGTCATCATTTTAAGTGGGAGAACTTGAACAATCGGTGGCTGACTAAATACTTTTTTGCCCCACTGTATTTGGTCAAATAAAATTTCTCCTCCTGATATTAGTGACTGTACAACTTGTCACGTGACACTCTTCTGCAGACAGAGAGGTGCCTGCATAGTATATACATATAAAGTATATACACATACAGTGTATTGACTTCAAATGATTTGCCCTAAGCTGGTGGTCAGCAACCCGTGGCTCTAGAGCCACATGTGTATCTTTAGCGCCGCCCTAGTGGCTCCCTGGACCTCGTTTAGAGATATGTGAAAATGGAAAAAGAAGAAGAAAAATATATATATTTTTGTTTTAATATATTTTCAAACATGACACAAACCTTCCTAATTGTTAGAAATCCCACTGTTTATGTTAAACATGGCAAGCACAGTTTTGTCCTACCAATTTCAGCGATCCTTGAACTCATCGTAGTTTGTTTACAAGTACAACTTTCTCCGATGCTGCCACAGAAAGATGTGTTTTATGCCACTCCTTCTTTGTCTCATTTTGTCCACCAAACGTTTAATGCTGTGTGTGAATGCACAAAGGTGAGCTTTGTTGATTTTATTGATTTGCTGGAGTGCTTATCAGGCATATTTGGTCAATCCATGACTGCAAGTTAATCGATGCTAACATGCTATTTAGGCAAGCTGTATGTACATGTTGCATAATTATGCTTCATTCGTAGCTATATTTGAGCTCATTTAATTTCTTTTACTTATGTCCTCTGTGTATTTAATTTATATTTGTATGGCTCTAGACACATTATCTGTATGTAATATAGCAGGGGTCGGGAACCTTTTTGGCTGAGAGAGCCATGAAAGCCAAATATTTCAAAATGTATTTCCGTGAGAGCCATATAATATTTTTTAACACTGGATACAACTAAATGCGTGCATTTTTAATTAAGACCAACATTTTTAGAGTATAGTAAGTTTCTTATTCTTTTTAATAAAATTGTCATTCTAAAAGTTAACCAATTATAGGTATAATACGTCTTACCATAAATGCGACATCTTGAACAGGTGCGATAGAAAACGGATGGTTGGATTAAAATGCATGAGAATGTTTTATAATTTGAAGGTTATTTTTAACACTGTAATTACCAGCGGAATTATTAATTACTTATCGTGTTAAGCACTGTCAGCTAAGATTTATCTGAGAGCCAGATGCAGTCGTAAAAAGAGCCGCATCTGGCTCTAGAGCCATAGGTTCCCTACCCCTGTAATATAGGCAGCTTTTCTGATTGTTGTTTGTGCGCCATGTTGTTCCAGACCCCAGCAAACGTTACCCAGCTTGAAAGGATTGAAATAAATCCATAAGAAGAAAACAGCTTGCTGTTTCCTTTAACTTGGACACATACATCTATACTTTTGGCCGTTCTAAGACAGTCATTTCCAGAAGTAATCTCATTCTGTGAGAAGCCCCCATTTTACTGTTTTCCAATGTTGCAAAAATGAAATAAAAATTAAAATGCAACATTTCTGCCAACAAAGATTTGCGTCAGCCTTTAGTAGTTGGCTAATAAAGCTAATATGGACACTTACATAATGTGTTGCCTTCATTAAACACCTATATAAAGCTTTGAATTTTTCTGCGGCTTCAGACGGATTTTTTAAAATTTATTTTTGGTCCAATATGGCTTTTTCAACATTTTGGGTTGCCAACCCCTGCCCTAAGCAGATTCATAAAGTGTTTGGTCGGCCTTTCTATTTACACTATTTTTTTATGTTGCTGTTCAATGAAAACCTTGTTATTCTACTTAATGGTCAATTACCAACACGCAGAAATAACAAAGACACCGTTTTTTTCCCCCTGTATTATCCCTACTGAGTACTTTCCAACTAATTTTCTCCAGCGAGGTGCATCAATTCTCAAAAGCAGAAAGCCTAAAATCCCAGGTACTGTTAAGGTCAACAGTAATTCTGGTATCGTGGCAACCCTATTTGCTACAAGTTCTTTCTTGAAGTTAATAGTGTTTCTCTTTGGTCCCATGATGGCTTAGTTTGCAGGCATAATCAATTTTGAAAAAATCATAGAGACTGAGTCACCAACACAAGGGATGCTTTGTTTCGGCGAAATGATACGATAAAAAGTATTAATGAAAACCGCGGTAAAACTCCTGACGGTTTGTATTACCATTTTAAATAAAATGTTTGAAAAACAATGATTAATAACTGCACCTTGATAAACTGCAAACATGAAATCAAGAGACATTAACGTATTTCCCCATTAAGAAATGTCATACCGCAATCTAAACTTGTTTTTAAACACATAGCTGTCAGAGCAACTAAGCTATTCAATTGTGCACATTGATCCTACAAGCTGTGGTATCATAGATCTGTGGTTCTCAACCTTTTTTTCAGTGATGTACCCCCTAATCAGAGCAAAGCATTTTTGGTTGAAAAAAAGAGATAAAGAAGTAAAATACAGCACTACATCATCAGTTTCTGATTTATTAAATTCTATACCAGTGCAAAATATTGCTAATTTGTAGTGGTCTTTCTTGATGTATTTGGAAAAAAAAAATATACAAATAACTAAAAATTTGTTGAAAAATTATTAAGTGATTCAATTATAAATACAGATTTCTACACATAGAAGTAATCATCAACTTAAAGTGCCCTCTTTGGGGATTGTAATAGAGATCCAACTGGATTCATGAACTCAATTCTAAATATTTCTTCACAAAAAAAGAAATCTTTAACATCAATATTTATGGAACATGTCCACAAAAAAATCTAGCTGTCAACACATTGTTGCATTTCTTCTCACAGTTTATGAACTTACATTCATATTTTGTTGAAGTTATATTCAATAAATATATTTATAAAGGATTTTTTAATTGTATTTATTTTTAGAATGTTTTAAAAAAAATCTCACGTACTCCTTGGCATACCTTCAAGTACCCCCAGGGGTACGTGTACCCACATTTGAGAACCACTGTCATAGAATGATTGTTCTATACTCAGAGTAATACAAAACTGAGGTGTTCTTACGGTGTGTTCAAGGACCGCTGAACAGAGTAGGAGGACACAACGCCCGCTAAAAATAATAAAGTGATACGCTGCTTGGGATGGTCTCCTGCTGGCTCCACTATGGACTGGACTCTCACTGTTATGTTTGATCCACTATGGACTGGACTTTCACAATATCATGTTGGACCCGCTCGACATCCATTGCTTTCGGTCTCCCATAGAAGGGCGGGCTGGGGGGCGGGGGCGTCCCACATATGCGTTCCTCTCCGAGGTTTCTCATAGTCACTGTCACCGACATCCCACTGGGGTGAGTTTTTCCTTGCCCTTATGTGGGCTCTGTACCGCGGATGTCGTTGTGGCTTGTGCAGCCCTTTGAGACACTTGTGATTTAGAGCTATATAAATAAACATTGATTGATTGACATTGATTGAAAAGTATATTTTATGTGTTAGGCTCTTTTCATTGATATAAATCTTATAGTGCTGCAGTACAAATTAATATTCAAAATAACAAAATATTAGTCATTAAAACAGATAAAATACTAGCACAAAAAACTAGCAGCGAAGCATAAAAAACACTAGACATGCAAAATAAGTGGTTTTCTAACAGTGTGTCTGTTAATTTTATCTCTTGGTCAAATGTGTGTATAAGTACTTGAGTACAATACCTCGATTATAATGATCCTTGATCATTTTGGTGACAATAACCGTGATATGAAATGTTCATACGGTTACATCCCTACACACGGACAAATGGATACGTTTGATAATCGCAGTGTTTGACTCATTCACATTCGGGCTTTAAAAGCTGTTTGAACTAATTATTCTTTGATTGATTGAATTGAAACTTGTATTAGTAAATTGTGCAGTACAGTACATATTCCGTACAATTGACCACTAAATGGTAACACCCAAATAAGTTTTTCAACTTTGAGTCGTGGTCCACGTCAATCAATTCGCCTGTGGTTCTCTTGACCTTGACTCTGAACGTTTTTTTGTGTTTATCAGGCATTAAGGATATATTTAGTGTGTAATTATTTGTCAAACTCAGAAGACATGTGAAGTGTACATGTGAACGCGCACGCAACAAACTGTCTTTTCCTTGAAGTGACTCATGCGGAATAGTTTTGTGTGAGAACCTCACCCCCACGCTCTGTTGGTAGCAGATGACGAGTGCATGACCTTTGGCCCAGTTAACCAAATCCCGTACCGCCCGCAACTGTCTTTCCCCACTCTGACCGTGTGACTGGAAGTGTACAATTTCATCTGGGATGTCAGGACCCGTCGGCATGTGCTTGTCGTGGATGCTGCCAAGGAAAAGTGTGGCAGTGAGGCTACAACCGCAACCTAAACAATTCTTCTTTAGGTTGGTCTACACCGGCAGCAAGATGAACAATCTGTATTTTGTATTATACCTTCAAAGGTAACCACCTCCAGCGTTTTTATCATTAAACCTCATTACACTAATGAATATAAGCAGTTCAATTTTGATCTTCAGTCCCCCTTTCAACTGCGGTTTGCAAAGTCCTGATAATCTGATGTATTTTAAAGATTACCTTGACTGATTATCCTGTGAAGGGAGACGTGTTCACTGATTTTCCCCACCCCCCTCCCCAATCTGTTCGGCTGATTATCCCAAATGTTGGAGTCCAAGAATTGTGCTCTGAAAACGAGTTTAATTAAATCAAAGGACACTGAATGAAACTAAAATATTCCTCTTTCACCTGGACACAATGTGCACTACACTATATTGCCAAAAGTATTTGGCCACCCATCCAAATGATCAGAATCAGGTGTCCTAATCACTTGGCCCGGCCACAGGTGTATAAAATCAAGCACTTTCGCATGGAGACAGTTTTTACAAAGATTTGTGAAAGAATGGGGCGCACTCAGGAGCTCAGTGATTTCCAGTGTGGAACTGTCATAGGATGCCAGCTGTTGAACAAATCCAGTCGTGAAATTTCCTCACTCCTAAATATTCCAAAGTCAACTGTCGGCTTTATTATAAGAAAATGGAAGAATTCGGGAACAACAGCAACTCAGCCACGAAGTGGTAGGCCACGTAAACTGAAGGGGTCAGCGGATGCTGAAACTCATAGTGCAAAGAGGTCGCCGACTTTCTGCACAGACAGTTGCTACAGAGCTCCAAACTTCATGTGACCTTCCAATTAGCCCACGTACAGTACGCAGAGAGATTCATGGAGTGGGTTTCCATGGCCGAGCAGCTGTATCTAAGCCATACATCACCAAGTCCAATGCAAAGCGTCTGATGCAGTGGTGTAAAGCACATCGCCACTGGACTTTATTTGAATTTATATCATTCTGACAGACGCGTTGTCATAGCACATGAATGTTATTGTCCCCGCTGATTTATTATTCTAATTTCCTATTCTTAGTTTCTATTAGCCTTCTGTTGAAGTGTGCAAAGCATTTCTTATTTTTCCTGTTTCATAACTTCACGTTCAAGCAAAGATTGGCACCTTGGCTAGCATCACACATTACATGAAAAGAATATTAGCTGATGGTTCTCCCATGGTTATTTAGAACTGCATTCTAGAACTGTCTGTATTACTTTATTTAACATCCGTAAATATTCCATATTTGGACATTTGTCCATCGGTTCATAAACCGTCCATGTTCTAATCGTGATGCATCAGAGAACGGATCATTTTTCCCACCTCCAATGCGTACAATCACCAAATCTGTGGAAACGAATATTGACCGCAAACTTTGTACTCCAAAGCCAGTCTGCTGCTCAGAAACCTGTGGATCAAACCACATATTTCAATTGTAGAACAAAGAGTCAATGTTTTGTGGAACATGATAAAACTTTTTTTTTTCCAATTATCTTTTTTACTTGTTGCTGTTACTGAACTGTGATGGTTTGCAACAATTTGACCTTTGACAGTCCTTGTTCAGTACCTCCAATACACCAGAACTTTTGGTTGTGGTTTCAATCTGAGTGGGTTTGTGTTCGAGTTGAACTGGTCTTGAAATTGTGTCACGTGTTAAATGCCCCAACCGGCCCTCCGTTCCCTCTCCCCTACTTTCTGTTTAAGTGTGTGTGTGTGTGTAGTGTGTGTGTGTGAAGGGCTATGGGGTGACTTGCAAACTGGCTCTGCCATTGGCTCGCGATACTGTCAGGCCAAGTATGGAGAGCGGAGGTGTTGGCGCTTGTCAAAGTACCTTTTGCCTTCAATAACTCTCAGCCAAGCATGGCACGCATGTGACCACTGTCACACCATGCTCAAAGACACACTAACTTTTATATTTGTTGACATAAGCGAACCCAATTGTGTGCTTTTGCTTGAATTACCTAACTTGTCAACATTTGGAAGCCACTTGGAAAAAAAATCCACAAAAATGAATAGATTTTGGCGTTAGCTTTGTTTTTATCTAATGTTTATTGAAACCATAAAAATAACTGAGTTAGTATTCCTGATTATTTCTCAGCTATCAACTAAAAACAATAAAGAGTGGTATCAACTGGATTTTGGATTGTATGCTTGAAAAAAAAGAGCTTTAAATCTGCACCAAAGAGTTGCGGGATAATTTTATTTGTATGCTTTATTTTTCAGGTACTATAATGCTGCAAATATGCTGGAGTTTTACTGCTTCGAGTCTTAACTGTGGTGTGTTATTTGAGGCTGATCTTTTACGATAAGGCAGCGTTCATTATTGAAAAAAGATGCACATGTGGTACAGTTTAGTGTGGTATCCTTGACGCAGGTAAAAATAAATGCTTAAAGGGGTCATATTATGATTTGTTTCCTACCTTTAATACACTTCCTTGTGGTCTACATAACATGTACCAAGTTTTCCGGACTGTAGAGCACACCGGTATCCAATAAATTTTGGAAGGAAAAAATATTTTACAACATATTAGCCACGCCGGACTATAAGCCACAAATATATACGTTGTCAAATTAGTTATTGACACAGAAAGACTGTGTTACATTTTATTTACACACCTCCAAACGGTGCCTGTAACACTGCAATAAAATGGATTATCTAACAAAACAGACTTCGTGCGAAAGCTAGCTCTCTGTAAGCTAAACATACTCAATAACTCCACGGTGACCTTTTAGTGAAATCACGAAACTGAAACAATAGAAAAATAATTTAATTGTAAGTTAATAATACTAACAGACACTTGTAAACGAGTTAGCATAATCGCTAATGCTAAGGACATTATGATCCATCCATCCATCCATCATCTTCCGCTTATCCGAGGTCGGGTCGCGGGGGCAACAGCCTAAGCAGGGAAGCCCAGACTTCCCTCTCACCCGCCACTTCGTCTAGCTCTTCCCGGGGGATCCCGAGGCATTCCCAGGCCAGCCGGGAGACATAGTCTTCCCAACGTGTCCTGGGTCTTCCCCGTGGCCTCCTACCGGTTGGACGTGCCCTAAACACCTCCCTAGGGAGGCGTTCGGGTGGCATCCTGACCAGATGCCCGAACCACCTCATCTGGCTCCTCTCGATGTGAAGGAGCAGCGGCTTTACTTTGAGCTCCTCCCGGATGGCAGAGCTTCTCACCCTATCTCTAAGGGAGAGCCCCGCCACCCGGCGGAGGAAACTCATTTCGGCCGCTTGTACCCGTGATCTTATCCTTTCGGTCATGACCCAAAGCTCATGACCATAGGTGAGGATTGGAACGTAGATCGACCGGTAAATTGAGAGCTTTGCCTTCCGGCTCGGCTCCTTCTTCACCACAACGGATCGGTACAACGTCCGCATTACTGAAGACGCCGCACCGATCCACCTGTCAATCTCACAATCCACTCTTCCCTCACTCGTGAACAAGACTCCTAGGTACTTGAACTCCTCCACTTGGGGCAGAGTCTCCTCCCCAACCCGGAGATGGCATTCCACCCTTTTCCGGGCGAGAACCATGGACTCGGACTTGGAGGTGCTGATTCTCATTCCGGTCGCTTCACACTCGGCTGCGAACCGATCCAGCGAGAGCTGAAGATCCCGGTCAGATGAAGCCATCAGGACCACATCATCTGCAAAAAGCAGAGACCTAATCCTGCGGTTACCAAACCGGAACCCCTCAACGCCTTGACTGCGCCTGGAAATTCTGTCCATAAAAGTTATGAACAGAATCGGTGACAAAGGACAGCCTTGGCGGAGTCCAACTCTCACTGGAAATGTGTTCGACTTACTGCCGGCAATGCGGACCAAGCTCTGACACTGATCGTACAGGGAGCGGACCGCCACAATAAGACAGTCCGATACCCCATACTCTCTGAGCACTCCCCACAGGACTTCCCGAGGGACACGGTCGAATGCCTTCTCCAAGTCCACAAAGCACATGTAGACTGGTTGGGCAAACTCCCATGCACCCTCAAGAACCCTGCCGAGAGTATAGAGCTGGTCCACAGTTCCACGACCAGGACGAAAACCACACTGTTCCTCCTGAACCTCGGACATTATGATAGCACGTACAAATCTGCATGAAAACACTCCTAAACACATCATGCATTGGACGGTTTAGTAAGTATGAATAGTTTTAGTTATATTGTAAAACTTACAAACGTTGCTTGGAGTAATAATTGACGAATCCATACAAGTAGACCCGCTATGGACGGAACTGCACTTGTACTTCCGGTTCAAAGCACTAAACAGAAGGAAATACTGTAATTGTTCAACCTGCACCTCCAGTGAGCGAGTCCGTCCAAAAGATAGCACAACACTTTTTCAGTGTCTGTTGAAAAATATTTGTTGAATTTAAAACATTTTATCTGTTAGGGAAGAAAAATCCATCAATTAGCTGCACCGTTTTATCAGCTGCAGGCTTCAAAGCATAGGAAAAAAGGAGAGACTCAAAGTCCGGAATTTACAGTAGAGGTTATTCTTTAGATTAGACCATGTATTACAGACCATCTTCTAGCCGCTTTCTGAATGTCTCTTCAGGATGCGCCGTTTTGGGGTCGGTCTTATTTACATGCCTCTACTTCAACTCTGTCTTCTCCTCGTTGGGCATGTTGTAGTTTTTAGCGCTACCATATCGAGACAACTGCATACACTACTTTGTATTAAAAAAAGGCCACAGCAGAGGATGTATGTGCATGTACGAGCCAGTCTGCCCCGCAACACAAGGATATAGAATAAGAAGGAAGCTTATTGAGTACAGCGAGGAACCGCAATGGTAGACTTGCGCAAAGCTCTTCGGTTAAACTTCTACCACATGATATACGCTGACGTAATTCCAAAAGGCTCGTTTGGAGGATAAATAAAGAAGGAAGGCAAGATTATTTTATAAATATTTCCGGCATGGCTCTATGCTTTTATTTCAAATTTTCGGGACTTACTGTATTCAGATCCTAACTACTTAAAAACGGGAACATAATATCATAATGGGTCCCCTTTAAGTCAAAGCTGATTAGACAATGTTTGTGACACATGAGGAAAAACTTGAATTAAAAAAGTCTGCTGGTTTGAATACAGTATGTTTGCTAGTTTACCGTATGCTGTGCTGTTTTTACCTGGTGGAGATGTCAGAAAAAGCTTCTAAAATCTTTATTAAAATTGCTTGTAGGGGGATTGCACTTTTTCTTTAAAATTTTAAACATCATTCACAATCTCTGTGAAAAAAGAAGACACACGTTTTTCACTTTTCTGTGCAATGTAGACAGTTAAAAACTGCTAGCACAAGGCGGCAAACAATACAGGTAATGGCGATTTGCCTATTTAGGCTCTAAAACCCTCTAAAAACTTCCAATGTTTTGTACACATAGTAGTAAAAGCACAATCATGGTAACATGTACATATTACATATTTTGCTCATTTTAAGCATTACTACAATTTATTTCCAGAGCGTGTTCATTTCACAGAACGCATAGCAAATAGAGAGCTAACGAGGACTACTTTGGACAAATGATGATCCTTATTATAGTTATATCACTTGCATAAGAAGAATGAGCTACAAGTTTGAGAAGCTGTGTAGTAAACAGATCCAGCTATACTGAAACACTAAGCTGATTTTTGTTTGATTGATTGATTGATTGATTGAAACTTATTAGTAGATTGTACAGTACAGTACATATTCCATACAATTGACCACTAAATGGTAACACCTGAATACATTTTTCAACTTGTTTAAGTCGGGGGTCCCTGTAAATCAATTCATGGTAAATGTCATGTAGCATCAGTGCTAACTTGTGCTAAATATTTCATCAAGAAAATAAGACCATAACAATACAGTCACTTACAATGTCCACTCTCACTGGGACGGTTGTATCTTTCAGCACAAGACTTGTTCATCTGGTAAATTCAGCATAATCCTCACTCCTCTGATAAAAACAGTTGGGAGGAAACACGCATCTTGCCACGTATTTCTAGTTATGTCGTCGAGGTGAGAGCCACTGATTCAGATTTTTAGCCGGTAGCGGAAGGATTTTCTACGTTTTAAACTTTTATTAACTCCAAGGCGACTTAGCAGCAACTCCAGCAGCTAGCATTACCTCTCTGCTCTCGGTAGAAGCCTGAGGTGTTGTGTCACTACACCAGAAAAGTAGTTCCTCTATGTTAGCTCCTACTATAACACTGGTGATGTTGTTTTTTTTTAATATGCAGGTCACGGCAGGTACAGTAAATGGAGCGTTTATAGTGGTTTTTGCATATTTTTTAAAGAGATTTACAGGTGAAATAGTTGAATCCCCATTACTTGCATTGTTAGCCCCCTCGTGCTAGTAGTTTTATAAGATTCAGAACTTGCACAAGTGTTTTTTAAGCACTTGTTGGGATAATGGATGATAACAGTGCTCATATGAGATACGATAAAATTTACGTGGTTTGTTGACATCTTGCGATTGATTACATTTTCATGCCACTTTTGATAAGTACTTATCCCGGTAATTTACAGGTTGAATATTCCGGTCGACTTATTCCTTGCTTGTGTTTGTTATTAAATATTATTAATTTAATATGACTTGTTGTGTTTTGGTTTATCTTTTAGAAGAAGGACATTTTAGCTGTACAGCACACACCCAGCATGCAAATAGTAAAAATTATTTTGCATCACGTGTGTGTGTGTGTGTGTGTGTGTGTGTGTGTGTGTGTGTATAATTTAAATGTTCTTTCAGGAGTGTTTGCTGACTGGTTAGTACAGCTGGTGACTGCAAACAACAATGATAACGACCTTTCTTTCCTTATGTTTCAGCTACATAACTGTAAGTATATTTCATTTTAACTACTTTCTCAAGATAAAAACATTTTCATTTTTTTGTGAGAGTAAAGTCTTCGAAATCAGCCATTTGTTGATCTTTTTAGGAATGTATTTTTTGTGTATGGTTCTGGCAGCAAATAATCTGCAATTTGGATTCAGCCATCTGTCAAATGAAGTCTGATATGATATTTAAGTTAAAGTTAAAGGCCTACTGAAATGAGATTTTCTTATTTAAACGAGGATAGCAGGTCCATTCTATGTGTCATACTTGATCATTTCGCGATATTGCCATATTTTTGCTGAAAGGATTTAGGAGAGAACTTAGACAATAAATTTCGCAACTTTTGGTGCTGATAAAAAAGCCTTGCCTGTACCGGAAGTAGCAGACGATAGCGATGAAAACAGACGACTTATAGCTGGGAACGATGCTGGAACAAAATGTCCTCTACAATGCGTGACGTCACGCGCACGCGTCATCATACCGAGACGTTTCAGCAGGATTTTTTGTCGCAAAATTTAAAATTGCAATTTAGTAAACTAACCCGGCCGTATTGGCATGTGTTGCAATGTTAATATTTCATCATTGATATATAAACTATCAGACTGCGTGGTCGGTAGTAGTGGGTTTCAGTAGGCCTTTAGGTTAAAGTGCCAATGATTGTCACACACACACACACACACACACACACACACACACACACACACACACACACTAGGTGTGGCGAAATTATTCCCTGCATTTGACCCATCACCCTTGATCACCCCCTGGGAGGTGAGGGGAGCAGTGAGCAGCAGTGGTGACCGCACCCGGGCTTTAGTGGGAATACATGAGACTCCTTGTTTATTTAGGGGGTTGATATGGACAAATAGACAATCTAATTTGTCGTCCAACAAGTTGTATTAAGGTATATCAGCATGAACATAGTTGCAAAGGTACGGAAAAAAGAAATTCATATTTTTCTGGGTTTTGGTAGGTTTGACTGTGACGTGTGTGGCGTTTGTGTGCGAGTTTCTCTCTCTCTCGGAGGAGGGGTGTGTGTGTGTGTGTGTGTGTGTGTGCTATTCATAGTGTGAGAACCCGCAGAGGTCTATTAGAAGTCATTGAGTCCTTCCAGTGCACTTCGGCATAGACTGCCGAGGGCTCATTCATTGCACATTGTGGACCTGTGAGTATGTTGACTTTATTTGAACTGTTTTTTTAATTAAAAAATTGAGCTAATTTTTGCAGTTTTAGTAATCCCTGTAGATCATTAGGCAACAGTTGTGTTTATTATTATTGAATCATTCTAAATACAACCACGGTTTATGGTCGGGCTTAGGAGGAAAAATTAGGACGATTATGAGAATTTCCCTAACTTATTTTGTGTGTTGACATTGACAATAATACAACCCAGAGCTTGCCTGAATGACTTTCTCCCAGCATGCACTGGTCCTGTTTGTCACAAGCTGGGTATTTAATTATAGAAGTAGGTTAGAAGTCAATTGTTTCTGCTGTGGTCGTTGTGTACTTACATTCTGGGTTCTTACAAGATGAACTTGTTGGGGAAGAGAAACATTAAATGTAAAAATATTCATGCATATAAATATTTGGAATATTTTTTTTACCCCAGGCTCATCCAATTTGCATCTGGAACAAACTGGCTATGAGTTACAGACTGGATAACTTCTCAGTTTATTGGCCTGTTAACAGTGGTGTATGATAGAGACCTGACTATTTTGCATTTAGTACTTTTTGGGTTTGTTTGAGTAAAATGGAGGAATGCATAACTTTAAATAGGATTCGACATTGTTTGCATATGTCTCCGGTTGGATAAGTTAGAATTTGAGTTGCGAGGATTAGCGTAGGAAAGACATACTAAGATTTATCTACTAAGATAACAATTGCAGTTCATCCGAAAAGTATTCACATCGCTACATTTTGTTATGTTCAAGCCTTATTTCAAAATTGAATACATTAATTTGGTTCCTAAAATTCTCCACACAATACCCAATTGAAAATGTATTAAGAATAACAAACACAAAAATTCTGTGTATATAAATACTGTTTTACAGCCTTTGCTCAATACTTTGTTGATGCACCTTTAGCAGCTATTACAGCAGGGATGTCAAACTCAAATACAGAGTGGGCCAAAATTTTAAACGGAACAAAGCCGCGGGCCAAGGTTGAACAAATTAATCTTTTAATAGGGACCCAAACAAGTTTTGCATAAAATATTGAACAAGCAAGGCTTATATAACTTTAGTGACATGCAAAATCCAGTTTCAAATAATAATAATAATTAAAAAAATATCAACGGCATATCAAATAAAATCTAAATAAACATTTTATGCCTTTTTTTCTATTTGCAATCTTCTGAGGTAAATATCAATTTTTTTCCACAGGCTAATAATAAATTTGAAAATAAAACAACAATAATGAATGAACCAAACATTCAAGCCTTGAAGTAGCAAGAGAAAAGGCATGAATAAAACGTTAATTATTGGTCAGTTTGCTGGAAGTTTCCCGGAAGAGTTAGTGCTGCAAGGGTTTCTGGGTATTTGTTCTGTTGTGTTACGGTGCGGATGTTCACCCGAAATGTGTTTGTAATTCTTGTTTGGTGTGGGTTCACAGTGTGGCGCATATTTGTAACAGTGCTAAAGTTGTTTATACGGCCACCCTCAGTGTGACCTGTATGGCTGTTGACCAAGTATGTATTGCATTCACTTGTGCATGTGTGTAAAAGCCACAAATATTATGTGACACGCTGTTAGTATGGAGGAAAAGCGGACGTGACGACAGGTTGTAGAGAACGCTAAAGGCAGTGCCTTAAATGCACGCCCCCAAATAGTTGTCCAGGTGGAAAATCGGTAGAAATTCGGGAGAATGGTTGCCCCAGGAGATTTTCGGGAGGGGCACTGAACTTCGGGAGTCTACCGGGAAAATTAGGAGGGTTGGCAAGTATGAATATTAGCGGTGAATGCGGTGTTACAGCAGCACCGACGCTGTAACACCGGCGGGCCAGCTCTAATGCTAAATTGATATTGCCTCAAGGGCCAAATTAAATTACACGGCGGGCCAGAGTTTGACACCCATGTATTACAGCCTTAAGTATTTTCGAATACGATGCCACAAGCTAGGCACACCTATCATTCGGCAGTTTCGCCCTTTGCGGCACCTCTCAAGCTCTATCTGGTTGGATGGTAAGCATTGTTTTCATCCAGGATGTCTCTATAAATTGCTGCATTTTATTTTCCCCTCTATCTGGACTCGTCTCCCAGTTCCTGCCACTGAAAAGCATCCCAACAGAATGATGCTGCCACCACCATGCTTCACTGCAGGGATGATATTGGCCTGGTGATGAGTGGTGCCTGGTCGAATATCACCCTAACCAAAAAGTTCAAGTTTTGTCTCACCAGACCAGAGAATTTTGTTTCACATGGTCTGGGAGCATTTCAGGTTCATGTTGGCAAACTTGAAGTAGGTGTGCCAAAGCTTGTGGAAACGCATAAAAAAAAAAAACTTGAGGCTGTAACTGCTGTCAAAGGTGCATCAACAAAGTGTTAAGCTAAGGCTGTAATAACTTGTGTACATGAGATTTGTTTAGTTAAATCAGTTTTAATAAATTAGCAATAAAAAAACACCTTTCCACATTGTCATTTTAGGGTATTGTCTGTAGAATGTTGAGGACAAAAATGTAATTATTCCATTTTGGAATAAGGCTGTATAATAACAAAATGTGGAAAAAGTGAAGTGTTTTTAAATATTTTCCAAATGCACTGTATCAGTCCCTCCAGGATTTCACACACTTGTTTTGTGACTGTTGCAACCTAAAATCCCTGATTTTGCAGCAGCTTTTTAACAATGTTGCAATGTTTTGAGGCATTTGTGAAAGAAAATTATATTTCCTCAGCTTGTGCTTTTAAAAATTTGCTATCAACGTTTGAAGTGTGCTGTATAATCTTAACCTAATAAGCACATGATTTCAATGAATCTAACAAAAATGCATTAGTTGCATATTGCAGTGGTCTGTCGCCACGTTGCACTTCAACGTTTTTGACAAAATTAGACATTTTCAAGCACCAAAATGGCTGTATTAACCATCATTAATACAGTGGTACTGGCCACCAGATGAGATCAAACCAATCTGAACACACTGTTCAGTCTCAGGCAGTACAGTTTGTGTTATTTTCTATTATTATGTCTACTAATGTGTATTAAAACGGTATAAGGTGACTGCGTGGGTGGTATTTCATGTTTAAAAAGCTCTAATCATATAAAATAAAAAATACTTGGGAAAAGTGTTATGCTCTAGCTATGAAAATATTCAAATTATTATTATTCATTCTTACTTCGCAGAAACTAATTTACCACGGTCAGACCCGGAACCAATTAACAGCAATTAACGAGGGTTTGTGGGTTAAGTGCAGAATACATTTCCCATCACTGCCAGTAATAAACCAGATCTTGTGAGCCTTTTTTGAAATGCCATCATTTCGCAGGGGTCTTTCCCCAAAAACTATGATGGAATTTGCAGTGTTTTTAGTTGTTTTTTTTTGGTGATAAAATGGCAAGAGAAAAAGAGAGATGCAATAAATGGTTGTGATTTTCTCTTTGTGTAATTGTAATAGGGACATTTGTTGAAAGACTAAATGATTAATGAACAAAATATTTTAAATGTGAAAAATAGGCCTGTATTTTAAAAATGTTATATTTGCCTTCACACGTTTTTTAACTTCCATAGTTAAAAATAATGCAGGCACTCTGAAGGGACATTTTTAAACCACCTGCACAATGACTACTCTAAAGCACACTTGTTTTGTGACTGTTGCAACCTAAAATCCCTGATTTTGCAGCAGCTTTTTAACAATGTTGCAATGTTTTGAGGCATTCGTGAAAGAAAATTATATTTCCTCAGCTTGTGCTTTTAAAAATTTGCTATCAACGTTTGAAGTGTGCTGTATAATCTTAACCTAATAAGCACAGGATTTCAATTAATCTAACAAAAATGCATTAGTTGCATATTGCAGTGGTCTGTCACCACGTTGCACTTCATCGTTTTTGACAAAATTAGACATTTTCAAGCACCAAAATGGCTGTATTAACCATCAGTAATACAGTGGTACTGGCCACCAGATGAGATCAAACCAATCTGAACACACTGTTCAGTCTCAGGCAGTACAGTTTGTGTTATTTTCTATTATTATGTCTACTAATGTGTATTAAAACGGTATAAGGTGACTGCGTGGGTGGTATTTCATGTTTAAAAAGCTCTAATCATGTAAAATAAAAATATTGGAAAAAGTGTTATGCTCTATCTATGAAAATATTCAAATTATTATTATTCATTTATACTTCGCGGGAACTAATTTACCACGGTTAGACCAGGAACCAATTAACAGCAATTAACGAGGGTTTGTGGGTTAAGTGCAGAATACATTTCCCATCACTGGCAGTAATAAACCAGATCTTGTGAGCCTTTTTTGAAATGCCATCATTTCGCAGAGGTCCTTCCCCAAAAACTATGATGGAATTTGCAGTGTTTTTAATTTTTTTTTTGTCATAAAATTGCAAGAGAAAGAGAGAGATGCAATAAGTGGTTGTGTTTTTCCCTTTGTGTAATTGTAATAGGGACATTTGTTGAAAGACTAAATGATTAATGAACAAAACATTTTAAATGTGAAAAATAGGCCTGTATTTTAAAAATGTTATGTTTGCCTTCACACATTTTTTAACTTCCATAGTTAAAAATAATGCAGACACTCTGAAGGGACATTTTAAAACCACCTGCACAATGACTACTCTAAAGCGGTGGTTTGGCTGCGGGGCCCACCATCACTCCTAGGTAACGAGCGGCGGCCAAAATTGGTTATCACGACACATTGAGTAAACTATCTCAAGACTGTATTATTAATTTCTTAACAATTTTGATGATTGTACTTTACAGCAAATAAATCATCCAAATTAAATATCTTATAATATGTAAAACTTGTCAAAAAGTTCAACATTGTACACGACTGGTTGATGCTCAAATCCAGTGGTTCTTAATTTTTTTTTCACCAAGTACCACCTCAGAAAAGACTCTGCTCTCAAAGTACCACCATAAAGCACAACATTAAAATACAGGAGCATAACAGGCCTAAGTATTCATTAAAAACAAGGCAGATGCTTTTATAACAAGTATATTCAATATTTTTTGGCCAATGTAACATTACACATTTTGAATAGTAACACTGTGTTCGAATATAGGAAAATAAAATACCGTACTTTGATTAAGTGATTCTTTGGTGTACCACTAGATGGGGCCCGCGTACCATAGTTTGAAAATCCCTGCTCTAATCAGAATTTTGACTGTTAATGGGCCTCTAATTGGTGTCTTTGTCTTAATTGAAGTCCTGAAATCAAAAAACCAGAAACCCGATATTCTAAATAATTGAGACAAGTAAGAATAGTTGGCAAACCAATTACTTGCACTTCCCAATCGTTTTTCATCATTCACTTCAATTAACCGTTTAAAGCAGTGGTCCCCTACCGGGCCGTGGCCCGATTGGTACCGGGCCGTGGCCCGATTGGTACCGGGCCGCAGAAGAATTTTTTATAAAAAAAATAAATAAATACATAAAAATTTTTTTATTTTATTTGATTTTATTTTTTATTAAATCAACATAAAAAACACAATATACACTTACAAATAGTGCACTAACCACAAAAAACTCCCTTTTTCATGACAAAAACGTCCCTTTTTCATGACAAAGAAGAAAAAAAGAAAAAAAAGGACACCCCCCCCCCGGGCCGCCGGACAAATTATTAAGCGTTGACTGGTCCGCGGATACAAAAAGGTTGGGGACCACTCGTTTAAAGGACTCGACTCGTTTACGAACACCACATCTCTAACAGTCTATAACCAAGTTGGTCCGTGAGCTATTGCTCTAAAGTACATAAACTTAATTTCTAGTATTCTCCTTGGAAAAGACGTATCGCAGTAAAAACGGTTGAGTGGTTTGCTCATTTTTGAGATACTCTTTATGCCTACTAGAGTTATTTTCAATATATTGTTTATTTATAACGTGTATCTTCGTGTATTTACCTACTCTCTTAACAAACAGTTACCTACAGTGTGTTCCATCTGCTGCCATGTTTACACGGTTGACCAACTCACACAAATGTGTTCATAGTTTGCATAACAAACACCATTAAAGGCTCCCTTATCGTCGGATGTGTACTCTGGCGTCAACGTCTGTTTGACAGTCGAAAAGTTCTTGTCAATTTTAATCTTCTGTTAATGTTCCAAGACATTGGACATAGTTTACCCACGACTGCTCGAGGACACATTTATTGGAGAAAATGACGAGGATTGGCTCAAAACTGCGGGGAAATTGAAGTTACAAGGCACCGTATGTGTCGCATTGGCTCCAACATTCCTGTCTACATCTTCATACAAAAAGAAACTATTTGTATGTTTTTACATGCCAGGTATCTAAACAACCCACATCCATCTGTTTTAGTCATGGATACATGTTTGGATGTAGTGGACCATTTTAAGTATCTGGGTGTGGTCTTTGGTACTTTTAAGTATCATGTTAAAAAATGTACAAGTATCATCAAATTCAATTTATCACATTTTAATAATATAAGACCTTTTTCGACTTTGGAATCAGCAAAAGTATATATGAATGCCATGATTTTTACAATCTTGGGTAGCACGGTGACACAGAGGTTAGTGCAGGGGTGTCAAACTCAAATACAGAGTGGGCCAAAATTTAAAACTGAACAAAGCCATGGGCCAAGGTTGAACAAATTAACCTTTTAATAGGGACCCAAACAAGTTTTGCATTGAATATTAAACAAGCAAGGCTTATATAAATTTATAGTCACATGCAAAATCGAGTTTCAAATTATAACGATAATGACTAAAAAATATCAATGGCATATCAAATAAAATTTAAATAAAAATTGGGGGGAGCGGGGTTTGTTGGTAGCAGGGGTGTATATTGTAGCGTCCCGGAAGAGTTAGTGCTGCAAGGGGTTCTGGGTATTTCTTCTGTTGAGTTTATGTTGTGCTACGGTGCGGATGTTCTCCCGAAATGTGTTTGTCATACTTGTTTGGTGTGGTTCCACAGTGTGGCGCATATTTGTAAAAGTGTTAAAGTTGTTTATACGGCCACCCTCAGTGTGACCCTTTATGGCTGTTGATCAAGTATGATTGCATTCACTTGTGTGAGTTAAAGCCGCATATATTATGTGACTGGGCCGGCACGTTGTTTGTATGGCGGAAAAGTGGACGTGACGACAGGCTGTAGAGGACTCTAAAAGCAGTGCCTTCAAGGCACGCCCCCAATATTGTTGTCCGGGTGGAAATCGGGAGAAATTCGGAAAATGGTTGCCCCGGGAGATTTTCGAGAGGGGCACTGAACTTTGGGAGTCTCCCGGGAAAATCGTAAGGGTTGGCAAGTATGAGTATCAGCGGTGAATGCAGTGTTACAGAGGCATCGCCGCTGTATAATATAATAATGCTCTAATCTTAATTTGATATTACCTCAAGGGCCAAATCAAATTACACGCCGGGCCAAATTTGGCCCGCGGGCCAGAGTTTGACACCCATGGGTTAGTGCATGTGCCTCACAAAACGAAGGTCCTGAGTTCCCGGGATCGGGCTCTGGTTCTTTCTGTGTGGTGTTTGCATGTTCTCCCCATGACTGCGGGGGTTCCCTCCGGGTACTCCGGCTTCCTCCCACCTCCAAAGCCATGCACCTGGGGATAGGTTGATTGGCAACACTAAGATGGCCCTAGTGTGTGAATGTGAGTGTGAATGTTGTCTGTCTATCTGTGTTGGCCCTCTAATGAGGTGGCGACTTGCCTTCCGCCCGAATGCAGCTGAGATAGGCTCCAGGAAATCCCGCGACCCGGAAAGGGACAGGCGGTAGGAAATGGATGGATGGATTGATTTTAACAAAGATAAACTACTGTTATACAACTTGGTCTCATGCAACACAAGGCACCTTAAGACCCATCAAGTCTCTCTTTAAGACATTAAAAATGTTAGACAGAATGTCTCTTCTCTATTATTGCAATATTCTTAGCAAGTATAATATTTTAGATTTGGATAACTATCAGAAATTCTGGATGTATGTTGTGTTTTTAGGGTTTTGAATGAGCTTGCCCCTCCACCACTACAAGTTTTTATCAAGAAGAAAACCTGCAATCGAGTCAATACTAGAGCGCTAACCAGCGGTGATTGAAACATTCGACGACGTAGTACTATATTTAGTTAAATGGTTGTCTCAATTAGAGGCACACATGCATGGAACACACTACCGGCTCATATTAGGAACTATTCAACTTTAAAAAAAAAACAGTGGTTAAAGACAAGCCAGTCTTGTACCCATGTGTAATGTTAATACTCAGCTGTTCTTTTTATGTTGATTGTTTTATTGTCAATATTTGTTGTAGGTCATATTTTAATGTACTTATCATATTGTCTGTAAATGTTTGTCTGTTTTTATGGTGCCTGTCTTAAGAAAATGGATGAAATTTAGTTATTGTAGCTAATTCTGGCATATTTACTGTGATGCTTTGCTCATATGTTAATCAATATGCATTGTCCTAATCCAGGGGTCGGGAACCTTCTTGGCTGAGAGAGCCATGAAAGCCAAATATTTCAAAATGTATTTCCGTAAGAGCCATATATTTTTTAACACTGAATACAACTAAATGCGTGCACATTTAAGTAAGACCAACATTTTTAGGGTGTAATAAGTTGGGGCGGAATAGCTCGGTTGGTAGAACGGCCGTGCCAGTAACTTGGGGGTTGCAGGTCCGATCCCCGATTCCGCCATCCTAGTCCCTGCCGTTGTGTCCTTGGGCAAGACACTTTACCCTCTTGCTCCCAGTGCCACCCACACTGGTTTAAATGTAAAAATTAGATATTGGGTTTCACTATGTAAAGCGCTTTGAGTCACTAGAGAAAAAGGGCTATATACTTCACTTCTTATTCTTTTTAATAACATTGTTATTCTAAAGCTAACCAATAATAAATATAATGCTTCTTACCATTAATGCAACTTCTTGAACAGGTGCGATAGAAAATGAATGGTTGGATTAAAATGCATGAGAATGTTTTATAATTTGAACATTATTTTTAACACTGTGATTACCAGCAGAATTATTCATTACTTATCGTGTTAAGCAATGTCAGCTAAGATTTATCTGAGAGCCAGATGCAGTCATCAAAAGAGCCACATCTGGCTCTAGAGCCATAGGTTCCCTACCCCTGTCCTAATCAAATAAAGCTATTCAATTCACAGTCGCATGAATTGGCGCAATAGCAATTTAGAAAAATCCTAAAGGCTCTAAGCCAGTTAAAATTCATAATAGGGATCGCCCCCATATCAGCGCCGATATTTGATGTTTGCATATCGGCATTTGTTTTTTGTTTTTTTTGCTGTAATTTGTTTCCAATATTGATCATGAGTAGTTATATCCATTAATCCATTTTCTACCACTTGTCCCTCTCGGGTCGCATTGGGTGCTGTAGCCTATCCCAGCTGCACTCGGGCGGAAGGCGGGGTACATCCTAGACAAGTTGCCACCTCATTTGCCTCTTTTAAAAAGCAACAATCATCACAATTCAATGGACCCATTTAAAACTGGTTATTTTAAATGTTTATTACAAATTCCGGAAAGTTGCACAACCAATCAGATGCAGCAGCGCCGGTCTGTGTCCAACATTGTCCCGCCCACGGCGCCATCTGATTGGTTACGCAAACCACGCATGGTTTGGAGGCAGAGCCATTTTCCGGTCTGGTAATGTCAACATTTGTCAATTTGGAATCATTTCATCAATCACAGTTAATGTTATTAAGGCATAGAAATGATTCCAGGCGGTCTTTGTGGCAGGGATTCAACTTAATTCAGGGATACAAAACTTCAGGGAGCTATTTATTTATTGAAGATTTTATCAAACTTTTTCCAGGGATAATTTTTGTTTTAATGTATTTTTATTTACTCGTTTTTTTTTTTTTTTTAATAAACATGCTTCAGGGATTTAAACAAAGTTAAGTGTTGGAGCTTGTAATAATATTATTATACATTTTGTCGCCAACACGTCACTTTTACTGTAAATTAATACTGGCTCCAAATATTGATTATCAGCCTACTTCACCACTAATAATCGGTATCAGCCTTGAAAAAAACATGCAGGTCAATCTCTACTAAAATACTTCAATAATTCTATCCCACAAGAGTATATATTGTATTTATACTTATCTGTTGATGACAAAGATCTTTTTGTTGGCAGAAACTGTCAGTTTATTGCAAAACATGTTCACGTTTTGTATGTTTGTAAGAAAAGATTGATGACATTTTTTTTTTTTTAAAGTAGCTGGACGAAAAGGTTAGGGCTAAAGCTATCTGGTTTTTAATATTACTTGATATAGGAAATCGTTTTTGAGGCATAAGTTGTCGACAGTTGTGTTATTTGCTTCAGTCGTAACTACTACTACATGGCTGCAACCAGCAGAGCCGCTTTTGATTCATTCTCGATTATTGTGCTGTCTCAAAAATTCCAACATGACGTAAGCTGAGGGAAGTTAGCCAAACCTCCAGGCAGCCTTATTGTGAAATAATAGGACACTGACATGGAAACATGAGGTCAGAACAGTCAGAGAGAGACGCTTGTGAAATGGATTATAAAATAGTTCAGCCTTTAGCATTTGAGGTGCAAAGAAACATTTTTTTTTTGCACTCTGTTTTCTTTCATAGAATAGCCTTCTTGTACAAAAGTGGTGAAGAGTGAGCACTAAACTGAAATTTCCTCTCCGTCTCTAACTGCAGGCTCAGTGGACAACAGCCATGCAGGCTCAGGAAGTCCTGAGACAGCTGCGGCTTCCAGATCTGGACGACGTTCGGCAGTACATACGAGGCTTTCCAAGCAACACGCTATTGGGCATGGGTGTCTTCGCCGCCTTTACCACATACTGGCTCGCCACGCGGCCAAAAGCTCTCAAACCACCGTGTGACCTCAACATACAGTCCGTGGAAATGGCAGTATGTGTTTTTCTCTTCTCAGAATGAGACTTCTGGTGTGTGTTTGGACAATGACTGAAATATAATCCAGCAGTTTGTTTTCCATGTGGAGTCCAGGAACTTAATTTCCAGATCTGGCAAGCTAACAGTATAATTTCCATTCTAGGCAGAACGACAGCAACGATACTGATAGAAAGCTTAAAAATATCCAGATGTATACCTCTTGTTTCTTTTGTTGTCTTCACGCCCATATGACAGGAGTAGGCGGGTAACGGTTCAGTAATAAAGTTACAGTTCGGTAATAAAGTCACATTCCGGTAAATTTTTTATTATACTAAGGGCCTGTTTTAAAAAGGTCCAAATATACCGTGTTAAACAGCATGTGCAAAAAATTAAATAGTATAAACTATGAGTGGGCGTGTTGCCTGTGATCTACTGTCACTACATGTACAATTAAAGTGGTGCAGACCGACTTATTTAATGAGGACTTTCCATACTGAACTTTTCCCATGCACATTCATGTCATCATGCTCCTTACTTGTGTGCAATGTGTGTAACCAGCAGCATACATCTATAATCCCTAACACCTTTTCTGAATTACATTGTAAACAACAGAAACATATTCACGTAGACACTTAATTCTGTGCACAAGGCTGTGGATTTCATCACCGCCGCATTTGTGCGTCTGGAATAACTCAAACGCAAGAAAATGCATAATGACAGACGGCTTTTCATGTAAGAGATATTTTATAGTGAAATATTTCCTACATTAAAAAATAATGTCAGAGTTAGTGCTGCAAGGGATGCTTATGTTCTCCCGAAATGTGTTTGTCATTCTGGTTTGGTGTGGGTTCACATTGTGGCGCATATTTGTAACAGTGTTAAAGTTGTTTATAAGGCCACCCTCAGTGTGACTTGTATGGCTGTCTACCAAGTATGCTTAACATTCACATAGGTGTGTAAAAAAACGTAGATATTATGTAATTGGGCCGGCACGCAAAGGCAGTGCCTTTAAGGTATATTGGTGCACTGTACTTCCCCCTAAGTCCGTGTACCACTCCGTACAGCAGCGCTTTAAAAAGTCATACATTTTACTTTATGAAACAAAAACCAATAATTTCCGATATTACATTTTAAAGCATTTATCGGCCAATAACATCAGCAGTCCGATATTATCGGACATCTCTAATGTTAATTATGTCAAATCATGGAAGTTAAATATGTCAAATCATACCTGTTAAAAATTTCAAATCAAGATCGAGATCTTTTGTTTTTATTTTTTGCAAACGAACATGTCAAAGCCAACAACATTCTTTAAAGTGACATTCCCCTTCGTTAGCATTGAGGTATCGTGGGGCAGAACAATCGCTGTGGGTCGACTTCTACTAATCCAAAATAGTCGGAATCCCCTGTGTAAGCATTCCATTCAGTTGTAAACAAATGTTTCTTACTACTGTTATTTGTTGCATGCTAAATTGCAGAGTCTTTTAGGAATGGTGGAAAGGACAGTGCTGTCACTGCAGGGGGTGTCGCAGACCACCTCCTCTGTACGGGGATGGTTTTTCAACCTTGACATAGATGGCTTCCCTCACTCCTGTTTCGTACCATTTGTCCTCCCTCTCCAGAATCTGTACATTTTTTTTCTCAAAGTACTGTTTCTCCCCGACGTGCAGGTAGACAGCTGAGTCTTAGCTTGAAGAGTTTGCCGGTCTATGCTGTGCCGTGCGTCGGCTTAGTGGTTGTTTTGTTTTCCCAATATATGAATCAGTGTTTAGTGTAATTATGAATTAATTCATCATTACACTGGATTGCATACACCAGATTGTTTTTGTCGTTTTTTTGGTCTTTAGGATGCATTAGTCTCTGTCTCAGGGTGTTTCCTAGTTTTAAGTGTACTTGGATGTTGTGTTGGTTAAAAATTACCTACTTTTTGACTCACACCACCTTCAGAACAAAAACTGAGCATTCTCAGAACCCTACAACACAGAGCTGATAAAGTTCCTACCAGCCCACAGGCCAAAGAGAAAGAGCATAGGCATATTAGGGAACCCCTCAAAACCTGTGGTTACCCCTGCTGGTCGTTTGTGAAAAGTGCATCCGTTTCCATAAATAACAAGAACAGAGTGGATGAGGAGGAAAAAGGTGACAGACGCAAAAATATTATCTTTCCATATGTATCAGGTCTATCTGAGAAACTCAGAATATTTTTTAACCAACACAACAACAGAGTACACTTCAAACCATTAAATACCCTGAGACAGAGACTGGTACACCCTAAAAACTGGACACCCCACACCCACAAAAACAATCTGTTGTCTGCTATCCACTGTAATGATGAATGCACTAATTCACATATTGGGGAAACAAAACAACCACTACGCCGACACATGGCACAGCATAGACAGGCAACCTCTTCTGGGCAAGACTCAGCTGTCTACCTGCATCTCAGGGGGAAACAGCACTCATTTGAGAATAAAAATGTACATATTCTGGACAGGGAGAACAGATGGTATGAGGTTGAAAAACCATGCCTGAAAACAGAGGAGGAGGTCTGCGACACCACCTGTCTCCGACGTACAGCACTGTCCTTTCTACCAGTCCTAAAAGACTGCAATTTAGCCTCCAACAGATAAAAGGAGTAAGAAACATTCTGGTCACAAAAGGTGACCAGAATGAAATTAGTTTACAACTGAATTGAATACAGACGTGGGGATTCCGACTATTTTGGACTGGAAGTAGGCGATCCTTCTGCCACACAATACCTCAATGCTAACGAGGGGAAATTACACTTCAACAACTGTCATTGACTTTGACAGTTAGAATTGCTCTTTTGCATCAAAACAGTAGTTTTTCTCACTACAAGAGGGCGAAACCATACTTGCCCAGGCACACCCTCCTGTTTTTTTTTTTAAGAGTATAAATATTTGGGGTTTTGGCACCACCCGCTGTACCAGATCTGACCAAGTCTATGAGCACAAACTGATAAAGCCGAATCGGGATGAGCGGCGAAACATCTTCTAAGACAAACCAAACAGTCCAAATGCGATTTATTGAATGCTCTGAGAGGACAATGACCTGGATGAATGAGAACATTCATATACACATAATATATATATATATATATATATATATAATTTTTTAATTAGTACATTTTTAAAGACATTTTAAGGCCAATTCCATGCAACCAGAAGGAGCTTTTTCTAACCTGTAATCTGTTTTGAAAAAGTTCCATCGTAATCCTTATACCAAATAAATAATACATCGCAAGAATCAGTTTGAATCGAGAATCATGTTGAATCGAGAATCATTACTGAATCCAATCGTCACCACAGGAATCGAAATCGGATCGATTCGTTAGGTGCCCAAAAAATTCACATTTCTATTTGGTATAGGATTTCTACAATCTCTATCACCTTGATCATTATGCATTTTGCCTACAGAAAATACTAACCTGGTACATGTTAAACACTAGTAGTTAAGAGTAATTGGTAAAACACAAATGAAGGGGGTAACATTAAATAAGCTCCTTTTCTGAACAAGTTGAATGCAAGTGTAAATTTGATGCTCCTGAAGGTAACTTTGTTAAGCAATAAGCAACATGGTTTGTGCAGCCCTTTGAGACACTAGTGATTTAGGGCTATATAAGTAAACATTGATTGATTGATTGATTGATAAACATATTTTGTTTTTCTTCCTCTCAGGGTGAGGAAGGCGCCAGAAGGTCGGTGCTGAACAGCAGCGAAGAGTACTTGACACACTACTACAGTGACGCAACAACGATATACGAGGTGTTCCTTCGGGGGCTCAGAATGTCAAGTGAGTTTTAAAGACCATCCTAACAAACGTGTCGCTCCGTAAAGATGAGCCCTGCTTTCCCTACCGGCAGATAACGGACCCTGTTTAGGCTCGAGAAAACCCAACCAGCCTTACGAGTGGCAGTCTTACAGAGAGGTGAGATGTCAGCCGCTCAAATTTTACAACAGGGTGTTCTTGAACGTGACTCACTCAAGGAAGTATTGTTTTTGTGTCCCACAGGTTGCAGACCGGGCCGAGTGTTTGGGCTCTGCCTTGCTTCACAGAGGACACGCTCAGTCAGGAGACCAATTTATTGGCATCTTTGCCCAGAACAGACCAGAGGTGGCATTTTCAGATGTTTCACTTTTAATGTTAATCCTTTCACAAATGCACACACACATTACATTTGTTGATTTTTAGTCAAATCTATAATATATATCCATATGGCAAAAATAATTTATCAGGTCCCGCTGCCCTACCAAATTTTAAGTGACTGATTGCATTGTTTATTAAATGTTTGCATTAAAATGCTTACATTTCAGCTATAACGAAATGATTGCCACCGACTAATCAAATTTCATACCATTTTACAATAATAAAATGTTCCTGTAATGCACCCTTATCAATTTGATAACTGTGTATGGGAGCGTTTGGAGTTTTAGAATACACTTTTATACATGCTTTATATTGTAAAAACAAAAATCTATGTTGGAATCAAAACTACAGTAACTAGACAAATCAGTTTACATTTCTAAAAACGGGACAAAATACAAAAAGATCATCAAAATGTATAACTAATTTTAGACATGTTTGCAAGTACACTTTGATTAAATGCTAACCTGAAAACAAGAGACATTAACGTCTCCATTACGAAACGACATACTCCATTCAAAACGTATGTAAACACATTACTGTTTGAACAACTACGATATTCAATTGTGCACATTAAACCTAGAGCTAGAGCTGTGCTCTCTTAGAACAGAGTGATCATTCTATGCAAGACGGAGGGTTTTTTATGGTGTGTTCAAGGACAACTGAACAAAGTAGGACGCCACTACGCCTGCCAGAAATAATTAATAATAACACAAGGTTTTATTTGTCACACACGTTTCATTTAAGTACGGTACATCCTAGGGTGCTACAGTATAAATCAATGTTCCAAACAATAAAAGCTTAGCCATTAAAACAAATAAAATACTATGACTAAAACACTATCAGTGAAGCATAAGAAACACAAAACATGCGAAATAGTGGCTTTTCTAATAGTGTGTATATTAAAAAAACAACCTTAGTCAAAATATTTCAGTGTGTACTTTTTGTACACTTTCAATAATGATAACTGTGATAATATTCATGTTGTTACATCCCTATATCGGGGTCATATCTTCAGAACGCCAAAGATCAGGCAGCATAACATGTACCTTAAGTATTTAAATGTTTTTATTTTGTGCATGTAATGAAATACTTGTGTGCTGTTATCCCAACAAATGAATGGTCAAAGTTATAACATTTAAAAAGTCATGTATTAAAAATGTTTATGCGACAAGACAGGAGCTCCTTACTATTAGAAAAAAAAGACTTTAAAAAACACTAGTCATAGATCTTCTGTATGACAGGTGTGTTCTGTTTAAAGGACCTACTTTGAAAAATAAAATAAATAAAAAAAATAGAAAAGGAGTATTCTGCTGCTTTAAGAAAACTATTGCAAAAATGTGAGCTGATAATTTTTTTTTAAATCGAGTCGGGACATTGGTGGACAAGTGTGATTCGCAGAAGTCTTGCGCAGAATCCAGACGAGTTGGCAGCAATACTAATATTAGGAGAACATTTGTAGCGGAACGATGGCAGAAGCTCTATATAAAACATAATTGCAGCTCACTTTGCAGAATACAAAAAGTTATTTGATTACTGGTATTGTCATCTTAGCCATATTGTACTGCGCTTTCAGGAGAGAGACAGGTATAACGAATGACCTGTCCCATTGCCAGTTTTATAATCACATTTTGACTCTTTGCTATCACAGTTATCCACAAAGTGAGTTTATATCAAACTTCCATTTCTACCGCTTATTTCCTTTCGGGGTAGCGGGGGGCGCTGGCGCCTATCTCAGCTACAATCGGGCGGAAGGCAGGGTACACCCTGGACAAGTCGCCACCTCATCGCAGGGCCAACACAGATAGACAGACAACATTCACACTCACATTCACACACTTAATAGTGTCTAAAAAAATCGATAATTATGATGTAATTGAATGTGCAAAGTAGTTTAAAGGGTAACTACACTTTTTTGGGAACTTTGCCTATCATTATGAGACAAGAAGACAGATGTATATTTTTTAATGCATTCTAACTTGTACATACACGTAAATAAAAGTCTGCTTACAAGGAAGTTAATGGAATGTCCTCTATTCCGCCCATAAATCCTTCTAAACAAACATCCAAAATGTGGAAACCATTCTCCATATACATTGTGTGACTTTAACATTTACCAAGTATTAGTGATATTGTTATTATAAGCGCTAACACAGACGTACTATTTATAATGGCACATTGTCACAAAGAGCAAACTAGATTGTTGCTGCTATGTTGACATCATGAGCTAACGAATTTCTTCCTCACCTCGGAGCTTGTGAAAGTTTATTCTAGATCATAGATTATGCCTCTCTTCTTGATAGTAGAAAGATGAGAATATAATCCAACAAATTGGTCACTTTTGGCATCCAATTTAGACCTAGAAAGGGCGAGAAAGATATGAAAACACGCTTGGCTCCATCCCCATTTTTTCTTATGAGGATTATATGAGTCATTCTTAATCCAAACGAGAATATATGAACATCCTAGCAGACATTGTGCACTAAGTGATGTTTTATTATGTTAGTTGGCTCTCATGAAGTGTGCAGTGACAAATAACCAGCGATGTTGAAAGAAAAAGCAAAGGTCAGGATGCGTTTTTGAAATTAATGCGCCACACTGTGCTTAAAATGATCAAAATATGTAAATATTCAATGTTATTATGAATTGATTAACGTGGACCCCGACTTAAACAAGTTGAAAAACTTATTCGGGTGTTACCATTTAGTGGTCAATTGTACGGAATATGTACTGTACTGTGCAATCTACTAATAAAAGTATCAATCAATCAATCAATGTGCTTGTTAATAAATTGCATGTATACTTACAGCATGTACAGAGGGGCAAAAAAGTATTAAGTCAGCCACTGATTGTGCAAGTTCTGCCACTTAAAATGATGACAGAGGTCTGTAATTTTCATCATAGGTACACTTCAACTGCGAGAGACAGAATGTGAAACAAAAATCCAGGAATTCACATTGTAGGAATTTTAAAGAATTTATTTGTAAATTATGGTGGAAAATAAGTATTTGGTCAACCATTCAGAGCTCTCACTGATGGAAGGAGGTTTTGGCTCAAAATCTCACGATACATGGCCCCATTCATTCTTTTCTTAACACGGATCAATCGTCCTGTCCCCTTAGCAGAAAAACAGCCCCAAAGCATGTTTCCACCCCCATGCTTCACAGTAGGTGTGGTGTTCTTGGGATGCAACTCAGTATTCTTCTTCTTCCAATTACGACGAGTTGAATTTATACCAAAATGGATACATGGATGATACAGCAGAGGATTGGGAGAATGTCATGTGGTCAGATGAAACCAAAATAGAACTTTTTGGTATAAACTCAACTCGTCGTGTTTGGAGGAAGAAGAATACTGAGTTGCATCCCAAGAACACCATACCTACTGTGAAGCATGGGGGTGGAAACATCATGCTTTGGGGCTGTTTTTCTGCTAAGGGGACAGAACGATTGATCTTTGTTAAGGAAAGAATGAATCGGGCCAGGTATCGTGAGATTTTGAGCCAAAACTTCCTTCCATCAGTGAGAGCTTTGAATGGTTGACCAAATACTTATTTTCCACCATAATTTACAAATAAATTATTTAAAATTCCTACAATATGAATTCTTGGATATTTGTTTCACATTCTGTCTCTCACAGTTGAAGTGTACCTATGATGAAAATTATAGACCTCTGTCATCATTTTAAGTGGGAGAACCTGCACAATCAGCGGCTGACTAAATACTTTTTTGCCCCACTGTATATAAAAGGTTGTTAGATGTTTTTACAGGTTGGAATGCATAAAAAAGAAAAGCATATGTGTTCTTGTCTTACATACAGTAAGTGTTGTGAATAATAGGCACAATTACAAAAAAAGTGCAGTTCCTCTTTAAGATTGAGATATACAATTGTTAATCAGTGTATATTTATTGGAATTTGCAGTACTTGCAGAACATAAATAATTAAAAAAATAAACAATTTTTAACACACTATTAGTATTGGCTATCTATTGAAGGTTGTAGGAGTAAATGTAATTTAATAAAATGGTTGACCAATTACAAGAAGTGTGAGCACTAACAACTACCACTAATCATGCAGGAGGGGAATGGAATTATTGAACAGAAAAATCATACAAAATTATAATTTTTAATGTTTTTTTAATGTTTTTAGTGGACCATTTCAGAGCTGGCGTGTTACACCTACTCCCTCGTAGCCGTTCCACTGTACGACACACTCGGCGCAGAGGCTATTGGCTTTATAATCGACAGAGGTATGTACTGAACATGTCAGGACCCAACAGCGTGCGATATTTCAAAGACAGTGGTTTATCTTCTGCGTGTTCCTCAGCTTCCATCAGCACAGTGATTTGCGACGTACCTGAAAAAGCTCAGATGATTCTCGATTGTTTCGAGGAAAAAGGGCGAACAGTGAAGACGATTGTGCTCATGGAACCCTTTGACGCCGATCTGGTGACGCGAGGGCAAAAGTACGGAGTAGAAATTCTGAGCCTTAAGTGTATTGAGGTGAGAATAACTGGCTTGGTCTGATATCCTAATGATATCATAGCACCACTATATTGTTCTTCTGACCAGGACTATGATTGAGATCAGTGATTCTCAAACTCTGGTACGCAGGCTCTACCTCGTGGTACGCCAAAGAAAAACTTGATTCAAGTAGTGTTTGATTTTTCTATATATTCAAAAACAGTGTTACTGTTCATTACTGTGTAATGTTACAGCAGCCAAAAATATCAAATATACTAGTTGAATAAAACATTGGCCTTGTTTTAAATGACTCTTAGGTCTACTATGCTACGTGTTTAAATGTAGGTCATTGTGGTGCTTGGAGAGCCAAGTGTTTTTCTGAGGTGGTACTTGGTGAAAAAAGTTTGAGAACCACCGATCTGGATGACAGTACATCTACACGGACGAGGCCTCAGTGTTCTCACGCTACAATTTTTATATTTTACAGGACTTGGGTAAAGCAAACTACCATGATCCTGTGGTGAGTAGGAGCTCTTTGGTCAACGTGACTTTAAATTAGGGCTGGGCGATATGGCAACAAAATGATGGCAATTATTTTTTCATATCATCCGATCTCGGTTAATGTCACAATTATTTTTCTTAATCAAAGTCAGATTGTCCCGTGCAGTACAGCGAGTATCGCTGCATTCCTACTCTTTAGTATTGCAGTATCTGGTAACAAACATTTTCGCCATGTTTTGTTGAGGTAGTGGTATATGCTCACACCTGACAAGTCATTTTGTTCATACAGTATAATTGTGCTTACGAGAAGTGCAACTGTACAGGTAACCCACCCTGGTTTTAAGGCAACGGTTTTGCTTCCTTTTCTGTACGTTTTGTGGGGGTAAAGAGAACAACTTATTTGCCTGTCAGTTATTTTGTATTTTGTAATAAACAATGTCACAGTGTTGTAATGAATACTTTAAGACTCTTACTTCAAGTTAACATTTACTAAACAACACTTTGAAATGGTAAATTGTTATTTGTATTCCTTAATACTTGTAGACATCAGTGCTTCCCACCAGTATTTTGGCCATAAACAAGCGGTGACCCACATTGTGGAATTTTTAAAACCCAAATTCTGTATCTTATATTGAATGAAAATACATTTAAGAGCAGTTTGAATTTGAGGTACTGTAAAGTAATATATACCAACACATAACACAAGTTTAATGAATATTTCAGGAACAAAATATTTGTTTTTATCCACAAACAAAAAGTAATCAACAAACTGACAAAGTGTCTGTCTGCAGGGTTTTTTTTTTTTTTTTTTTTTTATATTTAGATATAAAAATGCCTTTTCTGATCAAATAGGGGGGTTGCAAATGACTTCACATCTGTTTTTCTTCTTAATTCAAACAATGGTCAAGCAGCTTGAGCATAGCATTAAAAAAAGTGAGTGTAAAGTTTGAGCACAAAATGCCATATTGCTGTTTTGTTCTTTGGTTTTCCAGTTGTTCAAATAGAAAGATAGGAAATAGCTTTCATAGAATCGCGAAAGAAGTGGTTCATTATGGTAATAAAGTCAGGGGAAAAAAACAAAAGTGCGTCAAAGGAAACAACTCTTACAAATATCAATTTCATCATCTTGTGGAATACAATCGAACCACTTGTGTCTGCAGCAATCACTTTGGAAAATGTTTGTTTTTAACATTTGATTTGTTTGAGAAACTTTCTGTGATGCAATCAAGTTGTATTAGTCGTGTTTGAGAGTAGAACTAAACGCAAATAAATGACAATAGATCGCATTAGTTTGTGTTCTTTTTTGGTTGCTATGACTAAATATAACTAGACCTTGTTGTGCAAATAATCTAACATCATTTTAAGTCCTAGTAATAAATATTGTGTTTGGTGGTCCAATCCACCTTGTTTTGGTTGTCGATTTTCATATCAGAAACTTAAAGCTTTGTCGTCGTCGTGCAGTCAAGTGCTTCATTTGACACGGATGACCACATTATAGCGTCTTTGGTGATATTTGTTAGCATCAAGAAAATCTCTTTAATAGTGTTGATAAACTGAATAAATCCCCTGCAATGAGGTGGTGACTTGTCTAGGGTGTAACCCGCCTTCCGCCTGAACGCAGCTGGGATAGGCTCCAGCCACCCACGCAACCTTGAGAGGGACAAGCGGTAGATAATGGATGGATAGATATACTATATACTAAATCTTGATGTCGCTAGCAAACATTGCTGAGCAACAGACATTTATAGCTAAATTGAGACAAAATATGAACTTCACACCGTAAAAACACTGCAGACATGAATTGTAGATGCAGGAAATAAACTGCAAACAAACTTATCCTTTTTCTCATTTAACGTCACGATTACAGCAGCACGGCACTCGTTATGTCAATCAAATACGGTATTTACCAATGCAAGTATAAGTTCAACTTTGTCTTTCATGGTCTTCATTTGTGGAAACTTCAGATGGAAAGACATGATGTGCCTCCAACATTTTCTACTCTAAATACCATAAGTGTCAAGTGAACTGAGGTAGCAGTAACATCTTAGTAATGATAAATGGTTTAAATCTTTTTTTTATATATGTCAAACAATCCACTCCATCCCATTTAAAATATTTTTATACCAACCATCGTTGCTTGCCTGCTGTTTATTACTGCGATAACTGCTAACGAACTTTTCCGGCATGTTTGATCGAGGAAATATGCTACCAGCTGATCACCGTGATCAAACTCAAATTAAACGCGATCACGATCATATAACCGCCCAGCCCTACTTTAAATACAAATTGGTTTTTGGTCGCCAACTATGTGAACCTATTGTAGATGTGTGCCTTGTAGGTTTTATCTTGTGTAATATGATTACAGCCACCAAAACCAGAGGACCTCGCACTAATCTGCTTTACATCTGGAACAACAGGTACACACTTTGTGAAGCTTTTACAATTGTAGATATACACTACCGGTCAAAATTGTGGACATGAGTCATTTCACCGGATCTTAGCCATTTGCACCCTCACGAATAAATAAATTAGAATTCATAAATATACGATAAAATTAGCCGTAAATACTTTTTATTTTAATTAAAATTAAATATGATTAAAAGATTTATATCAACTACCTTGAACACTGGATTTTTTAAGCGTCTTAAAATTTGACTTGGGGAGGGGTGCAGCTATCGATTAATTTAGTAGTTTGTTAGTTCAATTAAACAAGTATTTAGATAAAAAAGTATTTTATAGCTTCATTGCGTATATTATTGAAAATAGTTAAACATTTTCCTGCTTACCATAACATTCATTCTTTTTTAAATAAATGCACATCATCAAGATTGGAATTGCACTTTTAACATCCATCCATCCATTCTTATTTTTGCTGCGTGTCCCTTTTAGGGGTCACGTGTGTGCATTGATTTAAAAAACAATAACAAAAAACTTTTTGTTATTTGCCTGCACACAGATCACTGCACACCCACCACCGCTCTCATGTGCGCTCATTGCAGCAGCCGCACTGAAACTATGTCCTCATATTTAAAGTTCCGGGCACATTATGTGGTCTGGATTCGATACATTTTTATTAGTTATACTTATTAAATAATTATTGGAAGCAGCAAAATATAAATAAAAGCCTTATTCTAATTAAATTAATTCATTTAATCAATTTAAAAACATTTTTTTTTGCACATTAGTGTAACTTCTAGTCTTTAAAATACACAAATTTTACTTTCCAAAAACATTTTGTTCAAATTCTAAAGCTGCTTTAGTCATGTCCCTAAGTTTTCACTCAGTCCTGTTACCCTAAAAATGTGGCACAGTATATTCCATAAGTCACATACTACACAGAAAGGTTAACATTTTGATGTTGGTTGTTTATTTGTAAGCAGTTTTTGTTGTTGTTGAATCACTGTTATGTGCTTAGGGCCAACGTTCTATTAGCATAAATGCAATGTAGCTTAAACTTGTGTAAAAATAAAATAAAAGCCAGTATACATTTTTAAAAGTTCAGTATGTGTATTATCCAATTTTAAAAATGTTGACTGAATAATACATTTTAATTTGTTTATGTGTTGTTCAGAAAGTGTAAGATTAAATAATTGCTGCCTCTTTCTAATCCTTTTCAGACATCTTGAATTGTGTTCTTTATGAAACCTGTTAAGCAACAAAACCGTTTTAATATACTACTATTTAGATATGGGAAAACAAGTTTGTTTTAGGAGTTACAATGAGCAAATGGCACCAATTTGGTGGATTGGCCCACATATCAAATGTTTCATTGGTACTTTATACCATATTGAAAGTGAACATGAAGTGGAACTTATTGTTATTGTACTATTTTTGCTTTTCTGCTTGTATCTGTTATTCTTGTTTTTCATGGGTTTGGTTGTTTTACCCATGCTCTTAAACTTTTATTAAAAGCAGGTTGTCCTACTTAAAAAGTAGGTAGTTGCGCCCCGAATAGAAGTCTTTTAAAGACTTTTTACAGGGAACAAATGCCGTCCTAAATCAGTTTGTTTGTACTTTCAGGAAACCCCAAGGGTGCAAAGATCACGCATAGAAATGTCATCTCCAACACTGCAGCCTTTCTTAAAATGACAGAGGTAAACACATTGTGTGGATGGATAAATATCAAGATCTACTGCAAATGGTAACTTGATGGTAACTGTGGTTGCTTTCACTGCTCCTCCATGCCTATCAAGATCACTTTCTTGCTTTTCTTCTTTTTCTGTGTACGGGTTAGGGCAAATTGACAACCAGTTCCAAGGATGTGCTCATCTCCTTCCTCCCTTTGGCCCATATGTTTGAGCGAGTGGTGGAGGTATGAAGTACAGAGCCTGACCAGGAAACCTGCACGTGTTTCTGTGTGTCCATTGCAGGTGCACTGCATGCTGAACAACCATGATGCTCTCATATCCTATCTTCCGCTAGCTCACATGCTTGAAAGGGTTGTGCAGGTATGCCACTGACTCCACTACATCTACCCTTTTCACGTGCGTCACAGCAAAAACACGAATGAGAGTGCTAAAACTCGGTAAAAGTCACTTTTACATCATGACCGTGACACGTTCACTGACCACAAACAGTGGAACCTTTAAAGTCCAATGCCTCTAAACCTGCGCATTTCCCACAAGACCTCAGTAAATAGTGCAAATTAATGCTTTTTTGGGATGCCACTACATAGATAGTACCACTAGTGGCAAAAGCTAAGAATGTGAACCGGAAATTATACATACAACTCTGTCCTAGCTGCTCAGTTATTTTTTTATATGAAGCAAGCAACTATTTAAAAAGAAAAAAAAAAGCTGTCAAAAATAACGAGTTAACTGCATAAAATATTGCATTTGGAATGCAATTTATTTTGACTGTACATCATGGGTGTCAAACTCTAGCCCGCGGGCCAAATGTGGCCCGCCATGTAATTTATTTTGGCCCTTGAGACAATATTAAATTAACATTAGAGCTGGCCCGCCGGTATTATACAGCGGCGGTGCATTCACCGCTAATTCTAATACTTGACAACCCTCACGATTTTCCCAGGAGACTCCCGAATTTCAGTGCCCCCCCTGAAAATCTACCGGGACAACCATTCTTCCGAATTTCTCCCGATTTCCACTCGGACAACAATGTCGGCGGCGTGCCTTAAAGGTACTGCTTTTAGCGTCCTCTACAACCTGTTGTCATGTCCGCTTTTCCGCCATACAATCAGCGTGCCGGCCCAGTCACGTAATATATGCGGATTCTACACACACACACAAGTGAATGCAATGCATACTTGGTCAACAGTCATACAGGTCACACTGAGGATGGCCTTATAAACAACTTTAGCACTGTTACAAATATGCACCACACTGTGAACCCACACCAAACAAGAATGACAAACACATTTCGGGAGAAAATACGCACTGTAACACAACATCAACACAACAGAACAAATACCCAGACGCCCTTGCAGCACTAACTCTTCCGGGACACTACAATATACACCCCCGCTACCAACAAACCTCGATTTTGCATGTCACTATAAAGTTATATAGGCCTTGCTTGTTCAATATTCAATGCAAAACTTGTTTGGGTCCCTATTAAAAGGTTAAGTTGTTCAACTTTGGCCCGCGGCTTTGTTCAGTTTAGAATTTTGGCCCACTCTGTATTTGAGTTTGACACCCCTGCTGTACATGTTCCTTTACCTCAATCTTCTCAAATATTGTGGCAGGCCCCCACTATTTGGGGAGGGGGGGTTGTGCACGAACTCATGGAACAACGCTTTTTTTTTTTGCCATATTTGAATATGACGAAGTGTAATCTTTGTAGCGTTTGGCTTCACTGTGACTACGGTGAGAGACGAGGAAAGACTGCTGGGTTGTTTTCTTCAATGTTAATAAGGATACAATATTATGCAGAGATGTACTTATAACAGTTTTATAGGCAAAATATATTATTTATAGTCACGGTGGTGAGTGGGGGGTAGCGCAAAATATTTTTGTCTTCCTACAGGGGGCGCAGCAGAAAGTAATTGAGAAGCACTGCTTTACCTAGACCTTGGCCAGATACTTGAAAGGTGGCACAGGTTGTGTTTCGGACAGTGATCAGGTCAATGCGCACGTCAGTGCAAAGATGAGTGAGGAGTCTTTCAGTTCACTTCTTGCTGGCCAATTTCTTTCCAAAATAAACCTGGACTGGAATACCAAATTTTGGCCAAATAAATGACAAGTAAAACATATGGAGGTCAATTTGTCTTTATTACCACTTTTTTTTTTTACACTGAATTTATGTATTGTTTGTGTTTGAATAATTTGAACTGAATATATTTATTTTTTAGTGAAGAAATGTGTGCTTTAGTTTTTAGTTTTTAAAAATGCAGTTTGAAAAAATCAGTGCAGAAATTATGGCTGGTTCTGAGACACCATCAACTACTTTTGTCTTAATTATTGGGATGTGGTTTTGAGTTTTGAAGCAACACATTTTTCTGAAATGATTTTTTACAAGATGTGTTTTAAAACACTGTATTTTAACAAACTGGAATTTTAAACAACTTTTGTAGTAAATGAATTTGTCAGCATAATTTGATGTAAAAATATTTCAGTTACATAAAAAAAAAGAAGCTCTGTAATAAAGACACAAATTAAATGACATAAAAACATTAAAAAAAAGCTCTTGGTTGAAAGTCTGGCAATAAAATTTGCTTTCTTGTCCAAATTTTAGGGTCTTTTTTGATTTAGTTAAAATTATGCAAGCAATAACCCGGGATTAATCATGATTAATCCAAATACAAAAGTGTGCTCAATCTGATTTAAACCAATTAATCAACTGACAGCACTAAAACATGATCAATTGTTGTAATGCTTGTATAAGAATGCTAACATGTTACTAACTGTGTAGTAATGAAGCTTTACCAATGGAACTAATTTTTTCATTGGCTGTTGTACAGGTGTCAAATTCAAGGCCCATGGGTCACATCTGGCCCACCACATCATTTCATGTAGCCCGCAAAAGCGTGGAAATAATGAGACACTTAATCTTTATTGCTTTATACACATATATATGTATATATATATATATATATATATATTACAATTTTGAGAGACAAAAATGTCTTAACTGAATATTTTATTATTTGATGCAACAAGCTATTCATTTTTTTTGGTCTTTGCAACCCATTACAAATAAATGTGAGGTAATCTTTAATATTTGCCAGTTACCTTGACTTGTGATTCCAAAGCAAGTTTTTAATCACTTGATTGGTTAACAGTGATGATAAACAAATATATAGATAATTGTATAATATAATATATATGGTTACTTGTTTGACAGTTGCATTCGGGCCCTCTGAAGCCCACAATGACAATGAGTTTGACACCTCTAGTCTTTTATTTTGCCCAAATCAGAGTTGCAACAGTTTGTATTAGACTTTAGCGGCTCTAATGTATTTGTTGGTTTCAAAATGTATGTTTACAGCTATTGATTTGTATTTTATGTTTGTTTGAATAACAAAATGTCTGCTTGTGTCCAACACGCTCTTTCAGGGTGTTATCCTCATCCACGGTGCTCGTATTGGATTCTTCCAAGGCGACATTCGGCTTCTGATGGATGATTTAAAAGAACTCCGACCAACTTTTTTCCCTGTAGTGCCGCGGCTCCTTAACCGCATGTTCGATAAAGTTGGTCCAAATTTACGTTTCTCTCATCTGGCTTTAATTAAAAGCTCTTACACAATAATATATGCAATTGTTTTTTTACAGATATTTAGTCAAGCCAACACCCCACTAAAAAGATGGATGCTAGATATGGCTTTCAGAAGGAAAGAGGCGGAGCTAAATAGTGGTGTGGTCAGAAACGATAGTATGTGGGACAAGCTCATCTTTAAAAAAGTACAGGTAACGTTCATCTTGTGTAATTATGTATTTTTTTAAATACAGCTAACTGTCAACTTCTGTAAATATATGTCTTTAAAATACTTCCAAAAAGTCTAAAATAGATTCTGGTAGTTTTGCTGTGTACTCTGTGACCAATGGCAACCACGGGATAACACATTTAAACATTTGTTTTTGAACAATTTACTATTTATCTTGAAAATTTCAAACCACAATAACAACCCTGGCTAAAAAAATATGGACTTACCAGACTTGGAAGATGTTAATTCAGTTGTTTCATTTTGAAGAAAAAAACAGATTAGATACATGACACAAAACTATGGTCATTTCAAATGGCAACTTTTGGGCTTTAAAAAATACTGAAAGACATCCATCCATCCATTTTCTACCGCTTATTCCCTTTTTGGGGTCGCGGGGGGCGCTGGCGCCTATCTCAGCTACAATCGGGCGGAAGGCGGGGTACACCCTGGACAAGTCGCCACCTCATTGCAGGGCTAACACAGATAGACAGACAACATTCACACTCACATTCACACACTAGGGCCAATTTAGTGTTGCCAATCAACCTATCCCCAGGTGCATGTCTTTGGAGGTGGGAAGAAGCCGGAGTACCCGGAGGGAACCCACGCATTCACGGGGAGAACATGCAAACTCCACACAGAAAGATCCCGAGCCTGAAAGACATTTTGAAGATAAATTGTGGTAGTCGGTTAAGGTTTAACATGTAGCTCTGCAAAATGGAAAAAATTATGGAATCACCCTGTACAAACACCTGTGTCAGTTTAAACCTGTTCATTAGGCTGCTGTTTAAAAAGTGTTCACACCTTGGAGAGCTGTTGCATCAGGTGGATTGACATGAATCATGGCTCCAACACGAGAAATGTCAATTAAAACAAAGCAAGAAGGTAAATTTTCACACAATATTGCAAAATTGTTCACAGTGAACTGTGTCTAAATTGTGGACCAAGTACAAACAACATGAGAAGGTTGTAAAATGCAAGCATACTGGTAGACCAAGGAATACACCAAAGTGCCAAGACAGAAAACTGCAAAAAGTAATATGTCTTGAAAACAGAACATCCATCCATCCATTTTCTAAAAGGAAGAACAAATGGGCGGAAACTGGAGTGACCGAATTGGAAGAAAGGCTCAACGTCATTTACAACTAAACAGAAAAAAAGAGGGTTGCAATGTGCTTAGGAAAAGCAATCATGGAGTAGGGCTCGGCGATTATGGCAAAAATAATAATCACAATTATTTTGATAGATATTGTAATCATGGTTAATTACATGATCATTCATTAATTGAAAACATGAGTATTTATTTTACCACTAAAACTGAACTTAAAACATAGTTTAAAAAACAGACTTAAATTAGTAATGACTAAATCACAATTAAATCATAATAATAGCAAGAACAATACATTAAAATAACAATAGCAATATAACAATCAATACAATTACGTTCTTGCGTTTAAATTTGATAAATTTCGTTTTTTACCTTTTACACTTATGTTACCACCATAGAGATGTGCTTTTTGTGTCAAATAAAATTTTACAAAATGTTTCTTTATTAAATGCATAAATACTCACATTCTTTGGTCCAATACATATTTGGACATTCTATACCAGTATTTTAGGTCAAAGCATTGTGTACATGTATCAATAAGTTCTTTGAGTACATTATGCTGGTGCAAGGTAGTTTTTTGAACATTTTACAGTGTTTTGTTAACACAGTCAGACCGGATATGTCGCCCCACGCTACTATTGTAAAGGGGGTGGGGGGCTGTGCTGCTGTTTTCAGGTTCACGAGTAAAGAGGCGACTCACTTGAGGCTGATAAAAAAACAAAAACAAAGCTGCGACTGCTGTTTGTACATTTCTCTTACATCGATGATGTTCACAGTTCACAACAACACAAGCAAATGTGTTATGGGTGTATGGATTGTTCCTGCTAGCTTTAGCCTCGTAGTTTAGTCACTCTTTTAAGCAACGGTCTCGACATAGTTTAGTTTAGGGTAGGGCCACTGAGTGTGTCGTGGATGAATGGGCGCTACCTGACACATTATTTTCCCAAAAAAATGCTCCCTCACCTCACAATAACAACATTTTACTCACATTTATGTAAACTTCCATGACTTTCTGCGTTAAACAGCCGGTTCCGTTTTTTTGGCCAATTATGTGACTCCGTCCGCGGTTACGTAGATGTGAAAATCAATTAACTTAACTTTTTTTGTTGTGTTTAGTGATTTTTGATAAAGCATACTTGTGCTGTCAAATAACAAGTAGCAACCATGGTAACATCCCAAACTTCTAGTAGACGTGCTCTTTTTTCCACCCATTCGCTCCTCATCTGTTTCATTGTTACAAGCTCAGGAATTTGCATGCAAGTAATTTATTATATTTTTGTAATCATGAGAAGCCATAATCGAAGTCGAAACCCAAATTCGATTAATTGTCCAGGCCTGTCGGGGAGTATGGATGACAGGATGAAATTCCTATTTAGTGCTGAATTGTGAATGTGCATAGGGAAAGGTGATGATGCTGGAACTTTTATTTGGTACAGTTCCAATGAGATTTATGTAGACAACTGCTTGAAGAAAACATGCACATTTCCACAGTCATTTATGTAACGGGGCTGCATCTTGAATAAACACACGTTTATGTGGACATTTTGGAAATAGAAACGTCTCTTATTATATATAAAAAATTGTAAGTGTTAATAACTTTTTTTTCTTGATTTATTTTAGTGTTTCTTAAAACCAGAAATTTGCCATTTGAAAGTTAATAGTTTATGTCATATCTTTTATCTGCTATAGTTAAACACAATTTTACATCTGAGTGAACATCCTTCATGTCTGCTAATTCCATATAGTTTTACATGGGTTGTATGTGCCAAGTGTTACGCAGGAGCGTGACATGATGGCAAGGAAGCACTAAACATTGCTAACGAGGTGCTTCTCATGTTAACTCCCATTGGCAGGCGAGCCTGGGTGGTCGCGTGCGGATGATGCTTACGGGCGCTGCGCCCGTGTCGCCCACTGTTCTTACCTTCCTACGAGCGGCGCTGGGGTGTCAGGTGAGACACACCATGTAACAGTCGTGCCTATTTGCATTTGAGTCATGCAAATGCAGCAACTGTCATCATTAACATACACTGGGTTGTCAATAAAAATCTAGTTTTACGAAGGCTACGGACAGACGGAGTGCACAGCAGGATGTTCCATGTCAATGCCTGGGGACTGGACTGCAGGTAACTTCTATAGCAGCTTCTTATAACATCAACTTGATTGCTCTTGTTATTGAATGCTACAGAAAGTATGTATTGTTCATTTGCAGGCCATGTGGGACCTCCTCTGCCCTGCAATGCCATCAAACTGGTGGATGTGTCAGATATGAACTACTTGGCGGCTAACAACGAAGGAGAGGTTATGAGTCAATGCTTTCATTTGGTTCGCTTATACTGTTCATCCTGTTATTTGAGCTTAGGCCAACAAAAAGGATTTCCTGCTTTAGTTTATACAAAAGGTTTGCTCAAAATGTAGTTTACCAACTTACCCACTAGATAGCACAAATACTCAGTTTTTTACTACATTAAAGGGCCTGTTTGCAACATGCTCAAAGTAACATTTGTCAAACTAAATAATATAAAAAGAACACCACCAACTAGTTTGTGACCATTTGTGGTTCAACAGAACATATAATATACATTTGGAATGTCAACATTTTTCAAAGTCACCAATTATATTGGAGGAAAAAATGGATTACCAGCCAGAGGGATTAATATAAAAGTAGTCCTAGAAAAGCAAATAACAAATTGAAGGCATGTTGTTGTTGTTGTTACAATAGGTTATACCAGAGGTCCCCAAACTTTTTGACTCGGGGGACCGCATTGGGTTAAAAAAAATGTGTTTGAGTGTGTATATATATATAGTATATGTATGTGTATATATATATTATATATATTATATATACATGAACATATATATATATATATATACACACACACATATACACATACAGACATACATATATATATATACACACACATATACACATACATACATACATATATATATATATATATATATATATATATATATATATACACATACACACGCATACGTATATATATATTTTTATATATATGTATATATATATATGTATGTATGTATTTATATATATGTATGTACATATATATATATTATATACTGTATATATATATTCCTGAAGGAACTCTCCTAAAGGAATCAATAAAGTACTATCTATCTATATACATGTAGTCCTCGCGCACTAATTGACTGAAAGATTGCGCACTTGCCGCATGCTCGCCCGACACTGATGATGTCACATTATCAATGGGAAAATGCATTTTTAGACAATATGACCCAGAGAGTAACAAGCGTTAGAAAATTGATTGGAAAAGACAGTTTTTTTCAAATAATAATACAAAGAAAAAATACAAAAATCTTTTTGGGACTTGGGACTTCCCGCCAGCCGGATTTTGGACGCTGGCGGGCTGGATCCGGCACGCAGTTTGGGGCCCCTGGGTCATACATTCAATGATAGCTAATGTATGAATGAATGTGTGTGGCACGGCTACCTTGCAAAAAAGATTCATAATTTCAATAGGACTCTCCTTGGTAAATAAAGGTTAAACAACAAAACAAAAAGGGTAGTAGCGAAACAAATTGCTATCATTAGCAGACAACACACAAAGCTAATGCGCATGTGTTACGTGGGGAGTAGTTACAATGTGCGTGATGTAATTATTACAAGTTGGCGCCCTCTGGGCATTCGTCAAAAGGTTGCAAACAGTCCCTTTAATTCTCATAAGTGCCAAACATAATAAAACAGTAATGCAATGGAAAACATTTTTAACATTTAGTCACAAGTGACAAAAGAATATAGCAGCTAACCAGATGGCAGTCACAGATCAGCAAATTCAAAGTCATCTGTTCAGCCTTCCCGGTTAGGTCTATTCAGGTGTACTGGAGAGGAGGCTACGCTGGAAAGTCAAACCTCGGATTCAGGAGGAACAGTGTGGTTTTCGTCGTGGAACTGTGGACCAGCTCTATACTCTTGGCAGGGTCCTTGAGGATGCATGGGAGTTTGCCCAACCAGTCTACATGTGCTTTGTGGACTTAGACTTGGAGAAGGCATTCGACCGTGTACCCCGGGAAGTCCTGTGGGGAGTGCTCAGAGAGTATGGGGTAACGGACTGTCTTATTGTGGTGGTCCGCTCCCTGTACGATGAGTGTCAGAGCTTGGTCCGCATTGCCGGCAGTAAGTCGGACCCGTTTTCAGTGAGGGTTGGACTCCGCCAAGGCTGCCCTTTGTCACCGATTATGTTCATAACTTTTACGGACAGAATTTTTAGGCGCAGTCAGGGCGTTGAGGGTATCTGGTTTGGCGGCTGCAGGATTAGATCTCTGCTATTTGCAGATGATGAGGTCCTGATGGCTTCATCTGGCCGGGATCTTCAACTCTCACTGGATCGGTTCGCAGCAGAGTGTGAAGCGACTGGGATGAGAATTAGCACCTCCAAGTCCGAGTCCGAGAAGTGCCATCTCCGGGTCGGGGAGGAGCTCTTGCCCCAAATGGAGGAGTTCAAGTACCTTGGAGTCTTGTTCACGAGTGAGGGAAGAGTGGATCGTGAGATCGACAGGCGAATCGGTGCGGCGTCTTCATTAATGTGGACGCTGTATCGATCCGTTGTGGTGAAGAAGGAGCTGAGCTGGAAAGCAAAGCTCTCATTTTACCGGTCGATCAACGTTCCCATTCTCACCTATGGTCATGAGCTTTGGGTCATGACCGAAAGGACAAGATCACGGGTACAAGCGGCCAAAATGAGTTTCCTCTGCTGGGTGGCGGGGCTCTCCCTTAGAGATAGGGTGGGAAGCTCTGTCATCCGGGAGGAACTCAAAGTAAAGCCGCTACCCCTCCACATCGAGAGGAGCCAGATGAGGTGGTTCGGGCATTTGGTCAGGATGCCACCCGAACGCCTCCCTAGGGAGGTGTTTCGGGCACGTCCGACCGGTAGGAGGCCACGGGGAAGACCCAGGACACGTTGGGAAGACTATATCTCCCAGCTGGCCTGGGAACGCCTCAGGATCCCCCGGGAAGAGCTGGACGAAGTGGCTGGGGAGAGGGAAGTCTGGGCATCCCTGCTTAAGTTGCTGCCCCCGCGACCCGACCTCGGATGAGCGGAAGAAGATGGATGGATGGATGGATGGATGGATGGATGGATGGGTTCACAAAAAGCTGCTACATTCCGAGTCTTCTCCAACCAACAATTCTTACAACAAAAACCTGCACGCCTGTTAAGCCGAGTAATGTGTTATAACAGTTGGATGTACACAATTTGTATTTGGGTAATGCTGCTTTTCCAAAATGTAACCATATGTAAGACTTTCAAGTAGAGACGTGTCAATTGATCGACCACAGAAAAGTATGAACCGTCTTTTTAGTATGTGATCACCAATGTTTTTTAATGTTGATCACAAACGCCGATCCCCTCTGGGTGACCAAGTATTTATTTTTAGCAACTGGCAGCTAATAATAAATATGTATATGTATCTGCATTCATAGTGTGGAGCCACTCCCTTAAACTATAAAAATCACCTCCATTACGGCAAATGAACTGTATTTCTTAGTATCACTGGAGGACGGGGCTAAACATGTTACACACGCAGTCATGCTAATAGCGAAGGTCACCGCGAAGCTGGCTTACAACAACATCAAGAAATATGTGCTAAGTTTAAAAAGTATGGTGGAACCGCATTACAGCAGAGAGTAAGCAGTTATAAACAGGAAATTAATAGATGAAAAGTCTAAAAAGGATAATAATCTGTGGGTGTGTTAGCATTGTCACAGTCAGTACACAACACAATAAAGGAGGGCAGATTGATTCATAAATTGGTGGTGTTGATACCAAAGTTAGTATCAGTATATGTTCGATACTAGAGTGATTATGTCGACATGAGGTTGACAACAAATCATTTTTGTTATTTGTTTATGTTTACAAACTCAGGGAATAATTCAAAGAACACAGAAATGACTCAGAGCAAAAAACTAAATATTTAAATGAGTAGTAGATAGTAGCTTTAGCTTTTGTTTAATGATTGTGTACTATTGACATTGTTTTGCTCTAGCAATTGTATGTAATAAAAGAGAATACACAATTAGTTTAAATATTGTGTTGATATTGTAATACTGTCTATAGGGACAAGCGGTAGTAAATGGATGGATGTCTATGGCACTCACCATAAATACATTGAAAATTATATTGGTAATTTATCAGCCGATCTTACTCATCGAAGATCCTTAACGGACAAATCCTTTGCTTAAAGTTCCACCGTATATCTCTTATCCGCTTGTATACTGGAATCAAGTCATCCAAATCATGTCAGGGTGTTTAGACTGTGGTCCATTACCACCCTATATTAACAATTTAGTTGTACTTAAAACTATATAAATATATTTTCAATAAACCAACAAAACAAAATAAGTACCTTAACACATCATTTACTATTTGGAAAACAAACGTACAATTAGAGTTGTGTCCTTTTTTTGTGGCTGTAGGTTCACTATTGCGCTAGATGTTTGCAAATACTAAACGGTCTCCTTATCCAATCTGTTGTCAGGTTTGTGTAAAAGGTCCAAACGTATTCCTAGGATATCTGAACGACCCTGAGAAAACGGCGGAGGCAATAGACAAGGACGGATGGTTACACACGGGGGACATTGGCAAATGGCTTCCTGTAAGCCAAACACATCAAAGTTCGCATGCATTCTCCAAAGGACAACACAAGTGCGTCACTTTTCATGTTTTTTTCCCCCTCCACCCCACTTTGGCAGAACGGCACTCTGAAGCTCATCGACAGGAAGAAGCACATTTTCAAGCTGGCGCAGGGAGAGTACATCGCACCTGAGAAAATTGAAAACATCTACAACCGCAGTGACCCCGTGGCTCAGATATTTGTGCACGGTGACAGCTTGCAGGCCAGTTGTCATCACGTTACCAGTCCAAACTAAATAAAACTTGTTTGAGTAGTGTGTTGACTTGATCTTGTTTTTTTTTTTTTTTCAAAAGGCATGCCTGGTGGGGATAGTAGTGCCCGATCCGGACTTTTTGACCATTTGGCTGAAAAGAAGAGGCATTACAGGCTCCTATTTGGATTTGTGCAAGAGCAAAGTGAGTTGTTTGCCAACCGGAAGACTTGGTTTTCACTTTGTATTCAAGCTAATGTTTGTTATGATCGCTCGCAGGATGTTAAGAACGCTATTTTGGAAGACATGCAGAAGCTGGGCAAAGAAGGTGGACTCAAGTCTTTTGAACAGGTTATTGTTATATTAAGATTTATTAGATTGAACATATCATCAAGCAGTATTTAAATTACATTTCAAAATAATATTTGACTTAGTAAAGCTCAGAACTAAAACTATTTTTTCTATGAGCTATCAAAAAATAAAAAAAATAAAAAATTAGGGCTTTTTTTAGTTGTATTGTGTTCATATATCCTTCATTGTAGGTGAGAGACATCGCCTTGCACCCAGAGATGTTCTCTGTCCAGAACGGCCTGCTGACGCCGACGCTCAAGGCAAAGAGGGCGGAGCTTCGGAGTTACTTTAGAGCACAGATAGACGAACTCTACGCCAACGTTAAGGTGTAAAAGTCTGTGTGGAGGGCGACAGTTGAACGGGAACATATCTGACAGTGACAATCCGGACATTTTTTTGCAGTATTTGGTTTTGAAGGAACAGAATGGTGACAACTGGAAAGTGAATTTTCCTTCTGTAACACTTGACTGTCCTGACATATTAGTGGTTTTATTTATCCCAGGATAAAATTTATAATGTACAATTGTCAAATACAGTATGACTCCTGTAAACTGAACATCTGGAAAATAATCCACCTTTGTTTCATGTTTTGGTTTGCTATTATAGTTCATATTTAATTAAGTCTTTTAAGGGATAAATTGTGTTTCTGGTGAATAATAACTGAATTGTGCCTCATATTGTGACGACTAAGAGTTCAGAGTACTGTTTAATATATTTGCATTCCCCTTTCTATGTGGTGGGTTGTCAGAGGACTAACCGATTTTATGCAGGTGGAGTTATTAAGATGAATGCTTCTGATCCAAGCATTGATCAGTTGTGCGGTTGATGAAAAAAAAGAATGCTGTTCCTATCACATTAAGGCAAATTATGACATGTGGAATTGTGCACACAGTTAAAATTATATTGTGTTTGTGTAACACCGAAAGGACAAGTGTGAAGTTGTCTGCTTGTACAAATGTGACTTCAGTTTGCAATAAAGTATGTGTCTTCGACTACCTTCTACTGCGAATCGAAATGGTCCATGCAGCTGAGAAGGAGCTCGTCTGAGATTTCGCTGCTGTTTAGTTCAAAGTCGTCAAGGCAGTTTGAGAACTGCTGGTCGTCGTCAGTTTTTCCCCACACGTCATCTGATTCCTCATCCCAATTCATCTCCTGGGATACCTGCTTTGGTGGCTGACTGGGTTCAATATTGCCCACCTCGTCCATCATGTATGCTTGGTTCTCCTCATCCTGTCAGGGAGCACAAAACAAAATGTAATGCTCTGATGTAACGAAATGATTAGGAAGATAGTTTAAAACATTTTTACCTATAAAATCCGAACATATCTTTTTTTACATCGTAATGGATGTACAGTATATGGACAAGTACAACCTGTATACATATGTTCTCAACAAATGTATAAATATGACAGAATCGCAATTGCGGCATCTTATTAACTCTGCCAGGAGGTCATGGAAATATTTCCATTGGTTTGTCAGTCAGTTAGCAAAAAAAGTTATTGGAGGATTTTCATCCTTATAGGACCCATAGCGTCCAGATGACCGAATTTTCACGAACAAGTTCTGTTAATGAATTGTTTGCTCCTGAAAATGAATCTGGCAGTCATTTCCCTTTATAGTGGTGATGGGCAAGCTACTTGGAAAATGTAGCAAGCTAAGCTACAAGTAACTCTTGATTAGATGTAGCTTAGCTACAGTGTAAGCTATCCCTAGAGAATTGTAGCAAGGTACAATAATTTACTAAAGTAGCTTGCACCATCAAAACTACATTTAACAGCATTTCTATCTATGGGCCCACATCTATAATGTTAAAGTAACAGAGTTTACAAATGAACCCAATAAGAGTCCATCACTATCAACTATCCGCCATTTAGCTGAGGGCACCCTACAACTACGTCAAAGGGTGCCAGCACCCTGCTGTATTTATTTAGTTTGCCTTTTCTTTGGCCCACCCCTATGTTATTCATGTTCTCTACCTACAGTATCTTGACAAAAAAACAATGACTTGTGTGTTGTTTGAGAACAGTTGGTAATGGTTGTGTGCAGTAAAACTTTTTATAAACTCAACTCACCTTAATGTGTGTTCCTAAATTTGTGGACGTCGTAGATGAAGAGAGCAGCTATGATTTTGGTTTACATGGTAAACAACTAAAAACTAAGATTTTGGGGCATTGCTTTCAGTGAACGCACACATTAAACTAAATATGGCCACAGACACACATTATTGTTGGTTTCCTGCACGTCATCTTCATCACTAAAGGAAAAATCTTATCTGCGGGAGAGAATCCCTCATTTTTGAGTGGTCAGCTTGAAGCGTCCCTGTCTCTCAGACTCCCTCGTCATCATGTGACATGAGTGCGTGTCTGTTATGATTTTGCTTCTTGGTTTTGATGACCCGCCTTATCTTCTGTAATGTTTTGCGCTAACCGTAGCCATTTGTGACACATCATAGGATAACACCAACCAATCATCATGGATTTTGTCTGTATGTATGGATGTTTTCCTTCATCCAGGTCATTGTATTTTCTCCATATTTTTTTTGGCCTGGATTTGCAGTTCATTTTTTCTCTTGCTTGTAGCTTTGATGTAAGCTATTTCGCTACATGGGTCTAAAGGTAGTTAAGCCAAAAGAAAAGCTACTCGTTAAAAAAGTATCAATGCTACCGCCAAGGTACTGGAAAATTAAGTTAAGCAACGTAGCTTAGCTACATCTAGCTTGTTACTGCCAATCACTGCTAAATATCAACTACTTTTTGTGTTATCGGTATATACAACACTAACTGTACTCGGAACGACCTCTTTCCATCGCCAGACTCGATATGCCATTCCCGCTTGGTGTAATGTGAAATCATCTACAGAACTGGAGCCCATTTCCTTGCATAGACATTGTGAATAAAAGAATGCTAACTATTGTTTTTATCAATTCATTGCATGTTTTAAAAAAAAAGACTCGCCATTCCCGGACTTCCCTGCTCCTTCATAGACGCCATAACCTGTGTTTCCTCATGCTCTTTAAGCATTTCCCAAAGCATGACAAGGAAAACATCAGTAGAAGAGGACGCAAAATAAAATACTAGCAGTTTACCTTCTTTTTCTCTTGTTTTCGATAGCCGGGTCTGCTATTCTTTCTGTTTTTCTGAAGGATCTGACTCAGTCTTTCTCCCTTGAGGGTGCTAATGATTTTCAGGATGTAATATTTTTTGTATCCAAATTCCAACCAAAATCCTTCTTCCTCAGTCAAAATTATTAAAATGGCAAATTATACTCCTCTTGCTCATTGTGACCGAAGAGCTCCATTCTTTCCTCATTGACATAATTTAGAAATGTATACAGGCTAACACCTCCTTAAGTTGTACAGATACAACCTGCAACAATGCCTTTGGAGGACATATTTGATCATTCCTTGGATTTCTATGTGAAAATATCATGATTATGGAGAAGGATGCTACCAAAATACATACTATACAATATGAAACTGCCTCCAGTATTTTGTAGGTGACATCAGTAGGCTGAGCTTGAAGTCGGCGTTCCAAAACATGCTGAAACTTAGGAAAAATGCCTAAAATCAATACTGTGTTTATTTTGGAGGAACATTTTATCTGTAGACATAATTATTGGGCCATGAACTATGAAGTAAGTGCTAATTTTGTCAGCATTAGAAGGAAATATCCAAAACGGGATTGAGGACAACTATTTAGATGTTGGGTCTGAACTGGATCATTTCCACTACCTTACCTAACGTTTGCACTTCCGTTCGTTTGAGTGTATAAGTGAAATTGCAGAGACAAAGATAGTGGAGACACAAGAGTGTTCACGCTGTGTCTTTAATTCTAACTGCTGGCTCAAAAAACTATGGTGGATTTTCATCTAACCTTCAGGAAACAAGCGATGATATTTTGGAGTTGATCCAGATCACTATCTGGATTTACGAGGTTTTTTTGTACTATTAGGAAATTAGGGTCTTGCAAAGGTCTGTGCTCTCAGGGTGCTTTTTTTGTTTTATAATGTGTCCTTCATTAAGTTTCTGTTTTTACCAGTATTGACCTAACAGACTTGAAACGTGACAAACTAGAGGGACTATTAACTAGACAAGAGACATACCTAATTACTTTGTTATTAATGCAGTATACGCTATATTCACCTATCAAACGACATAAATTAATACGTTTACGACACATAATATTACTATATTATTATAGTTCCAAATTGACTAATTTGAATAAATATGTATAATTAAAATATGTATTGAGGCTGTATTGTGACAGATAAATGTGAATCGATCAAAATGACAAATACTGACCAGCATCATGGCATAGCTGATGCATATCTCCTGTGGCAGCGGAAAACCTATAACAGAATAATCAATATTCTCTTAAGCGCATGATTATAAATTTACCAAAAACAAACGTGTGTGTGTGTGTGTGTGTGTGTGTGTGTGTGTGTGTGTGTGTGTGTGTGTGTGTGTGCTTGGTTAAAAATTCCGCAACATACTTGAAGATCTATAGTTCCTGCAATCAGGATCGTGACACTTCTGGTACCACACTTCCTCTTTGAGATCCACCACAATCCTACGCACGAGTAGCAGACTTAAATGAAACCGGTGGCTCAAGCAGAATTCCTAGTTGTTAAAAACTAACGTACATTATGTTGTTGCTTTTGTGGAACCTTCCAACGTTGTCACACCAGCGGTACTTGGCGATGTCGTAGACGAGCAGCTGCTCAGCTGCAAAATAGTACCATCGTCGGATGCCTGCGGAGGTGAGTGCAGGTTTGACTGACATGTTTGGTCAAATTCCAACATAGAGGTTCCACTGCATTGATATTGTATGGATGACACGAGACGCTGTATTCTCCTACTTCCTTGTACGCCGTCCTTTTTAACCATCGTTAATACAAAGTCGTCCACTTCGTGGTGAGGAGACCTCAGGCAGCCCGAGAGTAAGCCTGCCACAAACAAATTGGACCGTTCAAATCAATGACAAGCACTGTGACATCACAATATAACATCACCTGGATCAGGCAGCGAGCCTTGCTGATTCTGATCCCTCGTGGTCCTTAAGTCCTTAGCTTCTGAGACATGGAATGTAAGAATTCTCTGGCCTGTGAAACTGGTTTAATACCAGAAAAATTGCTCAGGGTGTGTTGATATACTTTTTCTTACAATAAAGTAATTTCTGCATACCTCACGTTGCACACTAAGGACGCCAAAAAAACCCTTTCCTCCGCAGAAACACTGTTCTTGGTTTCTGCAGTGAACCTGTTGTCATCTGCTAAGGTGAAAGCTGCGTTTTTTCCTACTTTGGATGACTTGTAAAGACGGAAGTTTCGGTTCTTTGTGTAAACGCCTGTTTGACGCGATTGAAATAAAAGCACATGTTAATTGATTTTGTGATAATATTTTATGCTGAAGAGTGAAAAATACTGTTGGACCTTACCAAGATCAACAAAGAGAGAATGGCGGCCATATTTGTCTTTCACCTGAAGGAAGCTGAGGTCTGTCTCTTCTTGTTTGTGTCTTTTGTTCTGTGGACTTCGACTTGTCGACTCCGCACATGTTCTGCTGTTGAGAGAAATGATACGTTGATGTACACAAAGAAAAAATGTGACAGAGGATAAAAACGTCCACCAAAGTGAAACAAACCCTGCTTCCCTGTGTCCATTCAAACAACTTCGGCCTGGAATTTGAAGAATGGCATGAATGAAGGCACCTAAAAGGAACAGTCCAAATATGAATATTTGATTTCTCTTTTTTAAACAGTGTGCCCTAAAGAGCAGTGTTCTGCAACTAACGTACCGACATGCGTGTTATCTTTGAAAACTGCATTGTGGAGATTAAAGATGAGATGTCGACTAAACTTGTCATCTGTGCTTGAGTCCAGACTGAGCACGTTTTCTGCAGAGCATTCAATTCCGTAAATGTCCTCAAACTTTTTGCAGACATACTGTCAACAGAAAAAAAACATTTGTGTAATCAGATATGGTGCGTAATATTTACATTTGAACAGAATTTGGTAGACATCACATGTGAGGACAAAAGCATGGAGAAATGTTTATTAAATAAATGTTAATAAATTCCATTAAATATTTGATGCAAATGATATGCATCTATGACTATTTTACAATTTACTTAATAGCTTCAATATTATTAATTAATTATTCACATTTATATTATTCATTTCACAATTGATTTAATTATTTCACATTTTATTAACTATTCTATCTATTTCATGAATCGGTGTGTGGCACCACTTTATGAATTTATTTTATTTATCAAACTCAGCCATCAGAGTCAGTGAGCGGATTGTCACACCTGATTGTTAAACCGGCAATTCCACTTTTCTGTGGAACTTCAACCAGAGATGCGGAGGAGTATTTTTATTTAATTGTGCACATGACAGCAGAAAGTATTATCTACACCAGGGGTCGGGAACCTTTTTGGCTGAGAGAGCCATGAAAGCCAAATATTTTTACATTTATTTTTGCGAGCCATATAATATTTTTAAACACTGAATACAACTAAATGCGTGCATTTTTAAGTAAGACCAACATTTTTAGAGTGTAATAAGTCTGTTATTATTTTTAACAGCATTGTTATTCTGAAGCTAACCAATAATAAATAACATACTTCTTACCATTAATGCGACTTCTTGAAATGCATGAGAATGTTTTATATTTTGAACGTTATTTTTAACACTGTAATTATTCATTACTTATCGTTTATTAAGTAATGTCAGCTAAGATTTATCTGAGAGCCAGATGCAGTTATCAAAAGAGCCACATCTGGCTCGAGAGCCAGAGGTTTCCTACCCCTGATCTATCCATCCATCCATTTTCTACCGCTTATTCCCTTTTGAGGTCGCGGGGGGTGCTGGCGCCTATTTGAACTTTAATATTTATGATGAGTTTGACCTCTTGTACTACTCAGTGGCCTAGTGGTTAGAGTGTCCCCCTGAGATCGGTAGGTTGTGAGTTCAAACCCCGGCCGACTCATACCAAAGACTATAAAAATGGGACCCATTACCTCCCTGCTTGGCACTCAGCATCAAAGGTTGGAATGGGGGGTTATATCACCAAAATGTTTCCCGCGCGCGACACCGCTGCTGCCCACTGCTCCCCTCACCTCCCAGGGGGTGAACAAGTGGATGGGACAAATTTCGCTTCACCTAGTGTGTGTGTGACAATCATTGGTACTTTAACTTTTTGTATTTTTCTGTAAAGCACTTTGAATTGCCTTACTTACATATTGTGCTCCATAAATAATCTTGCCCTATCTTACTGTACTACTCTGTATTAATTTACTTTTACATAAATTAACACATTTAAGTTAATATTCAAATATTTACTTTTTTTCCTTATTTGAACGAAACAAAAGTGAATGAATCAAGCTTTTCAATAAAATCATGTTAATATGAAAATGGAAATACATTTCCAACCTGGATTAACAATGACACCATCTTGTTCCCATCTGCCTCTGGGTTGGAGGGCTTGTAGTACTCCAAGTCAAAGTAAAGTTTGCAAACAGCGCCCTCTGGTATCACCTCATAGCAGTGCATCAAGGACTGAGTGTAGGTCCTGGGAACAAAAAGTGTCAGCATCGCATGCAATTCACGAGAACCTCAAAATGTAACTGTCTTTGTGTATGACATCATTCATTATTTTTGAGAGACCTAACACCGTTGTTCTAATGAAAGCCTACTAATTAAGTAGAAGAGGACAAAAGCAGCACTTTGCCCTAGCTTTGTAACGAAAACTTCAGGACTTACAGCAATGTTGATTAATGTGCGTTGTCCCTGTTTAAATCAACTAATAAAATTTAAAAAATTTAAAGAAAATATGCCCTGGCTGCTGTACAATAAAAACAAAGTTGATGTGCTGAAGAATGAGGTCTATATATCGTTCACTTCATGATAAACGTGTACAATTTTTTTTATTATAGACCAGTTAAAGGGGAACTGCACTTTATTTTTTTCCTATCGTTCACAATACTTATGAGAGACAACAAAACACGGTTTTTTTGCATTTTAACATGTAAAAATGGCTCATTCAGCAATGCAGCTAATGGTAATAATCAATTCTACTTCACCCAAAAACTGTCAATACGTCATTTACATTCCGTAACCTGTATAATAACCAAGCAGTAGCGACATTGTTATTGTAAGAGCGAACACTGAGAAACTGTTTTTCAAGCGTACGAACACATCAGTGTGCTAAGGTATTAGCCGTGAGCTAGCTACGGTGAGAAATAAGCTAGCTTCAACGTCAACACCTGAATCGCGTTTGAATTTGAAATGGAATGCAAAACACAATGCAATAAGACACCTATCTGTGCTGACTGAATAACATGAACAATCATATCACAGTATCTGTAAAGTATTAGCCCACATTTCATGTTTTGTTTGTATACAGCTAGCTCAACAGCAAATGAAGTTGTATAACAAGCATGAGGTGCTGCATGTATCGTGATCAATGTTGGTGACTCGCGCAATGGACAGTTGTATGTTTGGTCCAGCTGGCCAGGGCAGTTTTCAGTTGATTTTGGTTAAGCACTATATTTCTGTCAAAATAGCTGGGCTCCAAGTTTTATATTTGACACGTCAAGTCAGGTTAAACCTCACTCTCTCGGCTTCCGTCTGCTCCGACGGTTCACCCTTCCTTTGTGCTCATTTCTATAAGCAGCAGTTCATCCTCCGTATATTCAGGTTCAAAAAGATAAGTTTGTGAAGACTCATGTCCAAAAATTAGTTGTCTTCGTCTGTCACCAAGTCTGCCATGATTAGAACACATTTGCATTTGTTGTCGGAAAAAGAACAAACACACTTGTTGCCAGAAGTCAGAAGTGCGCTGCTATGGAAACGGAAATAAAAACGTCAAGGAAATTAGTTCCGGCAATGCTTAAAATTACCAAAATACGTTAAATATTATATATATTACATATTATTATGAACATGTCTGTTACTTCTGAAGTTCTTTTAGAGGGCTTTGAAGGCTATAATGATGACTCCCATTAGATCCCATTTTAACATCTTTAAAAATCATTAAAAAAAAGACATGAGTGTTCTTGCCTCTTATGATTGTGAACGACAGGCAACATACCAAAAAAAAAGTGCAGGTCCCCTTTAACATCTTTGTACACTTTCTTTGTAGGTGAAAGGTGTGAAACTGTTCAATAAAATCTGCCCATAGAACAAAGTAAAGATTGAACTACCTTTCTGTCATACTGGTTTCTTCATGATACTGCTTGCATAATATTATTGCATTGTAATGTATTTTTGTATATAGTGTACAGTTACATTGAATTTACTTTTATTCATTCCTTGTTTATCTGTAATTATGTTCCTTGTCAATTTGTAGCTACGTGACTTTTGTGTAATCTATTTCATTATATAGTCTACCCGTATTATATTCCATGACAATATTTGTTATTGTTTATTTTATAGGGCTTTTGAGAGTGTTATTTTATATTTTCTTTTTGTAACTGAGCTATACTGATCAAACAATTCTCTTTGTGGATCAATAAAGTCTGTCTAAATCTGTTCTCGCAGTACGAATGTATATTACCTGTAGTAATGCCATAACTCAGTATAACTGGTAACCAGGAAGATCCTTTGCCCCTGAAGTGCCTTCTCTTTTTCAAGTGCAAAAACATGTACAGGCTGAGAAAAAAAAGCGTAATGTATGTAACACAATCATGGGTTCCACAGTGTATCTTCTCAACTATATACGATTGAAACAAGTTCCTCGTCACCTCTTTGCAGGTCTGAGCGAAGCTGATCGCCAAAGTTTGACGAGGGAAGAGCTTCCAGACGGAGGAAGGCTGACAAGGCAACAGTCGAGGCTTGTAGGGCGTAACCACGGGGTTGTTCTGGAATGTCTCGGCGAGCTGCTCCACCTTCTTCAGCCGCTGTCCCCACTTGCTCATCCTCGCCAGCTTATTATTCACCTCTTGAATTAACTCTGGGTGGTGATCATCAACCCATGTTCTCTTTCAACCTGTCAAAACATATGGCTTTGGGAGCAAAATTGAATCAATAATCGTGCTTTTTCAAAGATAATTACAGATTATGGAAATGTCAGACACATTCATTTAATAATCCGTCTATTATTGTGGTTGTTTTTTACAGTGGTGTAGAACTTCACTGCATCAAACTGAATGATGTATAGTTAGAATACGACTGCAACTTACTACCATAGTAATAAACATATTGTTAGGGTAATACAAAACTGGCTGTGTCAAATGGTATTTTCTTTGTACAGGCTGACTTTTTCATACAGCTTTTGTATTAGCTCTACTAGAAGCCAATAAAAATACACCATAGGTTAGAAATGAGATGCATTATTTAGTATAGTGTAGTTTGAGTTTATTTCCAACGTGCAAACATGATACATCACCATTTCCAGTTTCTCTATTCAACATGTTCGAAAAGGAGCAGGGAAAAGCAGAGTTTATTTAATCCTACCCCTTTTTCTTTACATAGCAGTTGCTAAAACTTTTGCTCACTTCCTGTCCTCAATTTAGTCACAATAGTCTCTTGGTTGCTTTGTTGGGTCTGCTCCTGTCTCTGGCCATGCTCCCTGCACCCCAGCAGACGATGGTGTGGAACACCGCAGAGGCCAACACAGTGTATATGTTTCTTTTACTTTTTATTCACAGCCGTGTAGAAGTGGCTGGTTGCATCAGTTCTGCTCTTTTAATGTCTTTAATGTCCTTTGATTTTTGATGTTTCCTTCTTACACACATGTAAGAGGGATGTGTTCTATGGCTGTGAGTTGTTTTTTCCCTTGGCCTCAGTCTGGACCCCCTCTCCAGCAGCCCAGGCTTAGAGTGATTTTTTTATTTTCATTTTTTTCCTCCCATCCCCCACCCCACTTGTTTACCTGTATCTCACCTTTTTTGTAAGGGGCGCCGGAAGTTGGCAGACCCATCAGCAATCCTGTTCTGTCTCACTGTATTGTTTGTCTGATCTTGAATTGGATTAAAGTGGAACATTATCACCCGACCTATGTAAGCGTCAATATATACCTTGATGTTGCAGAAAAAAGACCATATGTTTTTTTAACCGATTTCCGAACTCTAAAAGGGTAAATTTGGAGATTTAAACGCCTTTCAATTGTTCGCTGTCGGAGCGATGACCTTTCATCTGTGATGTTACAATGGGAAGCAATCCGCCATTTTCTCAAACACATTACACACACAAGTCAAATCAGCTCTGTTATTTTCCGTTTTTTCGACTGTTTTCCGTACCTTGGAGTTATCATGCCTCGTCGGTGTGTTGTCGGAAGGTGTAACAACACGGTCAGGGACTCATTCCAGTTGTCTTACGTGGAGTGGGCATCGAATAGCACGGCATGCTGATCGATGCAAACATGGCAGAATTGGCAAGAATGTGTGGATATCCTGCGACACTCAAAGCAGATGCATTTCCAATGATAAAGTCAACGAAATCACAAAGGTGAGTTTTGTTGATGTTATTGACTTAAGTGCTAATCAAAAATATTTGGTCACGGCAGGACTGCCAGCTAATCGCTGCAAACATGCTATTTAGGCTAGCTGTATGTACATTTGTAGCTATATTTGCATCCAGCCTTTCCCTCCACCCACATTTAATGCCAAACAAACACTTACCAATCGATGGATTTAAGTTGCTCCAGAGGTCAAAAGATGCAATCATTGGTTAGAAGGCGATCGCCGAATAGCTTCAATAGCTATTCGCTCAATAGCTTCAGTTTCTTCTTCAATTTCGTTTTCGCTATCTTCCTCCACACTCCAACCATCCGTTTCAATACATGCGTAATCTGTTGAATCGCTTAAGCCGCTAAAAATCCGAGTCTGAATCCGAGCTAACGTCGCTGTATCTTGCTGTACTATCCGCCATGTTTGTTTGTATTGGCATCACTATGTGACGTCACAGGAAAATGGACGGGTGGATTTACAGATAGCGAAAATCAGGCGCTTTAAAGCCTTTTTTCGGGGTATTCCATGATGGGTAAAATTTTGAAAAAAACTTCAAAAAATAAAATAAGTCACTGGGAACTGATTTTTATTGGTGTTAACCCTTCTGAAATTGTGATAATGTTCCCCTTTAAGATGAAAATTTTAATTGCCCCTCGGGGATTAATAAAGTATGTCTGATTCTGATATACTCCATAAGTAATAACAATAAAAATTAATAAATAAATAATAATTGATTGGCAACACTAAATTGGCCCTCGTGTGTGAATGTGAGTGTGAATGTTGTCTATCTGTGTTGGCCCTGTGATGAGGTGCCGACTTGTCCAGAGTGTACGCCGCCTTCCGTCCGAATGCAGCTGAGATAGGCTACAGCACCCCCCGCCACCCCAAAAGGGACAAGCGATTGAAAATGGATGGGTGGATAATAAAGTAGGCATGCATATTGACGTGACTATACTGTATCAATAACCATATACTCCATTTTCAGTAGACCCACTATGTGTACACATTGATTTAATACTCTCAATAATAATGAAAAATATGTAAAATACATACATAGCTACCTAACTAACGTACCGAAAAAACGTAGTTAAATAAAATATTGGAGAGCATTGTCATATCTTGTCGGCTAATTGTCGTTGCAATAATTAGCCAGCAAGACAAGAAGCCATGTTAATATTTGGCATTAAGAGTACAGTTAGTAATATATGTTTGAACTGCGTTACGTTAAAAACTCACCAATCTTGTCGGTACACTCGACAGTCCCGTTGTTGTCCAAAAGGTGAAGTAAATATGTGTTAGTACTAAAGCCGAATCGTTTAGTTGCACCTGAGCAGGCTGTTTTGGGAAAAGAAACACGACAACAAGTCGACCGTTTTTAACTTATTTCTTTTGCCGCCATTGTAACCGGAAACGGCTCCGCTTCCGGGTACGTACTTGACAAATAAAAGCTTTTTAAAAATGTTTAAAAAAACACAAGCAAGCATAATACATTTTACTTCAGTGTTTTTTTTAATAGTTAACACTGAATCGTCACAATGATTATTTGCTAAATGTGTAGTTGCAAAGGATGGAACGAATAATGCAAGTAAAAAGTAGACAAAAAATGTACCATAGTAGCAATATAAAATACAACATATGTATCAATAAATCAATCAATGTTTATTTATATAGCCCCAAATCACAAATGTCTCAAAGGACTGCACAAATCATTACGACTACAACATCCTCGGAAGAACCCACAAAAGGGCAAGGAAAACTCACACCCAGTGGGCAGGGAGAATTCACATCCAGTGGGACGCCAGTGACAATGCTGACTGTGAGAAACCTTGGAGAGGACCTCAGATGTGGGCAACCCCCCCCTCTAGGGGACCGAAAGCAATGGATGTCGAGCGGGTCTAACATGATACTGTGAAAGTTCAATCCATAGTGGCTCCAACACAGCCGCGAGAGTTCAGTTCAAGCGTATCCAAGACAGCAGCGAGAGTCCCGTCCACAGGAAACCATCTCAAGCGGATCAGCAGCATAGAGATGTCCCCAACCGATACAGGCGAGCGGTCCATCCTGGGTCCCGACGAGCGGTCCATCCTGGGTCTCGACTCTGGACAGCCAGTACTTCATCCATGGTCATCGGACCGGACCCCCTCCACAAGGGAGGGGGGGACATAGGAGAAAGAAAAGAAGCGGCAGATCAACTGGTCTAAAAAGGAGGTCTATTTAAAGGCTAGAGTATACAGATGAGTTTTAAGGTAAGACTTAAATGCTTCTACTGAGGTAGCATCTCGAACTGTTACCGGGAGGGCATTCCAGAGTACTGGAGCCCGAACGGAAAACGCTCTATAGCCCGCAGACTTTTTTTGGGCTCTAGGAATCACTAATACGCCGGAGTCTTTTGAACGCAGATTTCTTGCCGGGACATACGGTACAATACAATCGGCAAGATAGGCTGGAGCTAGACCGTGTAGTATTTTATACGTAAGTAGTAAAACCTTAAAGTCACATCTTAAGTGCACAGGAAGCCAGTGCAGGTGAGCCAGTACAGGCGTAATGTGATCAAACTTTCTTGTTCTTGTCAAAAGTCTAGCAGCCGCATTTTGTACCAACTGTAAACTTTTAATGCTAGACATGGGGAGACCCGAAAATAATACGTTACAGTAATCGAGACGAGACGTAACAAACGCATGGATAATGATCTCGGCGTCTTTAGTGGACAAAATGGAGCGAATTTTAGCGATATTACGGAGATGAAAGAAGGCCGTTTTAATAACGCTTTTAATGTGTGACTCAAAGGAGAGAGTTGGGTCGAAGATAATACCCAGATTTTTTACAGAGTCACCTTGTTTTATTATTTGGTTGTCAAATGTTAAAGTTGTATTATTAAATAGAGGTCGGTGTCTAGCAGGACCGATAATCAGCATTTCCGTTTTTTTGGCATTAAGTTGCAAAACGTTAGCGGACATCCATTGTTTAATTTCATTAAGACACGCTTCCAACTGACTACAGTCCGCCGTGTTGGTCAGCTTTAGGGGCATGTAGAGTTGGGTGTCATCAGCATAACAGTGAAAGCTAATACCGTAATATGCGTATGACGTCACCCAGCGGCAGCATGTAGATGCTGAAGAGTACAGGGCCAAGGACCGAATATGTAATATTTACATACTATATATATACTGTGTATATATATATATATATACATATATATATATATATATATATATATATATATATATATATATATATATATATATATATATATATATATATATACATATATATATATATATATATATATATATATATATATATATGTATATATATATATATATATATATATATATATATATATATATATATATATATATATTATATACCGATATATTAAATGATTACATTATAGTTAAATAAAATATATCCAATATATAACCAATCCCAATTACCATGTACCATACTACAGTATTTGTAACAAAAAAAGCAAAATATTTTGTTTCTTGACGAATGATACCTGTTAGTATACCTGTTATTAAACTTCTTCTCACTCCTTTTCAAATGTGTAAATAAAAAAGAAGAAGAAAAAAAAAAAGAAAATTCAACACCCATTTGTCTTCGTTTTTTACTCTCCATTGTTTTCATTTAGTTATAATGGCTGTTAAAGCTATAGCACTGTATTGGATCAGGCTTGCTCTTGTTTTTTTTACATATTTGAAATAAAAATATATAATTCAATCAATCTTTTAGCTAATTTTGTAGCTACGTTATGCGACCTAAGGTTATCCATCCATCCATTTTCTACCTTCTATTCCTATTTCAGCTACAATCGGGCGGAAGGCGTCGTACAGCCTGGACAAGTCGAACCTAAGGTTAGCAGGCTGGCATTTCAAAGAGATTTTCATGGTATATGCGGATCATTTATTCTGGCACTTGACACTTAGTCAGCATTTTAGCAAGCTAACATGAGCATGGTACCATTTTTTAACTAATCTGGCTCAGTGTCAGTGTTATATATTTTGGCATTTCACTAATGCTCTCTGCAAGCATGTTTTTGATATCTTTTTTAGCTCATTTTGCACATATGATTGTCACTTGATGCTTCCTGGCCTGCGTGCTGACTCTCAGCATTCACAGAAATAGTTGACCCAAATTGCATTTTGTAGTTATTTTGCAAAAGATCTATTTATTGTACTGATTTCGAAGGTGAAAACTGCAAAAATGGCTCCTGCCTCCATTGGTTTGTCAGAGTATGGCCCTCAGTGGAAAAAGATTGGGCGCCCCTGTGCAATGCATATGTACGGACTTATAAAATAATAAAAACAATATTTAGAAAAAAAAACCAATTATTAGTTATTTCCTTTTATATGAGCAAAGAGGCATGATGATAACAATGCATTGAAAAAAAACTTGCAAAAACCAGAGACAGCTAAACATCACCACAGGCAGCTTGCATTTGGAGGAAGTGGGATGTTGTCAATCAACGTGAGATCCTACTCCTCCCCACACTGTGAGAAGCTGGCTAAAAAGTCTGCAAACTTAGCAAATGTGATATTGTTGTCCTGTGGTAGCAGAGGACAAAGGAAGTTCAGCAAAGGTCAGGAAGCGAAACACGCGAGACACAAAACGGTGTTATGTAATGTCATCAGGTGAGGGAATTTACTGTGCTGTGGGCAGGGACTCAACACCAAATTCTGGGGACCCATACACAAGACCTCTAGGGCCCCCCCATTCCACCCAAAACCCAATGTCGCTGCTCCTCACACACACTTAGTTTAACGTGCAATAGAAAAAATATGCATGGATTTGATTAAAACCAGCTTTTTAAAACACAGTTATAATACAAAGTGGCAAGATAACCTGTCATTATCCGCCTGAATATGATTCAAAATCTGTCAAGTTTAACTTTACTTCAGAGTGTAAAGTAGAGATGAGCTGATACACACGTGCATCGGGTTAACAGTGGAAAAACAGTACAAACAATAATATATCATCAATATTACATTCTATCAGTGCATCTCCTGGGAGTTAAGTCTCCCCCCGTCTTTCAAAACCCTAGTGATGCCTCCGTATGTAACTTTATTTGAGGGTCCTTGAACGCGTCAGAGTTATGGGCAATGAAATGCAAAAGTAAATATATAACTTACCTGTGATGAGGTGGCGACTTATCCAGGGTGTACTCCGCCTTCCGTATATATGTATATACCTCAGTAGAAGCATTTAAGTCCTATCTTAAAACACATTTGTATACGCTAACCTTTAAAAACACCTCCTTTTTAGACCAGTTAAGCTGCTGTTTCTATCCTTTTCTCCTCTGCCCCCCTCTTCCTCGTGTGTGTGTGGGGGGGGTACAGGTCCGTTGGCCATGGATGAAGTGCTGGCTGTCCAGGGTCGGGACCCGAGGGTTGACCGCTCGCCTGTGCATTGGTTGGGGACATCTCTCCGCTGCTGACCCGTCTCCGATTGGGATGGTCTCCTGCTGGCTCCACTGTGGACTGGACTCTCACTATTATGTTAGATCCACTATGGAATGAACTTTCAAAATATTACGTTAGACCCACTCTACGTCCATTGCAGCCGGTCTCCCTTGGGGGGACGGGGGACGGGGGGGGGGGGTGTCGGGGAGGGTCGGGGTCCTCTCCAAGGTTTCTCATAGTCCTTCACATTGACGTCCCCCTGGGTTGTGAGTTTTTCTTTGCCCTTTTGTGGGCTCTGAACCGAGGATGCCGTTGTGGCTTGTGCAGCCCTTCGAGACACTTGTGATTTAGGGCTATATAAATAAACATTGACTGATTGATTGATATAGACACACACACACACACACACACACACGCACACACATATATATATATATATATATATATATATATATATATATATATATATATGTATACATACATATATACACACATATATATATATATATTTATATATACATACATATATATACATAAATATATGCGTATATATAGACACACCCACATATATGTATATGTATATGTGTGTATATATATATGTATATATATACACACACACAAACACACACACACACACACACATATATGTACGTACAGTATGTGTAATGTACATATGCAGACAAATTCTTTAAATCCAATGTGGCCCCCGAGAAAGAGAAATCTATATAGATTATATGTAAACATATATAAACAAACGCACAAATATTTGTGTATGTACACACTCACACATATACAGTACATGTACTGTACACACACACATACATATATATATACACATATATAATTGGCCCTAGTATATGAATGTGAGTGTGAATGTTGTCTGTCTATCTGTGTTGGCCCTGTGATGAGGTGGGGACTTGTCCAGGGTGTACCACGCCTACCGCCCGAATGCAGCTGAGATAGGCTCCAGCGACTCCCGGCGACCCCAAAAGGGACAAGCGGTACAAAATGGATCGATAGGTATACAACATTAAATATCTTGTCTTTGTAGTATATTGAATAGAAGTTGAAAAGGATTTGCACATCATCCTATTCTGTTTTTATTTATGATTTACACAAGGTGCTAACTTCACTGGTTTTTGGTGTTTGTAATTTTACATCAGCATTCATGATGTATTTTTTTATCACCTTAAAAACAACAATTCTCCAACTGTGGTACACGGGCTTCATCTAGTGGTGCGCCAAATTATCAATTAAATATTCAAACACAGTGTTACTGTTCACAATGCGTGGAATGTAGTGGCCACACATGTTAATTAAAAATGCCTGTTAAATAAAACCTCTGCCTTGTTTTTGATGAACACTTGGGCCTACTACGCCACTGTATTTTAAAGGCCTACTGAAACCCACTACTACCGACCACGCAGTCCGATAGTTTATATATCAATGATGAAATATTAACATTGCAACACATGCCAATATGGCCGGTTTTCCGGTCGTCTCTTTTCATCGCATAATTACACAGTATTTTGGACTTCTGTGTTGCTGAATCTTTTGCAATTTGTTCAATTAATAATGCAGACTATAGAGAAGAATTCTGTTGGTGGAAAGCGGTGGATTGCAGCTGCCTTTAGCAACCGAAACACAGCCGGTGTTTCTTTGTTTGTTGAGAAGCTTTAACACAGAGTGGTCAAGCGAACATGTTTCTCTACGTCAACCAGCAAGTTTTTGGTTGGGAAAATTGTGATATTAAGTCGGCTCTTACCGGACACTTGAGCGGATTATGCGCCTCCACCTGCAGCTGTCAAAAAGGCAGCTGTGATCTTGGCTCCTCAATTGGCTTCTCTCAGAGACACTGGCAGTCACCGCAGCCCTCCGACTTTCAGGTATGACTTTATAATCTCACTAAAACACTTTTAACACAATACGCACAATAAGGATTTTCCAGAATTATCCTAGTAAATGTGTTTAATAACATCTGAATCGCTCCCACTGCCATCGCCTGGAGCCGTCGCCTTTTTTATTTTTTGTGCTTCACTCTAACTTTCCTCATCCTCGAATCTTTCATCCTCGCTCAAATTAATGGGGAAATTGTCGCTTTCTCTGACCGATTAGCTCCTGCTGCTGGTGGCTATGATTATAAACAACCCGTGACATCACGCGCACATCGTCTGCTACTTCCGGTAAACGCAAGGCTTTTTTATCAGCGACCAAAAGTTGCGAACTTTATCGTCGATGTTCTCTACTAAATCCAGTTCAGCAAAAATATGGCAATATAGCGAAATTATCAAGTATGACACATAGAATGGACCTGCTATCCCCGTTTAAATAAGAAAATCTAATTTCAGTAGGCCTTTAATGTTGCTCATTATGGTGGTACAAGTGTTCTTTTGAGGTGGTACTTGGTGGAAAAATAATCCCTATTCCCTATCCGAGCTGCAAACTGGTCGATTCGTGCTTGATTTCTAACTGCTTCTGTAGGTGTCACAATGACCCCGGACCACCACGAGAATGGAATGTTGGAATATATGCAGTGAGTACAGAATGAGGTTGAAAAAGGTTAAGAGTCAGCCAGTAGCTGCAGCCAATGAGACATAGAGGCGGCTAATGGTTATTTCCTTCCACAGGAAAGGAAAAAGGAGTTGCCCAGAGAGATAATGTTTTTTCACTTCCCACAGAGTGTATATCACATCGTGTCGTTTGCTTGGACATGTGCATGGACTTGATTGCCTGATTTTACACTTTTACGTTAATATATATATTTACATATGTATATATATATTTAATTGTTTTAATTTTTTTTTTACAAAGAGAGGTAAGCTTCGTTTTGCTTCAGTCGTTCAGCTACGGGGATGATGAATGTTGTGTGATGCTGAAGAACCGAGATAACAATTTGGCTGAGCTCACGTTGAAGGAATTTCAACTAGAAGCCAAGTTAAGCAAGCATGGTCGTTTCTTACTTTTAAGGAGTGGGAGAAAAAAACAGAAAACATTTGAGGAATAAAAAAACATTGAAGTTTCAACTTGCGTTGCAGCATTTTGAGCAGACACCAAAGGGAGGAAGGAGAGAAGATGTGGGACAAGAAGCAAGCGTCCCTCGCACTCGTCACCGTGGTTGTGGTCTGCGGCGCGGTGAGTTGAAGTTCCATCCATGTATTTGTAATTAAAGTCATCTTGGGAGAACTTTAAAGCATGCAATATGAGAGTTTTATACAAGTAGTAGTCACTGGTCTTTAACTCTAGGGGTGTGCAGAGGTACTGAAGGAGGTCTTTGGTTGATTATAGACTTTAAACCAGGGGTCTCAAACACGCGGCCCGCGAGACCTTATTTTGTGGCCCCCACCTTAAAATGAAAATGTAATGTTGGTGCGGCCTGCGACCTTTATATGAATGGCGCTTTACAGCGTCATACTTGTATACCCTCGATTTTTTTCGGAAGTCTCCCAATTTTCAGTTTCCCTCCAAGGGTAATCATTCTCCCGAAGTTCACTTAATCAACAGTATTAGGGGGTACCGTGGAGGCACTGCCCTTAGAGTCCTCTACAACCTGTGTAATAAGCTTGCCAGCCCAGCCATATGTTGTATTTGGCTTCTGTAAACACAGAAAGCGACTGCAAGACATACTTGATCAACAGCCACACAGGTCACACTGAGGGTGGCCGTATAAACAACTTTAACACTGTTACAAATATGCGCCACTCTGTGAACCCGCACCAAACAAGAATGACAAACAGATTTTGGGAGAACATCCGCACCGAAACACAACATAAACACAACAGAACAAATACCCAGAATCCCATGTCGCCCTAACTCTTCCGGGCTACAATATACACCCAAAGATTGCGAGAGATGGTAAGTATGTTGCTAGGGCGGGAAAGCCATTCAAAAAAGGTGAATTCATTAAAAAGTGCATGTTAGATTTTTTTTAAGAAGTCTTTTCTTGCGGCCCAGCCTCACCCAGTTTCTGCATCTAGTGGTCCCCAGGTAAATTGAGTTTGAGACCCCTGCTTTAAACAATATATATTTATTCTTTTATTTTCTCTCTGCAATTTTTCTACACATTTAAATATCTTTGAAGACAATATCCTTAATCAAACAACACCTTTGTGTAATTTATAAATGTCAGTGGCGTGCACTTGTAGGTTTAAATTAAAAACAATAATAAATAATGATGGCCCTGCGATGAGGTAGCGACTTTACCAGGGTGTACGACACCTTCCGCCCGATTGTAGCTGAGGGAGGCACCAGCGCCCCCCGCAACCCCAAAGGGAATAAGAGGTAGAAAATGGATGCATGGATGAATAAATAATGAGTGCCTTGTGGCATTCACACAATTGTACTCTGTTATTAAGTACATTCAATGAGTCGGTTCAGCTAGCGATTAGCGCTCTAGTTGTAGCTAGCGATTAGCACTCTGGTTGTCAGCTGGAAATCTAGTTGCCACCTAGCAATCCGCACTCTAGTTGCCAGATAGCGATTACCACTGTAGGTACAAGTTAGCAATTAGCACTCCTGTTACCAGCTAGCAATTAGTGCTCAAGTCGCCAACTAGCATATTAAAAAAGTATATATTTTGAATCGAGAATCGAAATTGAATCGAGTTGAATCGAAAGATTCACAGCCCTAGTATTTAGTTTAGCTTTTTTCTTTTTTTTTGTATCTTGTTTTGCCAGGCGGGTGCAGCGAAACAACTAAACATGGCCCCGGATGCTGTGGACGACCTCTACCAAGGGTGCAGGGATGAGGTCATGAAGCGCCTGATCCACCCAGAGGTGCTGGGAAAAGAGCTGAGCGGCAACCCGGGCCTCCGGGCAGCATGGAGCGACAAATGCACCAGGCTCCTCCCGGGCGGTGTGAAGGAACATACCGCCGCTCTCCTGGCCTACGCCAACGGGAACGCCTTCAGGGAGGCCTTCAACCACGAAGTGGAGACCACAGGAGCCAACGCCGGCACCTACGAGCGCGACTTCCACTTCAAGTCCCTGCACTTCCTGCTCACCGACGCCATGAGGCTGCGGAAGCCGGCGGCGTGCAGGAATGTTTACCGCATGTCCGACGGCAACTACGTGGCGGAGATAGGCGCCAGAGTGAGGTTCGGTAGATTCACCACGGTGCACACCGACCTGTCGATGAAGGAGGACATGGAGGACGGGGTCTACTTCAACATCACCACCTGCTTCTTCGTCAGCCTGGAGGGCTTCTGCGGCCTGGAGGAGGACACCGCCATCTTGTCCCCCGCGGAGGAGTTCACGGTGGTGGACGTCAAACAAGTCAACGACTACCAGGAGGTCGTTCTGAAACATTCCAAAATGGAGGCTTTGCACAACTGCTACGGTTTTTCACGGTATTTGCTTTCTCCGCCTTTGCAACATTCCAACTTTAATGGGATAACCAAGCTCTTTTTCGTCCTTGCAGGGCGACGATGGCCCCGGTTGGCAAGGGGGCCGCAGCCGGCGTCGGTGCCCCCCGGGGGCTGGTGTTGGCCCTTGTGACCTTGCTGATTTTTTCTTTAAACTGCTGACTCAACACCAATTAGCATCCTCGCTTAGTACAGTGTTGCCTCGCCACTTCCCGGTTCACTTCTTGCGATCTAAAGTACCGTAATTTCCGGACTGCAGTGGGTCCGGGTTATTTTTTTCCTCATCCCTCACTTAAAGCGTGAGTAAAGAATGCACTAACGACCTGATAAGTTCAAACGAGTAAAAGATGATACAGTATTATGTGCTCACATATGCTACCTGGTGGTTGTTTGAGCACACTGCAGCTAGTCCTTGATAGTCCCACTTCTTAGAGCTTTAGCCACACGCAGGGTTGTATTTCTGCAACCTTACCTACTGTATAACCCGCTTTGCTTTAATCCCCACCTGTTAACCGTGCACTTTATACAATGTTGTGGTTATTTTATGGATTTCTCCGGGTTCACAAGCTTCACGTGCCGCCAACAAATTTAGCCTCATTACATAAGACCAGTGTAATTGCCCAACTGGCGACGGTGGACCAATGAGATTGTTCCCACTACATCAGGGGTGCCCATTACGTCGATCGCGATCGACTGGTCGATCTCGGAGGGTGTGTCAGTCGATCTCAAGCCAGGCATTAAAAAATAGACATAAAAATGAGCAATCATCAATCATACCAAGACTTCACTTTCGTCAGTTGTTTGACATTCTCGGCACCCGAGGATCTTGTGAGATGACGCTGGCTGCTGCGAGCTCATATTTAAGAAAAAAATCACTAACAGGGCGGACGCAGAGAAACACATTTTATTTCTAGAGACTCCGTACCTACTGTCAAAACTCTAAAGACCGACAGCACAGTTCCTGTCTTCACCATAAAAGACCTGTTTCATCCTGTCTGTGCTAACAAAATAAGAGTCTCAGAAAGCTAGCGTGCACAAGCTAGCAAGCTACGGAGTTTGATGCCAATGTATTTCTCCCCCGCCCTCAGCGACCGCTTTCTCACTTGCTTGCCCACCCGCACACTCACTGACGTCACTCACCTGCTGCCAGACATTAAAGGGCCACACACATATGCTACTCTCATAACAAAGTGTTTAAAAACGAGTATGCAAGTTGGACAAATGAGATGCCAAATCTAACCACTTTCATGTGGTATTGGACAGAAAGGAGGACTTTTTTTTTCCTCCATTTGAAAATGCGGACGTTATCAGCACCACTGTCTAATTCCAATCAATGCAAGTCATCAGAATCAAATACACCAACTTATATTCTTGTCTTCATGAAAGAAAGGAATCTATGTGTGTTAAACATGCTTGTATTATCATTAAACACAATTAACTTTTTAACAAAAATGTCTCTTTCATAAATAAATAAATATAAATTATAAATAGGAATGAGGTAGATCTCCTCGACTTGGTCAATTGAAAAGTAGCTCACCTGCAGAAAAAGTGTGAGCGCCCCTGCACTACATCAAACGCACTAACATATCCATTCAGTCAGCCATTTAGCTCTTAATGGACTCACCCTCATCGTGGAGCAAAAATGACCCCAAAACCGAAGACGATCGACATAGGCTATCGAAAAAGGAAAGTGGCGCCACATTTATAGGCCCCAAAAAGTCTAACGGAGTATGTAGACCGCGCTCAGTGACTACTGTATGGCATGTTACAGGCACTGTCTTTTGGTAATGTTCATGTTTCAATGTGTACACCTGCGGTTTATAGACATGTGCGGCCAATATATGTACAAAATAAAATTTGTCCAAAAATGAGGTGGGTCCGGCTTATATGTCGGTACGCTCTACAGCAGGCCTAGGGGGTCAAATTTTGAGAAAAAAATGTGTCAGAGGGCCGGTATATCTATCTATCTATCTATCTATCTATGGATACAAATATATATATATATATATATATATATATATATATATATATATATATATATATATATATATATATTATGGATACAAATATATATATATATATATACACACAAATATATATATATATATATATACATATATACATATATATATATATATATATATACACACAAATATATATATATACACAAATATATATATATATATATATATCCATCCATTTTCTACCGCTTGTCCCTTTTGGGGTCGCGGGCGGTTCTGAAGTCTATCTCAGCTGCATTCGGGCGGAAGGCCCTGGACAAGTCCCCATCTACATGTATATATATATATATATATATATATATATATATATATATATATATATATATATATATATATATATATATATATATATATATATATATATATATGTATATGTATATATATATATATATATATATATATATATATATATATATATATATATATATATATGTATATTTGAATAAAAAGAATGAAATTATATATATTTATATATATATATATATGTATATATATATATATATACACATATTTATACACGCTCATTTATATATATACACAAACACATATGTATACATATATACATATATAAAATAATAAAATTATATATATATACACACATGTATATATGTACAAGCACACATATATATACACACACATGTATAAATATATACACATACACATATATATGCTTATATATACACATATATATGCTTATATATATACATATATGTATATATGTATATATATATATATACATTCATACATATACTGTATCTATGTAAAATGTGAAAATCTGCTGTACAGTATGTGTGCTTGGGTCCTATTCTTAGGAATATTAATACAAAACCTCACAATAATTTCTGATTGAAAGCTTTAAAAACAAAATGGAATTGTATCATTTTTACTAAATGAGACACCCAGAATGTACATGAAAATAAAGAATGTGGGATTTACAATATTAACTATAAACAATAATACAACATTTGAATGTCACACCCCCTCTCGATCGACATATTTTACAATCAAGCAGAACGCAACAAAAATGCAAAAAACCAGCGGTATAGCTCGGTTGGTAGAGTGTCCGTGCCAGCAACTTGAAGGTTGCAGGTTCGATTCCCGCTTCTGCCATCCTAGTCACTGCCGTTGTGTCCTTGGGCAAGACACTTTACCCATCTGCTCCTAGTGGCACCCACACTGGTTTAAATGTAAAAATTAGATATTGGTTTTCACTATGTAAAGCGCTTTGAGTCACTTGGAGAAAAAGCGCTATATAAATATACTTCATTTCATTTCATTTCAAATATGAACGCCAAGGGTAAAAAAACAAACAAAAAAAAACACCTACAATCTGATACATCTGATATATCACTAAGCTTTAGAACTATGTTGTAAAAAAATCCTTCTACGTCAGTCCCTGGAAACACTCTGTGGAAACACACCCCACTCACACTGCTTGATGCCTCGTCTGAGCTGCTGTGACTTAGATCAGTGGTTCTCTACCTTTTTTCAGGGATGTACCCAATGTGAACATTTTCTTAATTCAAGTACCCCCTAATCAGAGCAAAGCATTTTTGGTTGAAAAAAAGAGATCCATCCATCCATCCATCCATCCATCTTCTTCCGCTTATCCGAGGTTGGGTCGCGGGGGCAGCAGCCTAAGCAGGGAAGCCCAGACTTCCCTCTCCCCAGCCACTTCGTCTAGCTCTTCCCGGGGGATCCCGAGGCGTTCCCAGGCCAGCCGGGAGACGTAGTCTTCCCAACGTGTCCTGGGTCTTCCCCGTGGCCTCCTACCAGTTGGACGCGCCCTAAACACCTCCCTCGGGAGGCGTTCGGGTGGCATCCTGACCAGATGCCCGAACCACCTCATGTGGCTCCTCTCGATGTGGAGGAGCAGCGGCTCTACTTTGAGTTCCTCCCGGATGACAGAGCTTCTCACCCTATCTCTAAGGGAGAGCCCCGCCACACGGCGGAGGAAACTCATTTCGGCCGCTTGTACCCATGATCTTATCCTTTCGGTCATGACCCAAAGCTCATGACCATAGGTGAGGATGGGAACGTAGATCGACCGGTAAATTGAGAGCTTTGCCTTCCGGCTCGGCTCCTTCTTCACCACAACAGATCGGTACAACGTCCGCATTACTGAAGACGCCGCACCGATCCGCCTGTCGATCTCACGATCCACTCTTCCCCCACTCGTGAACAAGACTCCTAGGTACTTGAACTCCTCCACTTGGAGCAGGGTCTCTTCCCCAACCCGGAGATGGCACTCCACCCTTTTCCGGGAGAGAACCATTGACTCGGATTTGGAGGTGCTGATTCTCATTCCGGCCGCTCACGGATCGGTTCGCAGCCGAGTGTGAAAAAGAGATAAAAAAGTAAAATACAGCACTAAGTCATCAGTTTCTGATTTATTAAATTGTATAATAGTGCAAAATAATGCTCATTTGTAGTGGTCTTTCTTGAACCATTTGGAAAAAAAGATATAAAAATAACTAAAACCTTGTTGGAAAATAAAAAAGTGATTAAATTATAAATGAAGATTTCTACACATAGAAGTAATCATCAACTTAAAGTGCCCTCTTTGGGGATTGTAATAGAGATCCATCTGGATTCATGAACTTAGTTCTAAACATTTCTTCACAAAAAAAGAAATCCCTAACATTAATAATTATGGAACATGTGTACAAAAAAATCTAGCTGTCAACACTGAATTGTTGCATTTCTTTTCACAGTTTATGAACTTAAATTCATATCTTGTTGAAGTATTATTCAATAAATATATTTATAAAGGATTTTTGAATTGTTGCTATTTTGAGAATATTTACTAAAAATTTCACGTACCCCTTGGTATACATTCAAGTACACCCAGGGGTACGTGTACCCCCATTTGAGAACCACTGACTTACTGTAGATGACCATAGCAACTGGTATATCATGCAAAAGAGCGGATTCCAACCATTGAAATACTTTGTATAGTTCAAGACTTACGGTCATTTAAAAACATAACTGCACATCATAATGGCAGCTACAGTTTCCATCTTAAAGATCTAAAAAAATATATTTAGATTTAAGTACCCGTTTAAGTTTTCATATTAAAACTACGTCTGTTTATGAATATATGAAGCGTTTTAAGAGCAAAGAAAGTGCTTATAAGTGTGTGTGGAAGCTGTTTGGAGAGCTTACAACGACTTTAAATACGTACAATATTCATAGAAATCATAAAATAATAGTCAACACAGCTCCTTTAATGTGCTTATTGATGTGAGTCAAATGTCTGGCAAATTATAGTCAAATCACTGCTTGTGTATCATAAAGTATCAGTCCTGCAGTGATTAATCAACATGAAAAAAGCTATTAATATTCTGTTGCTTCGACTGATCCTTTATTGAGTGTAATCAAATCCAGATTGCATTGGAGTGACCGGAACTTTAAATACGCGGACACAGATCCCGCAATAGCTGTCTGTCAGCATTTTTATTTTTATTTTTCCATTTTTTTAAATTAATGCTCACATGTTAAAAGTGATTTTAAAAAAAACAAGACAATTATGGCAAGCAGAAATGTTTTCGTTCATTTCAATAATTTCCCCCTGAAATACGCTTTGAGGCTATAAAGTGTACTATATCTGATAACTCTATTGACCGAATAAACTAATCGATTGATTACTCGATTACTAAAATAAATGACAGCCGCAGCCTTATAACAGTTTGTTGTATTTACTATCTACTGTCTGTGATTCTTGCTTTTTTATGGCGTCAAAATGTATGACACATATTCACAGGTGCATTCATAAATCCAACAATAAATAAAGATGTGTTGCAGAATTAAGTGGTTATTCAGAAACTGGGGCATTTTTTTTATTAGGATTTCTCATCAAAGCCTAAACAGAAGCATTATCAATCATGATAAACACTACAGCTAATAGGGATGTACCGATATCTGGTACAAACAAAAGCCAAGTATTGGATGATATCGGCTTGCATCTAAAATGTCCGATACAAGCTTGTTTACTTGTGCAAATTCTGGGCAGCCAATTAACATCCAAATGTCCTCCAATTCGCACACAAGGCTGGTCTTATCTTCTATTTTAGTCAAGTCATTTACAAAAGGCAAACATAGTTGGCTACTAAGAGCTAGCAGCTACACAACAGCAAAGCACACAATAGCACACAAGCTAGCTATAGATAAAGTGTCCTCATTTGAACAATATTGCGGTTTAAACACCACATGTCAAGTGAATATTCGGCAGAAGCGTGTTAGAAAATATCCAGTAACAAGTGTGTCCGCATCATTCAAATTACTGCGCCATGAGCTCAACTTCATGAATTATCGTGACAACTAGAGGTCTCCAAAACAAGTTAACACTCTATTTAAAAACATTCTTGCCAACCTTGAGACCTCCGATTTCGGGAGATGGCGCGGATGCGTGGTTGGGGGTGGGGCGTGATTTAGAGGGGAGGAGTATTTTTACCGCTAGATTCATAGATTTACCAAGTCAAGTTTTTCATATATATAAATATATAAAAGAAATACTTGAATTTCAGTGTTCATTTATTTACACATTTCCACACACATAACACTCATCTACTCATTGTTGAGTTGAGGGTTGAATATTCCATCCTTGTTTTTTTAACCATATGCATGTACACTAGATGGCAGTATTGTCCTGTTTAAGAGTGTCACAACACATTGCTGTTTGGCAGACGAACTGCTTTACGGTCGACGAATTCGGACTGCTGTTGTTGTGTGTTGTTTTACCGCGCTGGGAAGAGCTTAATGAAACTGCCTAACAATAAATCAACATAAGAAACCAAGAACTCGCCCTCAATCATTCTACAGTTATAACGTCATTGGGCAGACACGCCCTTTGTACACGGCACTCAGGTCCGCATGGAGCTGGAGGGGGCGTGGCCTCCAGCTCCGCCTGAATTTCGGGAGATTTTCGGGAGAAAATTTGTCCCGGGAGGTTTTTGGGAGAGGGGCTGAATTTCAGGAGTCTCCCGGAAAATCCGGGAGGGTTGGCAAGTTTGCTTAAAAAGCATAAATCTGTAATAAAGTTTAGTGTTTACATACCCACCATTGTTTGCCTGTTTTAACATTTCACTAGGGTTGTGTGGTAGTATAGTACCGCGATACTAATGAATCATATTCGGTACTGTACCGCCTCTAAAAAGTACCTTGCGCCCACGTCACGTCGTATCATTGGTGATTTACGAGCAGACGAGCTTGTTCGGCAGTGCACAATCACAGAGTACTTACAAGCAGACACAGTGTGTAGACAGAAAAGGGAGAACGGACACATTATGGCTTGAAAACTAACGATAAAGGTGAATTTGTAACACTGAAACGCCCACTGGAACAGGTGTTTTAAGACATGGCTAACTATCTAGCGGCAAAAGTCCTGTTTTAGCTACTTCTAAAGCACTAATCCTTGTCTCCATGGCGACAAATAAAGTAACAAAGTAATAAAGGACGAGGGATAGCTAAACATGTTTCACTACACAAAGTAGCTCACTGGCGTCAAAATGTAAACAAACGCCATTGGTGGATCTACACCTGACATCTAGTCTATTTTTTGCATCACAACACCATCTTTCATTTATTTTTTTAATATATATATTATATTTACAAACTCAGGAAATAAGTCCCTGGACACATGAGGACTTTGAATATGACCAATGTATGATCCTGTGACTACTTGGTATCGGATCGATACCTATATTTAAGTATCATCCAAAACTAATGTAATCTATCAAACAACAGAAGAATAAGTGATTATTAAATTTTAACAGAAGCGTAGATAGAACATGTTAAAAGAGAATGCAAGCGGATATTAATAGTAATTGAACAAGTTGATTAATAAATTAATTTGCTACCACTTGTCCTTAATATATTGACAAAATAATAGAATGATAAATGACACAATATGTTACTGTATATGTAAGCAGCTAAATTATGATCTTTTGTTTGCTTAATTACTAATAAAGACAAGTTGTCTAGTATGTTCACTATTTTATTTAAGGACAAACTTTCAATAATGTGAAGTGAAGTGAATTATATTTATATAGCGCTTTACACTAGTGACTCAAAGCACTTTTACATAGTGGAACCCAATATCTAAGTTACATTTAAAACCAGTGTGGGTGGCACTGGGAGCAGGTGGGTAAAGTGTCTTGCCCAAGGACACAACGGCATTGACTAGGATGGCGGAAGCGGGGATCGAACCTGGAACCCTCAGGTTGCTGATACGGCCGCTCTACCAACCGAGCTATACCGCCACATAATGAACATATGTTTAATGTACCGTAAGATTTTTTGTTAAAATGAAGCCAACAATGCAATTTTTCATGGTCTCCTTTATTTAGAAAGGTACAGAAAAGTACTGAAAAATTTTGAAATAATTTTGGCACCGGTACCAAAATATTGGTATCGGGACAACACTACATTCCACTCTACAAAATGATTAGTATCTACTTTAATGCCACAATGGTTGTTCTCTGTTTGAGTAATTCCTCTTGATCCAACATTCAGTACTACAAAATGACAAGTACTATCATTGATATCGTATCGGATAAATATCCGTATCGGCCAACACTCACGCTGCCAATATTGGTATCTTATCGGAAGGAAAAAAGTTGTATCGTGACACCCCTAACTATTAGTACAAAACATTTTTATATTCTGGTTGACATCCCAACAGTTGTTGATCCTAAGCATATTGTATCACTATTAGATAAGACATGAAAATATATTACATATAAACACTAACTATAAACAGCACCTTCGCCATGTAAACAAAAGAGATGATAAACATAGATACCATATTTTTCGGATTATAAATCACATTTTTTTTCATGGTTTGGCCAGGGGTGCGATTTATACTCTGGAGCGACCGATGTGTGAAATTATTAACACATTACTGTAAAATATCAAATAATATTATTTATCTCATTCACGTAAGAAACTAGGCGTATATCAGCAATCGTCACACACACACACACACACGTCAACCAATAAAACCAATGATTCATTGTCACCGACATCCCAGCGGAATAAGTTTTGCCTTGTCCTTATGTGGCGTCTGTACCGTGGATGACGTTGTGGCTTGTGCAGCCCTTTGAGACACTTGTGATTTAGGGCTCTATGAATAAACATTAATTGAAATTCCGAAAAGTACAATAATCTTAATGACAGGATATTGTTCCACAAACGTATTGTGTTCGATTAAATACTTGATTTAACTAACAAATTAGCCAATAAACAAAACATGATTTTATGTAATAATAATAAATACTATCCATCCATCCATCCATCCATCCATTTTCTTCCGGTTATTCCCTTTTTGTGGTTGCGGGGGGTGCTGGAGCCTATATCAGCTGCATTCGTGCGGAAGGCGGCGTATACTCTGGACAAGTCACCACCTCATCGCAGGGCCAACACAGATAGACAGACAACATTCACACTCACATTCACACACTAGGACCAATTTAGTGTTGCCAATCAACCTATCCCCAGGTGCATGTGTTTGGAGGTGGGAGGAAGCCGGGGTACCCGGAGGGAACCCACGCATTCACGGGGAGAACATGCAAACTCCACACAGAAAGATTCCGAGCCCAGGATTGAACCCAGCACTACTCTGGACCTTCGTATTGTGAGGCACATCCACTAAACTCTGTTCCACTGTGCTAGCCTTCGGAGTGATTTATAATCCCCTAGTCTGTTATGTGAATGGGGGGGAGGGGGGCTTGCCCACATATGCGGTCCTCTCCAAGGTTTCTCATAGTCATTGTCACCGACATCCCAGTGGAATAAGTTTTGCCTTGCCCTTATGTGGCGTCTGTACCGTGGATGACGTTGTGGCTTGTGCAGCCCTTTGAGACACTTGTGATTTAGGGCTCTATGAATAAACATTAATTGAAATTCCGAAAAGTACAATAATCTTAATTACAGTACATTGTTCCACAAACGTATTGTGTTCGATTAAATACTTGATTTAACTAACAAATTAGCCAATAAACAAAACATGATTTTATGTAATAATAATAAATACTATCCATCCATCCATCCATCCATTTTCCACTGGTTATTCCCTTTTTGGAGTCGCGGGGGGCGCTGGCGCCTATTTCAGCTACAAACGGGCGGAAGGCGGCGTACACCCTGGACAAGTCGCCACCTCATCGCAGGGCCAACACAGATAGACAGACAACAATCACACTCACATTCACACACTAGGGCCAATTTAGTGTTGCCAATCAACCTATCCCCAGGTGCATGTCTTTGGAAGTGGGAGGAAGCCGGAGTACCCGGACGGAACCCACGCAGTCACAGGGAAAACATGCAAACTCCATACAGAAAGATTCCGAGCCCGGGATTGAACCCAGCACTACTCAGGACCTTCGTATTGTGAGGCAAATGCACTAAACACTGTCCCACCGTGCTGCCCTCCAGAGAGATTTATAATCAGAAAAATACGGTAATCTTAAAGGCCTACTGAAACCCACTACTACCGACCACGCAGTCTGATAGTTGTTTTTTTTTTCCTTCTAGTCCTTCACCCTCACTATTCTCATCCACAAATCTTTCATCCTTGCTCAAATTAATGGGGAAATCGTCGCTTTCTCGGTCTGAATCGCTCTCGCTGCTGGTGCCTATGATTATAAACAATGTGAGGATGTGAGGAGCCCTACAACCTGTGACGTCACGCGCACATCGTCTGCTACTTACGGTACAGGCAAGGCTTTTTTATTAGCGACCAAAAGTTGCGAACTTTATCGTCGATGTTCTCTACTAAATTATTTCAGCAAAAATATGGCAATATCGCGAAATGATCAAGTATGACACATAGAATGGAGCTGCTATCCCCGTTTGAATAAGAAAATCTCATTTCAGTAGGCCTTTAATTACACTACATTGTTTCACAAACGTATTGCTTTAGACTAAAGGCCTACTGAAGTGAGATTTTCTTATTTAAACGGGGATACCAGGTCCATTCATGTGTCATACTTGATCATTTCGCGATTTTGCCATATTTTTGCCAAAAGGATTTAGTAGAGAAAATCCACGATAAAGTTTGCAACTTTCGTGGCTAAGAGAAAAGCCCTGCCTCTACCGGAAGTCGCAGACGATGATGTCACATGTTTGACGGCTACTCACATCTTCACATTGTTTTTATTGGGATCCTCCAACAAAAACAGCTTTTCGGACCGAGAAAACGACAATTTCCCCATTAATTTGAGCGAGGATGAAAGATTCTTGTCCAAGGGTATTGATAGCGTCGGACTAGAAAAAAAAAAAAAACGCGATTGGATTGGGACGGATTCCGATGTTTTTAGACACATTTACTAGGATAATTCTGGAAAATCCCTTATCTTTTTATTGTGTTGCTAGTGTTTAATGGAGTTTAATAGTACCTGATAGTCGGAAGGGTGTCTCCATGGGTATCTTGACGCGCAGTGTCTCAGGGGAGTCGACGGCAGCTATGGACGGCACAAGCTCAGCTTTTCTCCGGTAAGGACTGACTTTTTAACCACAATTTTCTCACCGAAACCTGCTGGTTGACATGTGGTCGGGATCCATGTTCGCTTGACCGCCCTCTGATCCATAGGAAAGTTTCACCTCCAGGATTTTTAAACAAGGAATCACCGTGTGTTTGTGTGGCTAAAGGCTAAAGCTTCCCAACTCCATCTTTCTACTGTGACTTCTCCAATATTAATTGAACAAATTGCAAAAGATTCAGCAACACAGATGTCCAAAAAACTGTATAATTATGCCGGTAAAGCAGACGACTTTTAGCTGTGTGTGTGCGCAGCGCTCATACTTCCTAAAAACAAGACGTCTTGCGTACACGTCATCATTACACGACGTTTCGAAGACGAAACTCCCGGGAAATTTAAAATTGTAATTTAGTAAACTAAAAAGGCCGTATTGGCATGTGTTGCAATGTTAATATTTCATCATTGATATATAAACTATCAGACTGCGTGGTCGGTAGTAGTGGGTTTCAGCAGGCCTTTAAAAACTTGATTTAACTAACAAATACGCCAATAAACAAAACATGATTTTATGTAATAATAATACTAAAACTAATGAATTAATTATGTTTATTTTCAGGCTCCGGTTTGCACTTGGACCGATTTCCACGAGAGCAGACGCTCTTGTCCTTACTGAGGATGCTGCTGTCGACCCGGGAGAGTGTGCACCTGCTGCTCTGGTGACCCAGGCGCAGCCTCCGGTTCTGGAGCTCCAGCTCGTCGTAGCTCGACATCCGGACCAACGGACACCAGCGGAACACTCGCTTGAAGCCGGCCCGGAACCTGAACCGGCCCAGCCCCCCCGTGCCCGAGGGTCCAGACCCAGAGGATTTAGTATGGTGCCTGACGTGCGCGTGTAGGAGATGCGAGTGCACCTACCTGCTGTTGAGGCAGCAGTAGATGACGGGGTTGTACATGGTGGAGCTCATGGCCAACCACAGCACCGCCAGGTACACCTGCTGGATGGACTTCCACCTGCTCAGGCGCTTGTTGAGGCCCGTCACCAGGAAGTAGACGTGATAGGGAAGCCAGCAGAGGGCGAAGGTCACCACCACCACCACCATCATCTTTACAATCTGCGGGGCAAGAAGCAGGGTTAGCCCAGTCTTGAATCCTTCTGCGGTGGGCGTGGTCTGCGGACCTGCAGAAGCGGGGTGTGGCAGAACCGGCTTCGAGATTAGCGACAGGTGCGTACATGACACAGCTGAGAGTGTTTGTCTATTCACCTGTCGCTCTGTTAAAGGCCTACTGAAATGATATTTTCTTATTTAAACGGGGATAGCAGGTCCATTCTATGTGTCATAATTGATCATTTTGCGATATTGTCATATTTTTGGTGAAAGGATTTAGTAGAGAACATCGACGATAAAGTTCGCAACTTTAGGTCGCTAATAAAAAAGCCTTGCCTTTACCGGAAGTAGCAGACGATGTGCGTGTGACGTCATGGGTTGTAGGGCTCCTCACATCTTCACATTGTTTACAATCATAGCCAGCAGCAGCTAGAGCTATTCGGACCGGGAAAGCGACGATTTCCCCATTAATTTGAGAGAGGATGAAAGATTCGTGGATGAGGAAATTTAGAGTGAAGGCCTTGAAAGAAAAAAAAAGGCGAGGGCAAGTGAAAGTGATTCAGATGTTTAAGATACATTTACTAATTCTGGGAAATCCCTTATCTGCCTATTGTGTTGCTAGTGTTTTAGTGAGTTAAATAGTACTTTAAAGTCGGAGGGGTGTGGCCACAGGTGTTTTGACGCCAGAGTCTCTGAGAGAAGTCCCGGCAGCTGCAGGAGGACGCTGGCTCCGCTGATCTCCGGTAAGAGGCGACTTATTTCCACAATTTTCTCACCGAAAACTGCCGGTCGAAATGTAGTCGGGATCCATGTTCGCTTGACCGCTCTGATCCATAGTAAAGCTTCACCTCCGGCAATTTTAAACAAGGAAACACCATGCGTTTGTGTGGCTAAAGGCTAAAAGCTTCCCACCTACATCTTTCTACTTTCACTTCTCCTTTCACTTCTCCATTATTAATTGAACAAATTGCAAAAATTTCAGCAACACAGATGTCCAAAATACAGAGTAATTGCGCGATGAAAAGAGACAACTTTTAGCCGTAAGTGGTGCTGCGCTAATCTGTCCCCTCCAACCAATAACGTCACAAACACGCGTCATCATTCTGCGACGTTTTCAACAGGAAACTCCGCGGGAAATAAAAAATTGTAATTTAGTAAACTAAAAAGGCCGTATTGGCATGTGTTGCAATGTTAATATTTCATCATTGATATATAAACTATCAGACTGCGTGGTCGGTAGTAGTGGGTTTCAGTAGGCCTTTAAAGGCAGCAGTCGGGAAGGTGAGGAGGGGTGGTTGATGGCGGTTGGCGAGGCACGAGGGGAGCGAGAGCAAGACAGACCACTCTTAGGGAAACCATTCATGTGCTCAATCGAGGAAAGACAATTGCTGGAAAGCACATAAAGACTTTGCACGGTCTGGTGTTTATTGTAAAATAAACATTATTGTTCACCCTGAAAAGGAGTGGTGGCCCAAAGAACCCGGAAGGAAGCGACTTCCACACCTTCATTTTTTAATCCCCAGCATATGTATTGCCAAAAGTATTTAGCCACCCCTCCAAATGATCAGAATCAGGTGTCCTAATCACTTAGCCCGGCCACAGGTGTATAAAATCAAGCACTTAGACATGGAGACTGTTTCTACAAACATTTGTGAAAGACTGGGCCGCTCTCAGGAGCTCAGTGATTTCCAGCGTAGAACTGTCATAGGATGCCACCTGTGCAACAAATCCAGTCGTGAAATTTCCTCGCTCCTAAATATTCTGGGTTTAGGAAGTTGCCAGGAGAATGGTACATTTCGGACTGCATTGTGCCGAGTGTGAAATTTGGTGGAGGAGGAATTATGGTGTGGGCTTGTTTTTCAGGAGTTGGGCTTGGCTCTTTAGTTTCAGTGAAATTAACTTTGAATGCTCCAGGATACCAAAACATTTTGGACAATTCCATGCTCCCAGTCATGTGGGAAGAGTTTGGAGCGGGCCCCTTCCTCTTCCAACATGACTGTGCACCAGTGCACAAAGCAAGGTCCATAAAGACATGGATGACAGAGTCTGGTGTGGATGAACTTGACTGGCCTGCACAGAGTCCTGACCTGAACCCGATACAACACCTTTGGGATGAATTAGAACGGAGACTGAGAGCCAAACCTTCTCGACCAACATCAGTGTGTGACCTTACCAATACGCTTTTGGAAGATTGGTCGAAAATTCCTAGAGACACACTCCGCAACCTTGTGGACAGCCTTCCCAGAAGAGTTGAAGCTGTAGTAGCTGCCAAAGGTGGACCGACATCATATTGAACCCTATGGGTTAGGAATGGGATGGCACTTTAAGTTCATATGAGAGTCAAGGCAGGTGGCCAAATATTTTTGGCAATATAGTGTGTATAGCGGTGCCTAATGTACGCATTAAGTCTGGTTGTGCTTACCGAGCTCGAAGCAACTTTATTTGGTACATGGTGTGATGTTATAAACTTGGTAACACAAGAACTCCAAAATACATACAACCTATATTTGCATACTCTTTTCTTTCTTGCACTATTTTTTTTAAATTGCAATTATTGTTTCATTTATTTTATGAGCTGGTTCCATTTTACTGTACATACAGTATGTATAGTAACAATAAAAGGTGCACTACGTTGACAACGTCATTTTCTCTCTTTAGATTTGTCTTAAAAATGTATTTCGTGGAAACGAGTGATGAAGTGAATATTTCTGCAACTGTGACATATAATATTCATCAATGAGATGTCCTCTTCTGCCATTAATCCCACAGCTGTCTGGATGGAGTCTTACATCATGTCAGCTGTGATGCCCTTAATCCCTGCATATCACGCTGAGTGCACTTGTCTGAGTGCACTTAGTACACGGTGTCAAATAATTAGAGTCGCAAATCACTCACACAAACAAAGTCTCCATGGCAGAATTGTGTTAAAGTATCCAGTAAAAAACGTGTTTGCATCATTGAATTGACTTCATCATGAGCTTAATTTAGTGAATTAGTGTGACCACTAGATGTCACTAAAAACAATTTAACATTCCACTTCAATTGTTAGTGTTTTTCATACCTACCTTGATTTTTCAGTAATTTCATTTCATCAAACCTTTTCTAACATTTTTCATGTACGTATTTTGTTTACACTATAGTAATATATTACTATCACTATATTACCATTATTAGTCGCATGTCCTATCAACATTTTCAGCCTCCGATTCTGATCCGGATTTTTTGGCCTCAGATCCGATCCGGTTTTGAGGCCCGATCTGATACTTTAACATTAGATCAGTGATTCTCTCGTTGCAATCGGAGGCATGTAGGTCGTAGTCGAGGCCAAAATAAACAATTAAGACACAAACAAGTACAAACCCCGTTTCCATATGAGTTGGAATAAACGGAATACAATGATTTGCAAATCCTTTTCAACCCATATTCAGTTGAATATGCTACAAAGACAACATATTTTATGTTCAAACTGATAAAACTTTTTTTTTTAAAATCAAATAATCATTAACTTTAGAATTTGATGCCAGCAACACGTGAAAAAGAAGTTGGGAAAGGTGGCAATAAATACTGATAAAAGTTGAGGAATGCTCATCAAACACTTATTTGGAACATCCCACAGGTGTGCAGTCTAATTGGGAAAAGGTGGGTGCCATGATTGGGTATAAAAACAGCTTCCCAAAAAATGCTCGGTCTTTCACAAGAAAGGATGGGGCGAGGTACACCTGCGAGAGTAAATAGTTAAAAGGTTTAAGAACAACGTTTCTCAAAGTGCAATTGCAAAAAATTTAGGGATTTCAATATCTACAGTCCATAATATCATCAAAAGGTTCAGAGAATCTAGAGAAATCACTCCACGTAAGCGGCATGGCCGGAAACCAACATTGAATGACCGTGACCTTCGATCCCTCAGAGGGCACTGTATCAAAAACCGACATCAATCTCTAAAGGAAATCACCACATGGGCTCAGGAACACTTCAGAAAACCATTGTCACTAAATACAGTTGGTCGTAGCCTATAAGTGCAAGTTAAAGCTCTACACTGCAAAGTGAAAGCCATTTATCAACAACATCCAGAAACGCCGCCTGCTTCTCTGGGCCCGAGATCATCTAAGATGGACTGATGCAAAGTGGAAAAGTGTTATATGGTCTGATGAGTCCACATTTAAAATTGTTTTTGGAAATATTCGACATTGTATCATCCGGACCAAAGGGGAAGCGAACCATCCAGACTGTTATCGACGCAAAGTTCAAAAGCCAGCATCTGTGATGGTATGGGGTGCATTAGTGCCGAAGGCATGGGTAACTTACACATCTGTGAAGGCACCATTAATGCTGAAAGGTACATACGGGTTTTGGAACAACATATGCTGCCATCTATGCACTGTCTTTTTCATGGACGCTCCTGCTTATTTCAGCAAGACAATGCCAAGCCGCATTCAGCACGTGATACAACAGCGTGGCTTCGTAAAAAAAGAGTGCGGGTACTTTCATGGCCCGCCTGCAGTCCAGACCTGTCTCCCATCAAAAATGTGTGGCGCATTATGAAGCATAAAATACGACGGCGGAGAAGCTTTACATAAAACAAAAATGGGAAATAATTCCACTTTCACAGCTTCAACAATTAGTTTCCTCAGTTCCCAGACGTTTATTGAGTGTTGTTAAAAGAAAAGGTGATGTAACACAGTGGTGAACATGCCCTTTCCCAACTACTTTGGCACGGGTTGCAGCCATGAAATTCCAAGTTAATTATTTGCACAAAAAAATAAAGTTTATGAGTTTGAATATCAAATATCTTGTCTTTGTAGTGCATTCAACTGAATATGGGTTGACAATGATTTGCTAATCATTGTATTTTGTTTATATTTACATCTAACACAGTTTCCCAACTCATATGGAAACGGGGTTTGTATCTTGTCCTTCCAACCTATTCAATTGAATACAAGATGAAAAGGATTTGCAAATCATTGCATTCTGTTTTTATTTACGATTTACACAACGTGCCAACTTTACTGGTTTCGGGTTTTGTACGTAGGGCAACAATCTGATTTGCTAATCATTGTATTTCGTTTATATTTACATCTAACACAATTTCCCAACTCATATGGAAACGGGGTTTGTAAGTACATTTTCATTTAATCATTATTCAATCTGTGCTTTGATCTTTATTTTAGTACATGAATGTTAAATTGCATTGTATGTGCAATTTATTTTGACTCATTATTTTAGTACAGTGTTTTATTTTCCTATGTTACTGTTCAAAATCTTCTAGCCTAATTTAGCCATTCCAAACAGCTCAATTTTTCTTTCATCTGACCACAGAACTTTCCTCCAGAAGGTCTTACCTTTGTCCATGTGATGTCAGATGAAACTAAAATTTAGCTGTTTGGCCACAATACCCAGCAATATGTTTGGAGAAAATATAAGGCCTTTAATTCCAGGAACACCACACCTGCAGTCAAGCATGGTGGTGTGTGCGTGTTAAAGATTGTACTCACGTGTAAAGAGTCCAGCAGCGGTAAAGATCAGTTACCTTCCTTTTAGCCCGCAGCTGTCCATGATAAATATCAGATGTGTCTCCAGGAATCTCCCCTCCCCACAGGGTCACCCCAATAATGGAGTAAGTGATGCCCATCACCACTAAAGGCACCACGTAGACCAGAACAGTCACCACGATGTGATACCTGCAGAGAAATCAACGCATTCCTTCGTGAAGATCCATATTGTTGCGGGATTTTAGTTCCCGCACTCACATGAAGGCGTCGTCTGCCATGCGGGGCCACGCCACGTAGCACAGGGTCCTGCGAGGCAGGACTCGGGTTGTGGAGAAGTAGCAAAGCGGGAAGGCCAGGACCACGGCCAGACTCCAGATGAGCACAATCACAGCCAGGGTGGCTTTGGCTGACAGGTGAGGCTTCAGAGGATGGATGATGGCCATGTACCTTCAAATGGAATATGCTATGGAATATTCACACTGGGGTGGAAAGTTTCTACACTTGAGCTTGAAAGCAGTTTCCGGGTCATAATAGTTATGTAAAGTCATCTTGAGTACATATACTAGGCCAGGGGTCACCCACGCGGTGCCCGCGGGCACAAGGTAGCCCGTAAGGACCAGATGAGTCGCCCACAGGCCTGTTCTAAAAATAGCTCAAATAGCAGCACTTAGCAGTGAGCTGCCTCTATTTTTTTTATTTTTTTTATTTACTAGCAAGCTGGTCTCGCTTTGCTTGACATTTTTAATTCTAAGAGAGACAAAATTCAAATAGAACTTGAAAATCCAGGAAAATACTTTAAAGACTTGGTCTTCACTTGTTTAAATAAATGCATTTATTTTTTCTACTTTGCTTCTTATAACTTTCAGAAAGACAATTTTAGAGAAAAAATACAACCTTAAAAATGATTTTAGGATTTTTAAACACATACCTTTTTACCTTTTAAATTCCTTCCTTTACTTTCCAGACAATTTAAATCAATGTTCAAGTAATTTTATCTTTTTTATTGTAAAGAATAATAAATACATTTGAATTTAATTCTTCATTTTAGCTTCTGTGTTTTCGACGAAGAATATTTGTGAAATATTTCTTCCAATTTATGATTAAAATTTAAAAAAAATATTCTGGCAAATCTAGAAAATCTGTAGAATCAAATTTACATCTTATTTCAAAGTCTTTTGAATTTCTTTTAAAATTTTTGTTCTGGAAAATCTAGAAGAAATAATGATTTGTCTCTGTTAGAAATATAGCTTGGTCCAATTTGTTATTTATTCTAACAAAGTGCAGATTGGATTTTGACCTATTTAAAACGTGTCCTCAAAATTCTAAAATTAATCTTAATCAGGAAAAAAATACTAATGATGTTCCATAAATTCTTTTTTTAAATTTTTTCAAAAAGATTCGAATGAGCTAGTTTTTCTATTCATATTTTTCGGTTGAATTTTGAATTTTAAAGAGTCGATATTGAAGATAAACTATGTTTCAAAATTTATTTTAAATTTTTTTTTGTTTGTTTTTTCCTCTTTTAAACCGTTAAGTGTTTTTTTCAACATTTATTCTCTACAAAAAAACTTCCGTAAAAGGAAAAAAAAAAATTTCCGACGGAATGACAGACAGAAATACCCATTTTTTTTTAGATGTATAGATTTATTTATTAAAGGTAAATTGAGCCAATTGGCTATTTCTGGCCATTTATTTAGGTGTGTATCAAACTGGTAGCCCTTCGCATTAGATTAGATAGTACTTTATTAATTATTATTAATCAGTTAATTTTTTAAATTAATCAGTACCCAAGAAGTTGCTCTTGGTTTCAAAAAGGTTGGTGACCCCTGTACTATAGGTGAATACCTACGCAGTATACGGTTGAAGATGAAAAGTATTTCACCCATGTGAGAGCTATGTTAGGTTTTAAGAAGGGATCCTTACATTTGTCCAAGGGCAGGAATGTTGTATCACCAGTATCATACAAATAATATTATTACATAATCTCAATATATTTATGTTACAGTAATCCCTCGCCGACTGGTAATAAAATTACTTGTGAAAATTGTTACATAAAAAAAACCTTTTTACTTTCTCCTGAATAGTAGATTACATATATGTATATAACAAAAATAGATTTTTAGGACCCTTACTGGTGATGGAGAACGTTGTGTTGGCATACTTTGCAGGTTGTGTGGATGACGGGTCAAATAGATATAAATAAATCACTCATTAAATCATGAAAACAATCAAATAAATAGTGGAATGATTAAATAAATAATTAATTATATCATGAAATAATTGAATAAATAATTACGGCACAATATGAATAAAATCATGACATAATTAGATAAATCATTAAATCATGAAATAACTAAATCAGTCTTTAGATCGGGGGTGTCAAACGTGGGGCCCGCGGGCCGGATCAGGTACGCAAACAGGTTTTATCCGGCCCGCAGGATGACTTTGCTAAGTATAAAAATGAGCCGAAGTTTTTGAATGAAATATAATGCTGTTCTAAATCCGTCCACTAAATGTCGCAATAGCAAGTCTTTGTATCTTTGTAGATGATGCTACATATGTAGAAAAAAAAAATAAGTCCAGGAAAATGAGCACACTACATAAATGAAATTCTGCATTTTGACTTTGATATTATTTTTTTTGTTTTGATCGATTGGAAATTAACACCGATGATGAACATGATCCCATCATTTATTCAGAAAGTACAAATAATGACAAATAAAGATATGATACTATTAACCGCAACATGTAAGTGTAAAATCAAAAAAAGCAACAAAAAGATTTGTACATTTTCAAACTGTGCTTGTTTTATTTTTAAACAAAGAAAACAATCAGAATTTGCCTTTATTTTTAAGTTATGGTGCCGTGATTTTACCAGTCCGGTCCACTTGAGAGTAGATTTTTCTCCATGTGGCCCCCCATCTAAAATGAGTTTGACACGCCTGCTTTAGATCATGAAATAATTGAAAAAATCATGAAGAAATTCAAGAAACCATGAAATAATTGAATAAATATGGAATTCCGCCCGAATGCAGCTGAGATAGGCTCAAGCACCCCCCGCGACCCCAGAAAAGGACATGCGGTAGGAAATGGATGGATGGATGAATTAATACAATAATTCATTTAATAATGAATTACTAGTTATTAAATAATTAGTTAAGTCATGAAATAGTTAAATACATCATTATGGCATATTAAACAAATCATGTCCCAATCACATAAATCATGAAATAATTGAACCAGTCTTTAATTCATGAAATAATTGAACAAATCATGAAATAATCTAATAAATCGTGAAATTCAATAAATAGTAAAATCATACATTAATTCATTAAATTTTAGAGCTATGACATTAAATAATTCATTGAATAATGAAACAACTGAATAAAACATTCAGTCATGAAATTATTCTATTAATACATGATATAATTCAATACATCGTCAACTAATAAAACATTTAATTTAATCATGAAATAATTGAATCATTGCATAAATCATTAAAATAATCAAATAAGTAATTCAATCATGAAATTTCCAGAAATATAATTGAATCTTGACATAATAAAAAAACATAAAATAATGAAATCACCAATTAAATATAGATGTCATTATTTATATGATTAAATATTATTTTACATTAAAAGACTTGAGTGACACATTTAATAACATGTACGTATTTATTATGTGATACGACATTTAAGTAGTGATTTTTTAAATATTGTACTATTTGTCCCTCCGTATAATTTTTGCAGATAGGAGTGGACTAATAAAGTAGACATCTTAACAACAACAAACACGTAATTAAAGGGTAAAATGAAGGTGCAATAGAGCATTTAGATCAGGGCTGTCAAACTCATTTTAGATGGGGGGCCACATGGAGAAAAATCTACTCCCAAGTGGGCCGCACTGGTAAAATCACGGCACGATAACTTAAAAATAAAGACAACTTCAGATTGTTTTCTTTGTTTAAAAATAGAATAAGCACATTCTGAAAATGTACAAATAATTTTGTCGGGGTTATTTACACTTACATGTTGCGGTTAGTTCTACGCTATCTTTTTTTTTTAGTTATTTATACTTTCTGAATAATTTATATGATAACATTGTCTTCATGTTGCAATTGCCGTTTTGGCGTCATATGCTCTGTTATTTCTTTGGATCAGGGGTGTCAAACTCATTTTAGATGGGGGGCCACATGGAGAAAAATCTACTCTCAAGTGGGCCGGACTGGTAAAATCACGGCACGATAACTTAAAAATAAAGACAACTTCAGATTGTTTTCTTTGTTTAAAAATAGAATAAGCACATTCTGAAAATATAAAAATTATGATGTTGTTTTTGTTTTATATTTTTATTTGTTGTTATTTATACTTTATGAATAAATTATGTGTTAATGTTCATCAGTCAACTATTTGGTGTTAATTTTCAATCCATCCATCCATTTTCTACCGCTTATTCCCTTTTCGGGGCAAAATAAAAAAATTATATCAAAATCTAATTACAGAAAGTTATTTAAGTACTTTGCTCATTTTCCATGACTGGTACACTAACATCATGTGGTTTATTTATTTATTTTTTTACATATGTAGCATCATCTACAAAGATACAAAAAATTGCTATTGCGACATCCGGTGGACACATTAAGAACAGCAGTTTCTTTCATTCAATAATGTCGACCAATTGTTATACTCATCCCGCGAGCCAAGCCGTACGTTTGACACCCCTGATTTAGATCGTAAATAGTTGCAATTGAAAGTATATCATTATTGTCCAAATAAACAGTGAATCAGAATGGAGAGAGGTGTGTGTACCTGTCAATGGCGACGGCGGTCATGGTGTAAATGCTGGCGAACACCGCGGCGACCGGGAAGAAGTTGTGGAACCTGCAGTAAAGTTCCCCGAAGTACCAATCCCCGTGGGCCGCGTAGATCAGGTTGACGAGCGTGTTGAAGGCGGCCGTGGAGACGTCACACAGCGCCAAGTTGAGCAGGAAATAGTTGGTGACGGTCCTCATCCGCCTGTGCGCCACGATGATCCAGATGACCACCGCGTTGCCCAGCAGCGCCACGCCGAGAACGGCGCAGTAAGCCAGGGCCCACAGCGCCACTCGCCATGCCGGCTGAACGAACTGGTTGGCCGGGCTGCGGCTGGAAATGGAGCCGTTCGGGTCTGAGGCCATGATTGGAGGGGATGTTCTCTGTCGTGCTACAAGAACCACTTTGTCACATCTGCGGCAACACATTAGTACTAATCTGTCTGTCCTGACATTTACATCAAATACAGACAATCCCCTCCCTCGCTGCATGGGGATGCGGTGCAGGAAAAAAATTAAATTTTTTGGAGACACTTCTCTGCATTCGGGGCAATGCAAGAAGTCACCCATTACATGAATCGAAATAATAATGACTTTAATAAATAAATAAATAAATAAATATATATATATATATATATATATATATATATATATATGTATATCCATCCATCCATCTATCAATTTTCTACCGCTTGTCCCTTATATATATATATATATATATATATATATATACATATATATATATATATATATATATATATATATATATATATATATATATATATATATATAAATATAAAGTCATTTTTTAAATAAATTATTCATTTCAAACTAATAAGAAGTACAAATACAAATGTGCATCTTAAATGATCTTCATCTGCAAAAAGAATACTGAAGGGAAGGAAACATGGTGTGCGTCAGAAAAATAACAAATATATATATATATATATATATATATATATATATATATATATATATATATATACATACATACATACATATGCATAAAAAATATATACACATACATGTATATACATACACACACTATATACATGCACTATATACATATATATGCACATGTGTGTATGTATGTATGTATATACATAGATATATTACACACATGTATGAACATATATACACACATATACAGTATATATATACATACATACATACATACATAAATGTATTTATATACATACACACAATATACATATATATGCACATATGTGTTTATGTATGTATGTATGCACATATATATACATTACACACATGTATAAACATATTTACACACATATTATATACAGTATACATATAGATATGTATATATATACGTATATATAATACACACATGTATAAACATATATATACATATATGGTATATACATATACATACAGTATATATATATATATATATATATATATATATATATATATATATATATATATATGTATAGTGGGTACTGAGTATCTTTAAAATTTGCCCTCTTTGATTCTGGTCAGGATGCCACCCGAACGCCTCCCTAGGGAGGTGTTTAGGGCACGTCCAACCGGTAGGAGGCCACGGGGAAGACCCAGGACACGTTGGGAAGACTATGTCTCCCGGCTGGCCTGGGAACGCCTCGGGATCCCCCGGGAAGAGCTAGACGAAGTGGCTGGGGAGAGGGAAGTCTGGGTTTCCCTGCTTAGGCTGTTGCCCCCGCGACCCGACCTCGGATAAGCGGAAGATGATGGATGGATGGATTCATGGCAGCCATTTGCTAAATTCCATCCATCCATCTATCTTCTTATCCGAAGTTGGGTCACGGGGGCTAAAAAGTACATTTTATTTCTCATTGATGTACACTCAGCACCCATGATAAGCCTCCGTGTTGTTAGCATTGTCCCACTCAGTGAAAATAAGACCAAAATACCACACTGTAATACATACAAGACATAAATTAAATTTAATTTAGGACAAAAATATGTAGAATATATGTATTTTTTTTTTCAAATCGACAAAGTAAAACCACAATATTTGGAGCGCAGTGTGGCGAGGGACAACTGACTGTATGTGAAACGACTTTTATATTTTTTTAAATCAAAATTAAATTTAACTTACTGTTTACTAAAACAAAATTCATGGGAAATAAATTGTTCGATAATTTATGTTTTCAGCGCAAAAAAACTAATTCAATATCAATAAAGCAAACATTTGCAAACTTTCCTGACACAACTTTTATATTTGATAAAATATTGACAATGTATACATGTACGTATGTATATATAGTAATGTTAATATATATGGATATACAAACCCCGTTTCCATATGAGTTGGGAAATTGTGTTAGATGTAAATATATACAGAATACAATGATTTGCAAATCATTTTCAATCTGGAGAAATCACTCCACATAAGCGGCATGGCCAGAAACCAACGTTGAATGACCGTGACCTTGGATCCATCAGACGGCACTGTATCAAAAACCGACATCAATCTCCAAAGGATATCACCACAATGGGCTCAGGAACACTTCAGAAAACCAATGTCACTAAATATAGTTTGTCGCTACATTTGTAAGCGCAAGTTAAAGCTCTACTATGCAAAGCGAAAGCCATTTATCAACAACATCCAGAAACGCCGCCGGCATCTCTGGGCCCGAGATCATCTAAGATGGACTGATGCAAAGTGGAAAATGTGTTCTGTGGTCTGACAAGTCCACATTTCAAATTGTTTTTGGAAATATTCCACATTGTGTCATCCGGACCAAAGGGGAAGCGAACCATCCAGACGGGTATCGACGTAAAGTTTAAAAGCCAGCATCTGTGATGGTATGGGGGTGCATTAGTAACTTACACATTTGTGAAGGCACCATTAATGCTGAAAGGTACATACAGGTTTTGGAACAACATACGCTGCCATCAAAGCACCGTCTTTTTCATGGATGCCCCTGCTTATTTCAGCAAGACAATGCCAAGCCCTATTCAGCATGTGTTACAACAGCGTGGCTTCGTAAAAAAAGAGTACGGGTACTTCCCTGGCCCGCCTGCAGTGCAGACCTGTTTGTCATCGAATATGTGGCGCATTATGAAGCGTAAAATACGACAGCGTAGTCCCTGGACTGTTGAACAAATGAAGCTCTACATAAAACAAAAATGGGAAAGAACTCCACTTTCAAAGCTTCAACAATTAGTTTCCTCAGTTCCCAAACGTTTATTGAGTGTTGTTAAAAGAAAAGGTGATGTAACACAGTGGTGAACATGCCCTTTCCCAATTAATTTGGCACGAATTCTAAGTTAATTATTATTTGCAAAAAAAAAATTGAGTTCATGAGTTTGAATATCAAATATCTTGTCTTTGTAGTGCATTCAACTGAATATGGGTTAAAAATTATTTGCAAATCATTTTATTCCGTTTATATTTACTTCTAACACAATTTCCCCAACTCATATGGAAACGGGGTTTGTATGTACCATATTTTTCGGACTATAAGGCGCTCTTAAAATCCTTTCATATTCTCAAAAATCGACAGTGCGCCTTATAACCCGCTGCGCTTAATGTACGGAATAATCCTGGTTGTGCTTACCGACCTCGAAGCAATTTTATTTGGTACATGGTGTAATGATAAGTGTGACCAGTAGATGGCAGTCACACATAAGCAATGCGTGTAGACTGAAAGCTGACGTCTGTAAACACCAAAACCTTAAATGTTCGATTGAAAATAAAGAACATTACACACGGCACTCAAACATCTGTCAAAATGCTTTAGTACGACTTTGAAGCCACACCGCTTGATAGATTGTCGGCCCATGACGACCACCGTGCGCCTTATAATCCGGTGCGCCCTATAGTCCGGAAAATACGGTATGCATATGTAACGGCATGGCGCGGTTGGGAGAGCGGCTCTGCCAGCAACCTGAGGGTTCCTGGTTCAATACCCACCTTCTACCATCCTAGTCACCGCCGTTGTGTTCTTGAGCAAGACACTTCACCCTTGCTCCTGATGAGTCCTGGCTAGCGCCTTGCATGGCAGCTCCCGCCATCAGTGTGTGAATGTGTGTGTGTGAAGGTGGAAATAGTGTCAAAGTGCTTTGAGTTCCTTAAAAAAGGTAGAAAAAGCGTTAAACAAGTATAACCCATTTACTATTTAAATTAAGACAAACTGGTGTGTTGAACACTGAGCTAATATGATGCTTGTTGTTGTGTTTTATTTTGAAATGCCTGATAATATGTCTGCTCCAGCCAACAGGAATCTTAATAAACTTAATTTCAACTGGGAAGTGAATTATATTTATATAGCGCTTTTTCTCTAGTGACTCAAAGCGCTTTACATAGTGAAACCCAATATCTAATTTTTACATTCAAACCAGTGTGGGTGGCACTGGGAGCAGGTGGGTAAAGTGTCTTGCCCAAGGACACAACGGCAGTGACTAGGATGGCGGAAGCGGGGATCGAACCTGCAACCCTCAAGTTGCTGGCACGGCCACTCTACCAACCGAGCCATACCGCCCCAACTAACTTGAGATGGAACAGTGCCATCATGTTTTTATCAGTGACGGAGCAGGAAGGGGCTTGGACTCCAAAACCGGTAAAATTTCACATGAAGCGCTCTGTCATTAATTAATTGACGTTTTACTTGCGCTTCATCGCGCAAAACGGGGTCCCCTACAGATCGCGGGGGCCCTACATACAGCATGTGATCGGCATATAGAGAGGGCTGTATCCAATATCATTATTAGCGGGAAAATCAAGTGAATATGATATCTCATTTTTCTAATTTTCCCAAAAAGATGATGACACCATATGTAATAAATATAATAAATGCTGAATTCAGGATAATACACTATGACTATAAGTAGATATATCTGATAATGGCTTTTTTGCCGATATCTGATTTTCCAATAGCCAAGGCTGTCCTTTGTCACCCATTCTGTTCATAACTTTTATGGACAGAATTTCTAGGCGCAGTCAAGGCGTTGAGGGGATCCGGTTTGGTGGCCACGGGATTAGGTCTCTGCTTTTTGCAGATGATGTAGTCCTGATGGCTTCATCTGGCCGGGATCTTCAGCTCTCACTGGATCGGTTCGCAGCCGAGTGTGAAGCGACCGGAATGAGAATCAGCACCTCCAAGTCCAAGTCCATGGTTCTCGCCCGGAAAAGGGTGGAGTGCCATCTCCGGGTTGGGGAGGAGACCCTGCCCCAAGTGGAGGAGTTCAAGTACCTAGGAGTCTTGTTCACGAGTGGGGGAAGAGTGGATCGTGAGATCGACAGGCGGATCGGTGCGGCGTCTTCAGTAATGCGGACGTTGTATCGATCCGTTGTGGTGAAGAAGGAGCTGAGCCGGAAGGCAAAGCTCTCAATTTACCGGTCGATCTACGTTCCCATCCTCACCTATGGTCATGAGCTTTGGGTCATGACCGAAAGGATAAGATCACGGGTACAAGCGGCCGAAATGAGTTTCCTCCGCCGGGTGGTGGGGCTCTCCCTTAGTGATAGGGTGAGAAACTCTGTCATCCGGGAGGAGCTCAACGTAAAGCCGCTGCTCCGCCACATCGAGAGGAGCCAGATGAGGTGGTTCGGGCATCTGGTCAGGATGCCACCCGAACGCCTCCCTAGGGAGGTGTTTAGGGCACGTCCAGCTGGTAGGAGGCCACGGGGAAGACCCAGGACACGTTGGGAAGACTATGTCTCCCGGCTGGCCTGGGAACGCCCCGGGATCCCCCGGGAAGAGCTAGACGAAGTGGCTGGAGATAGGGAAGTCTGGGCTTCCCTGCTTAGGCTGTTGCCCCCGCGACCCGACCTCGGATAAGCGGAAGATGATGGATGGATGGATTTTCCAATATCGTCCAACTCCTAATTACTGATTCCGATATCAACCGATACCGATATATACAGTCGTGGAATTAACACTTTATTATGCCTAATTTTGTTGTGATGCCCCGCTGGATGCATTAAACAATGTAACAAGGTTTTCCAAAATAAATTAACTCAAGTTATGGAAAAAAATGCCAACATGGCACTGCCATATTTATTATTGAAGTCACAATGTGCCTTATTTTTTTTTAACATGCCTCAAAACAGCAACTTGGAATTTGGGACATGCTCTCCCTGAGAGAGCATGAGGAGGTTGAGCTGGGGGTAGGGGGATTGTATATTGTACTGTCCCGTTAGAGTTAGTGCTGCAAGGGTCTCTGGATATTTGTTCTGTTGTGTTTATGTTGTGTTACGATGCGGATGTTCTCCCGAAATGTGTTTGTCATTCTTGTTTGGTGTGGGTTCACAGTGTGGCGCATATTTGTAACAGTGTTAAAGTTGTTTATACGGCCACCCTCAGTGTGACCTGTATGGCTGTTGACCAAGTATGCGTTGCATTCACTTGTGTGTGAGAGAAGCCGTAGATATTATGTGATTGGGCCGGCACGCAAATGCAGTGCTTTTAAGGTTTATTGGCGCTCTGTACTTCTCCCTATGTCCGTGTACCACTCCGTACAGCGGCGTATTAAAAAGTCATACATTTTACTTTTTGAAACCGATACCGATAATTTCCGATATTACATTTTAAAGCATTTTTTGGCTGATAATATCGGCAGTCGGATATTATCAGACATCTGTAATTATAAGCATGTAATACTTGAGACACACACACACACACACACACACACGCACGCACACACACACACACACACACGCACAAAGTCAAAGGCCATACAGTGTGTTTCCTCTCATGCGGCGGCATCTCATTACTTCTTTTTGGCCACTCCCCATCTCAAATGTCAGTGTTCAAATCCAAGCCCTCTAAAAAGGTCGCGGCCTCTGAAGTTTAGTACCAACATTCCTAATTCTTCCTTAATTTCACATCAATCATTCAGGAGTGCTTTAATCAGACGGGGGCTGCGGTGGGAGGAGGTATTCGTTATTAATACAGTGAATCCTTTCCAATATGTTAAAGTGGCCAGAATATTAGAAACAACTCTCAGTATGATGCATATCAATAATGAACATATAGGTAATGTCAATGTTTTTCATTATTTTAATTTCCTTAAAAAAAATTTAAAAAAAATAAATAAATAAAATAAAAAAATAAAAATAAAAAAATATATATATATATACAGGACTGTCTCAGAAAATTAGAATGTTGTGATAAAGTCCTTTATTTTCTGTAATGCAACTAAAAACATGAAAATGTCATACATTCTGGATTCATTACACATCAACTGAAATATTGCAAGCCTTTTATTATTTTAATATTGCTGATTATGGCATACAGCTTTTGTTACTTGCTCTGAGGAAATATTTAAATTTTTTGAGATAGGATTTTTGAGTTTTCTTAAGCTGTATGCCATAATCAGCAATATTCAAACAATAAAAGGCTTGCAATATTTTCAGTTGATGTGTAGTAAATCCAAAATGTATGACATTTTCATGTTTAGAAAATGAAGGACTTTATCACAATATTCTAATTTTCTGAGACAGTCCTGTATGTATATATATATATGTATATACATATACTGTATGTAATATAGCATATATTATATATTGTATATATAATATGTAAATGTTACATGCATGTTATATTTTATATTGCTACTATGGTACATTTTTTTGTCTACTTATACCTGCATTATCCTTTCCATCCTTTGTAACTGAGCTACTGTGTGGAAAAATTTTGCTTGTGGATCAATAAAGTTCGTCTAAATCTAAGTCTATTATTGAAACGCATTGGTTTGTGCCTAATATTTCGGTCTGGCTGATAGAGAAAATGTTTTGGATTTTATTTATTGACTTTCTTTTACTGCCACTCGTTTAAATATTCCTTTGGGAAATTAGGGTGTTTATGGCGCCATCTTGTGGTCATTTTTATGGGTGTCAAACGGAAAAAAATACTTAACAGGCCCTGTAGAAGTGTGTGTTTTTTAGGTCAGCTTTATTTTACTAAAATGTAAGTAAATTAAACACAAAGCAAAAATATACAAAACGATATGATTGAAAAAAATAAAATGTCCTGAATTGCTCATAACAAGTCAGGCTTTTGTCCACAATGTCCAACAGTCAGAAAGTTGTTCACTCAGTAAATGAAGATCTATCAGGGTCAGGCGGTTCTTTGTGGTCTATTTCCTCTATAAATAATATATTATATACATAAATAATAAATGTCAGCTTTTATCTCACGCCGACAACACGGACACATCAGATTTAGTGTTAGCTTCTTAGCATTAGCACCCTGTTCACTCAGGTTGAAGCTAATACAAATGGAGTGTCACTGACTACTTTTACAACATGTCATAAAGTAAATAAGTAATATTTTATGTTATTTACCTTCGTTCCACTTGTGTACTGCCTCCTTTCCCCCCCACATTTATCCAACAAAGTCAGAGTAGTTAGCAGCTGATTCGAGTCGGGCTGAGCACTTCAAACTCCTCTGCATGAACTACAGTCAAAATTGGAGTTCTCCTTTACAATATTTTGTTGGGTACTGAAAGGAGTCCACATTTTTGGTCTTTGATTTTAACCAATTTAATTCAAACAATCAAAATCTGTCACCTTTAGTCTGCCGTCTCTATGTACTTTCAGCATGTTTCTCCTTTTTATTCAAAGGCGTACTGAAATGAGATTTTCTTATTTAAACGGGGATAACAGCTCCATTCTATGTGTCATACTTGATCATTTTGCGATATTGCCATATTTTTGCTGAAAGGATTTAGTAGAGAACATCGACGATAAAGTTCGCAACTTTTGGTCGCTAATAAAAAAGCCTTGCCTGTACCGGAAGTAGCAGACGATGTGCGCGTGACGTCACGGGTTGTGGAACTCCTCACATCCTCACATTGTTTATAATCATGGCCACCGGGCAGCAGGAGCGATTCGGACCGAGAAAGTGATGATTTCCCCATTAATTTGAGTGAGGATGAAAGATTTGTGGATGAGGAAAGTGAGAGTGAAGGACTAGAAAAAAAAACAAAAAATCTAGACATCAGAGTGATTCAGATGTTATTAGACACATTTACTAGGATAATTCTGGAAAATCCCTTATCTGCTTATTGTGTTACTAGTGTTTTAGTGAGATTATATGGTTGTACTTGTACAACCTGAAGGTCGGAGGGGTGTGGCCACGGGTGTGGTGACCGCCAGTGTCTCCGAGGGATGCCACATTTCTCGACAAGACGAAGGCAGCCAATGCTTCCTCCACGTTGGAAGCATCCGACGGTCGGGGGCAGCCGGTGGGAGGAGGCAAGAGAGTCCGCAGCTGCCTCTTTGACAGGTGCAGGAGGAACGACACAAGCTCTCTGCTCATGTCTACGGTAAGAGCCGACGTATTACCATTTTTTCACCGAAACCTGCCGGTTGACATGTGGTAGGGAAACATGTTCGCTTGACCGCTTTGTTCCATGGTAAAGCTTCACCGTCATCTTTCGGGAATGTAAACAACAAAACACCGGCTGTGTTTGTGTTGCTAAAGGCGGCCGCAACACACTCCTTCCCACCTACATCTTTCTTCGTTGACGTCTCCATTATTAATTTAACATATTGCAAAAGATTCAGCAACACAGATGTCCAGAATACTGTGGAATTATGCGATGAAAAGAGACGACTTATAGCTGTTAACGGTGCTGGACCAAAATATCCTCTACAATGCATGACGTCACGTGCACGCGTCATCATACCGCGATATTTTAGCATGATACTTCCGCGCGAAATTTAAAATTGCAATTTAGTAAACTAAAAAGGCCGTATTGGCATGTGTTGCAATGTTAAGATTTCATCATTGATATATAAACTGTCAGACTGCGTGGTCAGTGGTATTCTATTCTATTCTATCCTATAGTGGGTTTCAGTAGGCCTTTAAGGAGTTTTATTTCTCCAAATGAGTTCAAAGGCAAAATGCAGATTAGGATGCTCAGGTTAGGAAGAGTAGATATATTCCAACTCATGTCTTTGATTGATTGAAACTTTTATTAGTAGATTGCACAGTACAGTACATATTCCGTACAATTGACCACTAAATGGTAACACCCCAATAAGTTTTTCAACTTGTTTAAGTCGGGGTCCACGTTAAGCAATTCATGGTCTACTATATTTATTCGTTCACGATCTTTAAATCGATCTTAATTTTTGCATTGCAGAGCGGAAAGCTTCTCTGAGATGTTTCCGACTTTGGAATTTAGTTCAGAAATCACCACGATCTGAGGGCCTAGAGCCCTGTCCGTCACATCAATCGTGACAGCCATCTGCTGGGTACCTTTACCGGCTTACTTTGTCTTCCGAATATTTCGATACACCAAGGCAACGCTCGATGTAATCGGCAGATGCCTTGTTATCAGAGTGACCTCAAGGTCTTCAACGGAAAGAAATAGCCAGGCACACAACACTTCACCTATGCGTCCATCTTGTTTCCAAGAGCAAACTCCCAAACCCTAGCTTCTCGTCAAGAAAATTTTGACAATTGTTTAGAAAGACCGGTAGATCAATTCCATGCTAACTTTTAAACAAAGCCATAGCGTCAAATCATTAGGTCCGTAAGCACCAATGACACAACTTCTGTCAAGATGACCCGCTCCTGATAACACAGGTGACCCCTCTCTCGCTTTCTTTCCGTAGGGGAACTACACTAAGCCCCTTGAGCTGCATGGTGCCAGCTAACAGTGGATTGTTCAAAGACAAGATGTTGAGGTGAAGTCACTGTGACAGACTCGCCCTGTCCAGGCTCCACTGACCACCAAATAGGGACATAACGTCGAGCAGGTTTGTGACTTCCTTTTACGATTTCAATAAACCTTCGTCGATGTCTTGCGTTGGGTCGCTTTTCATCACCGTCTTCACCTGCTCGTTTTTCGGCACCACGTCGTCTGTCTTTGCCTGTTGTGCGCTCTTGTTCTGCATGCTTTGGTTTTCTTCCGCCTTCTGATGTCTCGTCCTTCTCCGCTGCTGCCCTTTTAAACATCGAGAGGGGATTACACAATTGTGCCCAGCCGGGCGATCCACAAACATGACGTTCATTACGGCGCCGATCCCGGCACGCCCAGCCTCGCCGCTGGTCTGCCGGCCACCTCTCCTCGCCGCCATCTCGGAGTCGGCCCTGGCGTACCCCGCCTCGCTGTCGGTCTGCCGCCCATGCCTCCCCACAGTCCTCCACCGCCAGACGCAAGCCGGGACTCCGACCGGCTGAGCATACACACCCCCTCCTCCTTTAAGGGACCGGAAAGTGAAGACGGCCACGTCCACCTGTTCCCCCAGTCTTCTTCTTCTTTTTCACCTGTTCTTCTTTTTCTTACTCTTCATCTTCTTTTTTGTCTTTTTGTTTGTCTTTTTTTTCATCCACATCTTCTTGTGAGGGGCCACTCGCCGGCCACGCCTCCCCAGAGTCCTCCACCGTCAGACGCAAGCCGGGACTCCGACCGATTAAACCTACTCCCCCCTAGACCCTTGAGGGAGTGGGAAGTGAAAACCGCCATGTCCACCTTTGCCCCCGGTCTTCTCCTCCTTTTTCACCTGTTCTTCTTTTTCTTCCTCTTCATCTTCTTTGTCTTTTTCTTCTTTCACATCTTTTTCTGTGGGGGGCCACTTGCCGCCTGGTCTGCCAACACCTGCAGGAGATGGCACTGATGTCGGCTGCTTGCTGTGAGGCCGGCGAGAGCACCTACGAGAGCGCACAGGGGATCTTACTCCCCCGCCTCCAGTGGTCCACCCACGTTGGGCGCCAAATGTGACAGTCTTCCGCCTCCTTCTGCTCCCTTGTCCTCCTTCACTGCTGCCCTTTTACGCATTGAGAGGGGATTACACAATTGTGCCCAGCTGGGCGATCCACGCACCTGACATTCATTCCGGCGCGCCCTGCCTCGCCGCTGGTCCTCCGGCCAAGCCTCCTCGCCGCCATCTCGGAGTCGGCCCCGGCGTAGCCCGCCTCGCTGTCGGTCTTCCGGCCACGCCTCCCGACAATCACAAACTTAGTTATCTACTTTAGTTATGGACAACCAATTATTGTTGTTGTGTTGTTCACTAGTTTTGAACCGTGTCGTGACGAGCTGTCTCCTTTTAGCTACTTTGTATTCAATAATCGGTCCAGCCAAGCCAAGAGTAACGTTACACCCGGAAGGTTTCGTGTCGAGGCGGCCTTGTCGGTCCAGTAAGCATTTGCTTGCTAACCAGACACGTGTGTGGAGCAATTTTAATGCCCCACACACATGTGCTCAGCGAACTCGGGCTACCACCCCGCAGTAGCCAATAAGCCCATTTTCCGACGTCATGTCTGCGGTTTTGGTCCCCGCCAAAGGACCGGACACGAAGGCTTAAGAGTCTGCATCCCGCCTTTGTCCTTACATCTTACGCAAGAACAGTGTGCATAGCCTACGTAGGCACTTAACATGACCAGACATTGCTGGCGGACTGCCAGTCATGTCCTAAGTGTGCATTACTGCCAGAAAAGCTACTGGAAAGAAGGCTCAGAGTGGCTCCTCCCTCCTACAACCACAGCCGCCGCACATCCTCTGCGAGCTACTAAGAGCTGGGCGGATATGATGGACGATGATCTCTGGGGAATGCCCCCAATCTTCAAGGACCTCCTCGAGGTAGATGAGGATGCAGATGATGAAGCTAATACTGACCCCCTCGAAACATCAGGGAAAGGAGTGGCTACGGGACAAGCCCACAAAGTGCTGCTCAAAGTCGGAGAGTCACAAGATGGGTGATTTGGGGCTGAGCCAGGGTTATGCAACCCGTTTGCCGTGGTCTGGAACCACATGGTAATGTTTGCTGTGGTCTGGCGCAACGTGGCACGCAATCAGATACGCAGCCAATATTACATACAGATCATGTGTCATGAGACATGCAAATATAAATTAAATACACAGAGGACACAAGTAAAGGAAATTAAATTAACTCAAATATACCTAGAGACGAGGCATAATGATGCAGTATGTACACACAGCTAGCCTAAATAGCACGTTACCATGGAACATTATCAACAAAGCTCACTTTTGTGCATTCACGCACAGCATAAAACATTTGGTGGACAAAATTATACAAAAGCAGTGGCATAAAACACGTCTTTCTGTGGCACATAAACCAACTACGGTGAGTTAAAGGGCCGCCAAAATTAGTAGGACAAAACGGGGCTGACCCAAATACTGTCATCAGTGAAGCATAAACACAAACATTAAACAGTGGGCTTTCTAACAATTAGGAATGTTTGTGTCATGTTTGTCCTCCTAAAGAAACCATATTAAAAAAACAAATGTATTTTTCCCCGATCTTTTTCCATTTTCTACAAACATTTGCTGCTCTCAGTGATTTACAGCATGGATGCCACCTGTGCAACAAATCCAGTTGTGAAATTTCCTCGCTCCTAAATATTCCAAAGTCACCTTTATTATAAGAAGAGTGAGGAGTTTGGGAACAACAGCAAGTCAGTCACCAAGTGGTAGGCCAGGTAAAGTGACAGAGAGGGGTCTGGGGATGCTGAAACGCATAGTGCAAAGACTTTCTGCACAGTCAGTTGCTACAGAGCTCTAAACTTCATGTGACCTTCCAATTAGCCCACGTACAGTGCGCAGAGAGCTTCATGGAATGGGTTTCCATGGCCGAGCAGCTATGTCTAAGCTTTACATCACCAATTCCAATGCAAAGCGTTGGATGCAGTGGTGTAAAGCACGTCGCCACTGGACTCTAGAATCACGCTTTTCCATCTGGCAATCTGATGGACCAGTTTGGGTATGGAGTTTGCCAGGAGATTCCGACCGATTGTAGCTGAGATAGGCACCAGCGCCCCCCACGACCCCAAAGGGAATAAGCAGTAGAAATTGGATGGATGGTTGCCAGGAAAACGCTACATTTCAGACTGCATTGTGCCGAGTGTGAAATTTGGTGGAAGAGGAATTATGGTCTGGGGTTGTTTTTCAGGAGTTGGGCTTGGCCCCTTAGTTCCAGTGAAAGGAACTTGGAATGCTCCAGAATACCAAAACATTTTGGACAATTCCATGGGATAGATCTTCAAGTTCATATGTGAGTGATGGCAGATGGCCAAATGCTTTTGGCAAAATAGTGTAGATGAATAGTGTTTCGCGTCCAAAACTGGCTCTGTTTCGCATAAATATATCGGAGCTTTGGGCTGCTTTTCTTGCTCTATAGCAGGATTCAATTGCTGTAGGGGCCACAGTTTGGCCTGAGAACAAGACTTCTCCCGTTACTATTATAGTGAACTCCTGTTTTTGGGCTATTTCTTTTATCCGCGTTACACATTTCAGGACAAAATAGCCTATAGATCAGACCTGGGCAAATTAAGGCCCGGGGGCCACATGCGGCCCGTTAAGCTTTTGAATCTGGCCCGTGGGACATTGTCAAATATTTTTGGGGGATGTTTAAGATGGAAAGAGTAGCTGCCGTTATGATGTGCAGTGATGTTTTCTAATGACCGTAAGTCTTCTACTATACAAAGCATTCTATGTTATACCAGTTACTATGGTAATCTAATTAGTTACTATGGTCATCCAATTAGTTACTATGGTCATGTACGTCAAAGCAGCTCAGACGAGGCACCACACAGTGTGGGCGGGAAGCATTTCCACGAGAAAGGAGATTTTCACAAGAAAGTTCTAAAGCTTAGTGATGTATCAGATTGTAGGTTGTTTCATTTTATACCCTTCACATTCCTATTTCACTGTTTGTTGCATTGTTGTTGCGTTTCACTTGATTGTAAAATATGTCGATCGAAAGGGGGAGTGACTTTCATATTTTGTCAATATTCAGTGTTTTATCGTTCGTAGAAAAATTTAAAATTCTACTATGTTTTTAAGGCGGTCTGTCGTAACGTTTTTAGCATTCAATCAGACATTATTGTAAGGTTTTGTTTAAAGCAGGGGTGTCAAACTCAAAAACAGAGTGGGCCAAAATTTAAAACTGAACAAAGTCGCGGGCCAAGGTTGAACAAATGAACCTTTTAATAGGGACCCAAACAAGTTTTGCATTGAATATTGAACAAGCAAGGCTTATATAACTTTAAAGTGACATGCAAAATCAAGTTTCCAATATTAATAATAATAATAATAATACAAAAATATCAATGGCATATAAAAATTCAATGCCTCTTTTGTATTTGCAGCCTTCTGAGGTAATTATCAAATTAAACTTTTTCAACAGGCTAATACATTTGAAAATGAAATAACAGTAAGGAATGAATCAAACATTCAAGCCTTGAAGTGGCAAGAGAAAGTGCATGGGGGGTTGAGGTGGTCGGGGTTGGGTGGTGGGGAGGTGTATATTGTTGCGCCCCGGAAGAGTTAGTGCTGCAAGGGGATATGGTTATTTGTTCTGTTGTGTTTATCCTGTGTTACGGTGTTTCGGATATTCTCCTAAAATGTATTTGTCATTCTTGTTTGGTGTGGGTTCAGAGTGTGGTGCATATTTGTAACAGTGTTAAAGTTGTTATACGGCCACCCTCGGCTGTTGACCAAGTATGCCTTGCATTTACCTGTGTCTGTGTGTAAAAGCCGCATATATTATGTGACTGGGCCGGCACGCTGTTTGTATGGAGGAAAAGCGGACGTGGACGACAGGTTGGAAATCGGGAGAAATTGGGGAAAATGGATGGCTCGGGAGATTTTCAGGAGGGGCACTGAACTTCGGGAGTATACCGGGAAAAAGGAGAGGGTTGGAAAGTATGAGAATTTGTGGTGTTTCAGCAGCGGGCCAGTTCGAATGTTAAATTGATATTGCCTCAAGGGCCAAATGAAATTACACAGCGGGCCAAATTTGGCCCACGGGCCAGAGTTTGACACCCATGGTTTAAAGTGTTCCTAAAAACATAGATATACCGGCCCCCAGACACATTTTTTTCTCTAAATGTGCCCCCCCCCCCCCCCCCCCCCCGAGTCAAAATAATTGCTCAGGCCTGCTATAGATGGTGAATATGGCAATGCAACTTAGTTCTTTTTTTATCCTGCACTACAATGAGCTAATGCAACTAAATTTCCTTCTTATCTGTACTGTAAAGTTCAAATTTGAATGACAATAAAAAGGAAGTCCAAGTCTAAGTCTAAGTCTAGGTCTAAGTGTAAGGATCTGCCAATGTGCTTGCACTGTTCTAAGTTCTTCTATTCCACACAAGCGCTCCAGTGTTTTTAGGAATTGTACAGCTGTTTCTCAGAGGCCGCTATGTCCTGGTAAAAATAAGCAACACGACTGTGTTGTGTATGTCAATCGCGAGGGTGTCACTCACAAACTATACTTACACAGGCATTCTCAGGGCAACTCATGTTTCAGTTCTCAGCATCCACAGGTGGTGGAGGAAATATGGTGCATTTACGGCCGGGTAGCCGTAAATCTTTTTGCCTTGCGGACAAACGCAAAATCTCCTCTGTTCTTCTTTGTGTCTGACGTGGATGCGACAATGGGGTTGGAAGCTCTAGCCCAGGGGTCTCAGACACGCGGCCCCCACCGTAATATGAAAGTTTAATGTTAGTGCGGCCCGCGAGTTTTATATGAATGGCGCTTCATCTTTTTTTTTTATCATGAAAATGCATATATACAAGACATATGCAGTTGACACTTTCATGGTTTTTTTGTTTGTTATACATTTCCATGATCAGAAAGGAGCAGATGGAAGAATACTATTCTTATATTTATCTGCCCCCTTTTTAACAGAAATTATTTAAGATCAGTGGTTCTCAACCTTTTTTCAGTGATGTACCCCCTGTGAACATTTTTTTAATTCAAGTACCCCCTAATCAGAGCAAAGCATTTTTGGTTGAAAAAAAGAGATAAAGAAGTAAATTACAGCACTATGTCATCAGTTTCTGATTTATTAAATTGTATAACAGTGCAAAATATTGCTCATTTGTAGTGGTCTTTCTTGAACTATTTGGAAATAAATATTTAAAGATAACTAAAAACTTGTTGAAAAATAAACAAGTAATTCAATTATAAATAAAGATTTCTACACATAGAAGTAATCATCAACTTAAACTGCCCTTGTGGAGAGACGAAGCCGACGTACCGACAGCAGGGTAGGGCAAACCATGGTCCTACTCAAGATGGTGGCCAGGAGGCGGATTATACAGCAGAACAGAGAGGCGGGGCCCGCCTGGAGCGACACTGCAGTGATCAGAACCAGGTGCATAACACACACACCGGCTCTCAATCTGTGCATCTCCTCCTGCTCTATAAAAGGGGAGAAGGAGGAGCAATCGAGGAGAAGGAGTAGGAGAACCGGCAGGAGAACAAAACGAGCGAGAACCACCGAGAGCCACAAAGCGACGAAGACCATCCCAAGAAGACGCGGACGACTGAAAAGGAGACCGGCGCGAGCAGCGAAGGAGGAGCTGAAAGAGCGACCGACCGACCGACACTGCGAGCAGCTTTATTGCAGAATAAAGAGTCAAACATGTCCATGCAACCCACACGATGGCGGCAGGAAGCCGTTCACAGCCCTCTTTTGGGATTGTAATAGAGATCCATCTGGATTCATGAACTTAATTCTAAACATTTCTTCACAAAAAAAGAAATCTTTAACATCAATATTTATGGAACATGTCCACAAAAAAATCTAGCTGTCAACACTGAATATTGCATTGTTGCATTTCTTTTCACAGTTTATGAACTTACATTCATATTTTGTTAAAGTCTATCCATCCATCCATCCATTTTCTACTGCTTATTCCTTTGGGGTCGCGGGGGGCGCTGGTGCCTATCTCAGCTACAATCGGGCGGAAGGCGGCGTACACCCTGGACAAGTCGCCACCCCATCACAGGGCCAACACAGATAGACAGACAACATTCACACTCACATTCACACACTATGGTCCATTTAGTGTTGCCAATCAACCTATCCCCAGGTGCATGTCTTTTGTTGAAGTATTATTCAATAAATATATTTTTAAAGGATTTTTGAGTTGTTGCTATTTTTATAATATTTTTTAAAAATCTCACGTACCCCTTGGCATACCTTCAAGTACTCCCAAGGGTACGCATACCCCCATTTGAGAACCACGGTTTTAGATGACTTCATAACTGTTCCTTCCACCAACACCCGAACTCCAACAATCTTTTTAATTTTTGTTTAAGCATTTTCACAATGACACGTCCAATCTAAATCAAAATTCAGATTGATATTATTCCAGTTTTCTCTTTTTGTAACTCTTTTTAAATTCATAGATATTCTTACAACTTTTTAAGTCTTTGTTTAGAGCAGTGGTCCCCAACCACCGGGCCGCAGAAGAATGTTTTATTTAAAAAAAATTATATATATATATATATATATATATATATATATATATACAACAAATCATTTCAAACCACAACAAAGCAATTGCAAAAGGACTGCCCACCCCCAGACTAAACGACTCTGAAACCAATAATGAATGTAACTGTCGCAAGAAACCTGATTGCCCTCTCAACGGAGGGTGCTTACAGACATCAGTCGTTTACCAAGCAAAGGTAACACGCAAGGACATTAACACATCCGACACGTACGTAGGATTAACCGAAGGAGCGTTCAAAACAAGATGGAATAATCACAACGCCTCCTTTAGAAACCAGACTTCGCGGAATTCTACAGAACTCAGCAAACACATTTGGAACCTCAAAGACAATAATGTTGAATATTCAATAACATGGCAAATTCTTGCATCCAGCACACCTTACAACAGTGGTAATAAAAGATGCAACCTATGCTTAAAAGAGAAACTGTTTATTATATATCATCCAGATCTATCATCCCTCAACAAGCGCAGTGAAATCATTTCAAAATGCCGCCACAGACGGAAACACCTCCTAGGTAACACATGAGCCAATCACCACGTCCCTACGCCTGCCTGTACCCACCCACTCTGTGCCCTATATAAACCATTGTATGTGAATGCTTCCATTAAAATCTCCTGATGATTGAGGGAACCCCTCATGAAACAGTTCTGTAGAGATGAAGTAGTCTTGTGATTTTTCCCACACCTACATATATATATATATATATGTATATATATATATATATTTATTTATTAATTAAATCAACATAAACAACACAATATACACTTACAATTAGTGCAAAAACCTCCCTTTTTCATGACAAAACGTCCCTTTTTTATGACAAAGAAGAAAAAAAGAAAAAAGAAAAAAAAAAGAAACCCCCCAGGACAAATTATTAAGCGTTGAACGGTCCGCGGATACAAAAAGGTTGGGGACCACTGGTTTAGAGAATTCCATGCATTCACACCAGCAACAGACAAGCACATTTGTTTCAAATTTATTCGCGCTCTTGGATGTTTAAAGTCGTACGGCCTTCTGTGGTTCTCATCTTCAGATGTGAACACAAATAACTTTTGCAAGTCCTTTAGAAGAACTTTATTTCTAGCGTTGAACATCACTAATAGATTATGCAATTCTACGATGTCTTTTAGTTTTAATAATCCTGACCTAATAAAGAGTGGATTTGTGTGGTCTCTACATCCCACTGTAAAAATGATACAAATTGCTCTTTACTGTGAAAGAAATAAAGGCATTATGTTGCTGTGATATGTATTTCCCCATATTTCTGCACAATAATTGAATAATTGTGTGCGGAGCTGAAGGAATCTACCAATCACAGTGTGGTATGTGGCTCTCGAGGGCCGAACATTGACGTCACTTGTGTCATGCAAGCAGAGAAACGTTTTGCCGCTTCTCCACTAGAGCCACATGCGCTCTTCCTCCCTCCGTCCCTCCCTCGCCCGCCTGCTCTCTCTCTCTCTGTCACTGTATGTGTGTGTCTCTCTCTTAGATTAGATTAGATTAGATAGTACTTTATTTATTCCGTCAGAAGTGTTCCTTCAGGAAAATTAAAATTTTCAGCACAATCCCATTCAAGATCGGACAAACATTACAGGGAGACAAAACAGGATCGCTGACGGGTCTGCCGGCTTCCAGCGCCCCTTACAAAAAAGATGAGATACAGGTAAACAAGGGGGGGTAATGGGAGAAAAAAATTTAAGATTAAAATAAAATTTAAAAAATCGGTCTTAGCCTGGGCCCTGGAGAGGGGGTGCAGAGTGAGGCCAAGGGATAAAAACAACTCATAGCCATAGTACACATCCCTCTTACCTGTGTGTAAGAGGGAAACATCAAACATCAAAGAATACAGAAGACATTAAAGCAGCAGATACAACCAGACACTTCTACATTCAGCTATGAATAAAAAGTAAAAGAAACATATACACTGTGGTGGCCTCTGGGGTGTTCCACGCCATCGTCCGCTGGGGTGGAGGGAGCATGGCCAGAGACAGGAGCAGACCCAACAAAGCAACCAAGACAGCCGACTCCACTCTCGGCCAATGTCCAGTCCGAATGGATGAGCGAGGATACGTCCAAGGTGACTGAGGTGTCCGACACCTGCTCACCCAGCCAAGACACCGCGAAACCTCTCCGTCCCAGCGCTCAGTGCTAGCTCTGCAGCCCTGTCCCCTCATCCGCATCTCCTCCAGTCCCTCCAAACCGACTACGGTGTGGCAGACACCCAGCAGCTGGTCTCCATGGCCAAAAGGCTCCCGGGAGGCAGATCCAGAAGTCCACAAAAAAGCACCACAGAGGTCATGGAAATGCCACACCTTGTCACACAGTCCCAAAGGGTCCCGGACCAAAAGGCAAAAAAATATAACACATGAAAACAAGAGGGAAACACAAAAGGATGACAGAAGAGCACAGAGCTCCTGCCAACAGCAGCCACTACAGCAGCGCCATCTTGGCGCCGGGGAGATGAGCGGACCGGTAGCTTCCGAAGCACTCCGCCGAAGGAACGAGTGACAATACAAAACTGTGGTGCATTGGACCTCAGTGCTGATACTCCGACAGAGAGTCGCTGGGCGAATCGGGACATGTAACACGTTAGTCGTGATGTTAGGCCGTTTGGGTCTAAATGTGCTAACGTAACCGTAAACTCCACGGCGAAAACCCCCCGTTGGCTCCAGATCGAGACAATTTTTGTTATTTGGGTCTAATATGGCTTTTTTAACATTCTGGGTTGCCTACCCCTGCGTTAGTGGAAAATCGGCAAATGAGTGAATGCGACAGAAACGTTGCCATGGAGACGAGGGTTTTCTTACGTGCCTGGCCGCAGTCACACCGCGACACCTGTCCGTCAGTAATAACAGTCCCCGATAACCCGGACCAATTCAAACCGTTATTTGTTTTTGTTTTTATTGTTTAATTTGCTTTGTTTCACATTACTTAATTCGCATTTTGTTTCATTTATATTTTGATTTTATTCTGTGTTGAAAATTAAAAAAAAGACATTTAGGCATAGGCATAGCTCGGTTGGTAGAGTGGCCGTGCCAGCAACTTGAGGGTTGTAGGTTCGATTCCCGCTTCCGCCATTCTAGTCACTGCTCCCAGTGACACCCACACTGGTTTAAATGTAACTTACATATTGGTTTTCACTATGTAAAGCGCTTTGAGTCACTAGAGAAAATCTCTATATAAATATAATTCACAAATATATTTTTTAAGTAATCTTTTCTTGCGGCCCAGCCTCACCCAGACTCTGCATCCAGTGGCCCCCAGGTAAATTGAGTTTGAGACCCCTGCTCTTTCGCGATATTACCATATTTTTGCTGAAAGGATTTAGTAGAGAACATCGACGATAAAGTTCGCAACTTTTGGTCGCTAATAAAAAAGTAGCAGACGATGTGCGCGTGACGTCACGGGTTGTAGAGCTCCTTACATCCTCACATTGTTTATAAGTATAGCCACCAGCAGCAAGAGCGATTCGGACCGAGAAAGCCTCAAATTCCCCATTAATTTGAGTGAGGATGAAAGATTTGTGGATGAGGAAAGTTAGAGTGAAGCACTAAAAAAAAAAAATAATAATAATAAAAAAAGCCGACGGCAGTGGGAGCGATTCAGATGTTATTAGACACATTTACTAGGATAATTCTGGAAAATCCCTTATCTGCTTATTGTGTTACTAGTGTTTTAGTGAGATTATACAGTCATACCTCAAAGTCGGAGGGGTGTGGTGACCGCCAGTGTCTCTGATGGAAGCCATGGAGGAGCCAAGAAAGTCGCAGCTGCCTCTTTGACAGCTGCAGGAGGACGCAAGCTCCACTCATGTCTCCGAAAAGAGCCGACTTATTACCACAATTTTCTCTCCGTAACCTGCCGGTCGACATGCGGTAGAAAGACATGTGCGCTTGACCGCTCTGTTCCATATTAAAGCTTCACAACAAACAAAGAAACACCGGCTGTGTTTTGGCTGCAATCCACCGCTTTCCACCAACAGCATTCTTCTTTGACGGCTCCATTATTAATTGAACAAATTGCAAAATATTCAGCAACACAGATGTCCAAAATACTGTGTAATTATGCGATTAAATCGGATGACTTTTCGCCGTGAGCGGTGCTGGGATAAAATGTCCGCTCCAACCAATAACGTCACAAGCACGCGTCAACATAAGCGTCATCATTCCGCGACGTTTTCAACAGGACACTTCGCGGGAAATTTAAAATTGCAATTTAGTAAACTAAACCGGCCGTATTGCCATGTGTTGCAATGTTAATATTTCATCATTGATATATAAACTATCAGACCGTGGTTGGTAGTAGTGGGTTTCAGTAGGCCTTTAAAAAGTCATTACAAATGTCAACAAAGTAACTTGTACAAAAAGCAGCAACATATGAAAATATGGCCAAATGATAAAAAAGAACTTATGTTAACACTAATGTATGATTACAGATTTGTTTTAAATGTATGTAAATATATATTTGGCCTTTTTTTTTTAAAGGGGGACATTATCACAATTTTCAGAAGGGTTAAAACCAATAAAAATCAGTTCCCAGTGGCTTATTTTATTTTTCAATTTTTTTTTCAAAATTTTACCTGTCCCGGAATATCCCTAAAAAAAGCTTTAAAGGGCTTGATTTTCGCTAATTGCCTAAGCCACTGTCCATTTTCCTGTGACGTCACATAGCGATTCCAATACAAACAATGGCGAATAGCACAGCAAGATATAGCGACATTAGCTCGGATTCAGACTCGGATTTCAGCGGCTTAAGCGATTCAACAGATTACGCATGTATTGAAACAGATGGTTGGAGTATGGAGGCAGATAGCGAAAACGAAATTGAAGAAGAAACTGAAACTATTAAGCGAATAGCTATTGACGCTATTCGGCCATCTTTGCGTTAGCATTGCCGGTAAAATGTGCAGACCAACCTATCAGGACTTTCGCATTGACACTGGATCAACTTAAATCCGTCGATTGGTAAGTGTTTATTTCGCATTAAATGTGGGTGGAAAGAAACGCTGGATGCAAATATAGTTTCAAATGTACATACATCTAGCCTAAATAGCATGTTAGCATCGATTAGCTGGCAGTCATGCCGCGACCAAATATGTCTGATTAGCACATACTGTAAGTCAATAACATCAACAAAACTAACCTTTGTGATTTCGTTGACTTTATCGTTGGGAATGCATCTGCTTTGAGTGTCGCAGGATATCCACACATTTTTGCCATCACTGTGCCATCTCTGTCGTAGCATCGCCGGTAAAAACCAAACGGGGGACTTTTGCATCTCTTGACACTGGAGCAACTTAAATCCGTCGATTGCTAAGTGTTTGTTTGGCATTAAATGTGGATGGAGGGAAAGGCAAGATGTAAATATAGCTACAAATGAGGCATAATGCTGCAATATGTACACACAGCTCGCCTAAATAGCATGTTAGCATCGATTAGCATGCCGTGCTAATCGATGCACATTCTACGTAAATCAACTTGAATCCGTCCCTGATCGCGTTGTTACACCCTCCGACAACACACCGACGAGGCATGATGTCTCCAAGGTATCGGAAAATAGTCGAAAAAACGGAAAATAACAGAGCTGATTTGACTCGATGCGTGTGATGTGTAGGGAAAAATGGCGTTGAGTACCGATGTGATGTCCCGTTCTGACGTCGTCGCTCGGAGAGGCATAAACAGAAAGGCGTTTAATTCGCCAAAATTCACCCATTTATAGTTCGGAAATCGGTTAAAAAAATATATGGTCTTTTTTCTGCAACATCAAGGTATATATTGACGCTTACATAGGTCTGGTGATAATGTTCCCCTTTAAAAGAAAATCATATCATCATAGCAAATTACTTGATGCCGTCATTGTGACCACGCCCCCACCGCCACAGGTATCATGGCAGTGTAGGAGAAACCTGTCAGGGAGTCGCATAGCTGCGGTAGTTGTGACCCCATTATGCAGGAGACAGGTGGACGATGTACAGGTAAGACAAGTCTTACCTTAATTGTCTTCAACACAGGAGGAGCAGTTATGAACAAAGCATGCTGCTAAAAAATCAGGGCGAGGCCGGCCTTAATAGCAGCCTGATTGGCAACTGCAACCAGGTGCTAATCAGACATGCAGGGAGTGAAATTCTTTAGCGAGGTTGATGCTGTGTGCTCAGTGCGTCTTCTAATTTTTTCTTTCTTCTTTTCTGGTGTAAAGCATTTTTTGTTGCAACATGCATGTGTATGAAAAGTGCTATATAAATAAATACAATGACACAAGTAGTCTATATTTAGTTGCCGGTCAAAGGTGAACAATTCAACTAAATAGTGAAAGCCTAGAGAAAAGCCCAAAAAACATATTCAAGCTTTCCGGGTATATTCTAATGTACTTTTATTTATGGAAATGTATGTAGGTAGTAATAAAGTAAGCTATAAAATGAATTCAAACTAAGACAAAGTGTGGAAGCAAGCAGATTACAGCCAAGTGATTGAGCCAAGAGGAATAATAATAATAATAATAATAATAATAATAATGGATTAAATTGATATCGCGCTTTTCTATTGTTATATATTCAAAGCGCTCACAGAGAAGTGGGAACCCATCATTCATTCACACCTGGTGGTGGTAAGCTACATCTGTAGCCACAGCTGCCCTGGGGTAGACTGATGGAAGCGTGGCTGCCAGTTTGCGCCTACGGCCCCTCCGACCACCTCCTATCATTCATTCACCAGTGTGAGCGGCACCGGGGGCAAAGGGTGAAGTGTCCTGCCCAAGGACACAACGGCAGCGACTTTGATGTCAATAGGTGGGAAGCGAACCTGCAACCCTTAGGTTTCTGGCACGGCCGCTCTACCCACTACGCCATGCCGCCCCTATGTAGGGGCTCTGTTTAGTCATTACATGACTAAACAGAGCTTCAGACTTTGGACAGCCAGAGTACGACATGAGGCTGTTGAAAGTAATAGATTAGGTAATAGATTACATATTTAACATCAACCTTTCTAGATCATCACGGGGATATTTATTCGAGATAGACCAAAATAATTGGCTTTTAAAGGCCTACTGAAACCCACTACTACCGACCACGCAGTCTGATAGCTTATATATCAATGATGAAATATTAACATTGCAACACATGCCAATACTGCCTTTTTAGTTTACTAAATTGCAATTTTAAATTTCCCGGGAGTTTCTTGTTGAAAACGTTGCGTAATGATGGCGTGTACGCGTGACGTCACAGGCTGTTAGGAAATATGAGCGCTGCGCACACACACATCTAAAAGTCGTCTGCTTTAACCGCATAATTACACAGTATTTTGGACATCTTTGTTGCTGAATCTTTTGCAATTTGTTCAATTAATAATGGAAAAGTCAAAGTAGAAAGGTGGAGTTGGGAAGCTTTAGCCTTTAGCCACACAAACACATGGCGATTCCTTGTTTGAAATTCCCAGAGGTGAAATTTTGCAATGGATCAGAGCGGTCAAGCAAACATGGATCCAGCAGTTTTCGGTGAGAAAATTGTGCCAAAAAGTCGCCATTTACCGGAGATCAGCTGAGCTCATGCCGTCCATACAGCTGCCTTCGACATCCCTCAGACACTGGCCTCGAGACACCCGTGGACAAACCCCTTCGACTATCAGGTACTATTAAACTCACTAAAACACTAGCAACACAATAGAAAGATAAGGGATTTCCCAGAATTATCCTAGTAAATGTGTCTAAAAACATCTGAATCTGTCCCAATGCAATCGCCTTTTTTTTTTTTTTTTACTTGATTTTTATTTTTTCTAGCCCTTCTTTATCAATATCCTCAAACACGAATCTTTCTTCCTCGCTCAAATTAATGGGGAAATTGTCGTTTTCTCGGTCCGAATAGCTCTTTTCGTTGGAGGCTCCCATTAAAAACAATGTGAGGACGTGAGGAGCCCTCAACGGGTGACGTCATAGTCTGCGACTTCCGGTAAAGGCAGGGCTTTTCTGTTAGCGACCAAAACTTGCGAACTTTATCGTCGATGTTCTCTACTAAATCCTTTCAGCAAAAATATTGCAATAACGCAAAAAGATCAAGTATGACACATAGAATGGACCAGCTATCCTCGTTTAAATAAGAAAATCTCATTTCAGTAGGCCTTTAAAAAGAACGTGGAAAAGAAAAAAAAGTACCGGAAATTGAAGTGGACTTTTGTGAGCTTGTCCTACATAATAGTAATGAAAACATTATTAATGAGAAACATGAATAGATGTTACACTACAGTAATTATATTGGTCACCTATAACGCAAATACGATAACATGTTGGATTGGATTGGTTTTAGCATTTTTAATAATAAAGTGGCCCCATATCCTTCCATTTTTAAGTACGGTTTTTAGAAATAGTTGAAACAACACTGACCTAAAGCAAACTCCACTTGTGACTTTGGCCTTTTCTTTAGATTAAAAAACAAACAAAAAAACAAGTAGTTACAAGTGGGGTGGGGTTGGGGACTGTTTACACCGACAAGCAAATTAATCAAAGATATAGAAGCTAAAATAATCAACATGTTTAAAGCATAAGATAAAAATAAAAACATACCCGTTTAATAATTGTCAGAACGTATCTCAAATGAGACTCTTGTAATTCGTGACATGACGCCAGCACATTCCGGCCGGTCTTTCATTTGTAGTTAACAATAAAATATATTATACAATGTTGGTTTAATACACATAACATACATCATGTGTATGTTTTGTTAGTCACTAATAAGTAGACAAGAATAATAAATCGCGGTAGTTCACAATAAGTATAGCATTTGTGCCTCGATTATGTTCATTTCAAACATCCTCAACATTGGTATTAATAACTTATTCAAGGATATAAGAATTAAACGTCCATATACAAGAAAATACACAACGGCACTGAAATGTAAAAAATGTTTTTTTTTTTAATCACTTTGTAGTTTCTCTAAACCAGGCCTGGGCAATTATTTTTGACTTGGGGGCCACATTTAGAGAAAAAAAATGTGTCTGGGGGCCGGTATATCTATTTTTAGGAACACTAATACAAAACCTCACAATAAAGTCTGATTGAATGCTAAAAACATTATGAAAGATCGCCTTAAAAAAAACAGAATGGAATTTTTACATTTTTATATGAACGATAAACCACTGAATATTGACAAAATATGTATGTCACACCCGCTTTCGATTGACATATTTTACAATCAAGTGAAACACAACAAAACTGCAATAAACAGTGAAATATATACACAATCATTTTAATTTTCCTGAAGGAATCAATAAAGTACTACCTATCCATCTATAAACCCACCTACAATCTGATACATCTGATATTTGCTGAATTTCCCCCAGGAATCAATAAAGTACTTTCTATTCTATTCTATGTATCACTAAGCATAGCTCGGTTGGTAGAGCGGCCGTGCCAACAACTTGAGGGTTGCAGGTTCGATTCCCGCTTCTGCCATCCTAGTCACTGCCGTTGTGTCCTTGGGCAAGACACTTTACCCACCTGCTCCCAGTGCCACCCACACTGGTTTAAATGTAACTTAGATATTGGGTTTCACTATGTAAAGCACTTTGAGTCACTAGAGAAAAGCGCTATATAAATATAATTCACTTCACTTCACTTCACTTCACTAAGCTTTAGAACTTTGTTGTGAAAATCTCCTTCCGCGTCTGTGGAAACGTTCCCCACCCTCACTGCTTGGTGCCTTGTCTGAGCTGCTGTGAAGAAGCCCGATTGGTACTGGGCCGCAGAAGAATTTTTATTTAAAAAAAAAAATATATATCTATATATATATATATATATATACATATATATTTTTTTTTTTTTTTAACCACAAAAACCTCCATTTTCATGACAAAAAAAAAAAAGAAAAAAAAAAAGATCCTACGAGCTGTGCTTTCTTAGAACTGAGTGATCATTCTATAAAACAAGACAGAGGTGTTTTTGTCAGGTTTGTACCTGACAGTTTGGTCATGTTTTAGTTTTTCCTCTGTGTTTGTCTTATTTCCTGTCAGCACTCTTATTTTGTCTTCATTTCCTGCTATTATCCCTGAGTGTTTTTTCCCCTCAGCTGTGGCTGATTGGCACGGGGCCACACCTGGTGTCAATCAGCCAGCTGCTATTTAGACCTGCTTCTTCCTCCACTCTGGGCTGGATTATTTATCATTACGGCTTGTAGCTCCGACTGTTTGTACCTGAACCTGTTTGAGGTGTGCTGTCATTTTTGTTCCTCGTCTTCTAGTTCCTGTTCCTGCCATCCTGTTTCCTGTCTCCGAGTTCCTGGTTTGTTTTTGCCCTAAATTTTTAACATTAAATGATGTTTTCCTGCTCAATACCTGCCGTCATCTCTGCATCTTGGGGTTCGTCACCAACACAACTTGACAGTTTTCACGGTGCGTTCAAGGTTCGCTGAACAGGGTAGGGTGCCACCATGCCCGCCAGAAATAAGAAATAATAATTGTAGGAGCCTAAATTTTGTTTAAGTTAATTTACATTTTATGGAAGGGCTTTATGTTTACTCAGCCAAAAGGGGACTATTTTCTTTTCTTTGCATAATACGAAAATGTATATATTGAATGCTTAAGAGTAATTATAAAGCTCACATTATTTGTGATTATTACATTTGTCTAAATAATTTGATGACGTAACTGTTTTAATTGCATATTTTGCGGAAGGATCTGTGTGGTAAGATGGTTTTGGACGCAAGGTGTTATGGGTAATAGTAGTCAGGTGCGGTGGAATTGAGCCACACAGTTTTTTGACCTCACTCTTACTTTTTCTAACTCCTTGTTACTGTAACAAACTAGCTTTATTTTGCCATTCATTTGTTCCCACATCGTTATTGCTTTACGTTTTTGAAATGGATAGAAATTAAATATACTTACTTTATATTCAATAAGACAATATTGTAACTTTTTCTTTCACTAAGTACCACCTCAGAAAAAAAACATAATAATGACCTATAATGAAATACAGTAGCATAATAAGACTAAGTATTCATTACAAACAAGGCAAACGTTTTATTTAACATGTTTATGTTATTTGGCCACTAACATTTCACACAGTTTGAACAGTCACACTGTTTTTGAATATTTAAACCAGTAAACCTAGCATGATGTTAAAATGTAATGTTAGCATTGGCAAAACTAAATCTGCCCTTGTGAATGAAAGTGAGTGTGAATGTTGTCTGTCCATCTGTGTTGGCCCTGCGATGAGGTGGCGACTGGACCAGGGTTTACCCTGCCTTCCGCCCTTGTGCAGCTGGGATAGGCTCCAGCAAACCACCTCCCGCAACCCCGAAAGGGACAAGCGGTAGAAAATGGATGGATGAAGTTGATAAGTAAACTATACAAAATGAAGAGGAGCGTCTGGCGTTTTGTTTGTTGTTTGGAGCCGCAGCAAGCGGAAAAGGGGAAAGTAGAGGAGCGTCAACCTAAGGCTACATTAAGAATCTACATTTTAATCAAAAAAATGTGTGGCTCGATTCCACCGCACCTGAGTGCCGTTACCCATAACACCTTGCGTCCAAAACCATCTTACCACACAGATCCTTCCACCATATATGCAATTAAAACAGTAACGTCATCGAATTATTTAGACAAATGTAATAATTTTATTTGTTGGGCACTTTTCATTTAAATAAATCTTAAAGTGCCACAGTACAAAACAATATTTAAAACAATCAAAGCTTAGCCATTGAAATGGATAAAATACAAAGATGAAAACACTATCATTGAAGCATTAGAAACAGAAACCATGCAAAATAGTAACTTTTCTAACAGTGTGTCTGTTTATATCAGTTGTTTAAAAAAATAACTTGGTCAGAAGTACTTTTGAGCACATTCAACAATACTGCAATAATGATAACCGTGATATTGTTACCAAATTCTTCTATTTACTGTACTTTACCACATAGCTAAACAAGTCAATGGGTTATGCTTGTATAGCGCTTTTCTACCTTTTTAAGGAACTCAAAGCACTTTGACACTATTTCCACATTCACCTATTCACACACACAGTCACACACTGATGGCGGGAGCTGCCATTCAAGGCCAAGCCGAAACCTCCGGCCAGACCACCTTCACGCCATGTCCCGAGTAGTCCGTCCGTCTGCCTTCCTGGGAAGGCCCCATCCTGACAGACGGACTAATCGGGACATGGCGTGAAGGTGGTCTGGCCAAAGCAAAGCCACACCACTCGAGCAGAGCATGAAAAGAGCAATGACGCTAGGCCGACTGCCTGGCAACAACAAGCTTAAATAATAGTGACATGATTAACACAAGTGCGTGAGTCCTAAACAAATCAAGTGCCTGCGTCCGAATGAGTACAGGTGAAACTAATGAGTTTTCATGGAAACTTAAAACAGGGTGCGCAAAAACAGGAACTAATGGAGTCAAAAACAAACAGAATATAACTAAACAAAACATGATCACAAGACAGGACAGAAACAACTGGAATTGTGTGATGCATTACATTGTGTCTTATGCATTTTCGAAATAAAATGAAACTGAACTGAAATGTGAACATTGTTTAATACGCTTAACTTCAGCAAAGTCATTTATAAAAAGTGCATTGTTCATTGCGTGGCTGGAGGCCATATTATTCATATAGTGCTGCGATACCAATGATTTCAGCCTTTCAAAGCTCTCCGTAGACCACCAATTTTGGACCTCGGTATAGTCAAATCCTGGTCACGGCCCTGATTATAATTACTTTAAAGTTCCACTCTGACTCTTACTGGTTCGGCAGAAGAAAACACGCACACTGTGAGAGCGAGTCCTTCCTCTCTTGCATCACAAAGTGAAACTTGAGCTGAAAGGGGAGTTGCCTTTCTAGGGAGGACATAACGCAAGTAAGGATGTGGGAAGACTGGAACAGAGAACACTCAACTGTACTAGGGGAGGATTTTCATGGCACGTGTACAGCCGTGTGCATGAAATGAATAAGACGTTGTCCACGAGGCATTCTTTTGTGGAATACAACTACGCTGAGTGGTGGCAGGTTGACAAAACACTGTGACAGCTTACTGAAGCCGGGTGTTGGCAGACAGGTAAGTCAAATAAACTACATTTACTTGGTAATATGTAACTTATTGTGGACCAGAGTCTAGTGGACTTTAGGACTTGGGTGTACGGTCTTGCAATTAACTGAAGTGTCCCTAAAAAAGCTGCCCCCCTCTCCGACAGGTAAAAGTGTGATCCAGTTCCAATCCACTACAAGCAAACACTAGTGTGAACTAAATCCAGTTTCGGTGACAAGGTGGGATGTTCTCACATGTTAAAGATGCAACGTGCGTTTTAAATGGAATATGGGGCTGCGTGTGTGAATGCCTTCCCACTGAGGCCCCTCAGGAGCAGCTGTATGGTCCGACTGTGGTGCCGCTGTCGATGTTTAGCATGTGAGACTCTTTCCCAACACCAGCTTGTTTACGCAGCATGAAGCTGTTTTGACTTAGGATGAAACTCGGGACAGATGCGGACAGACGTGATTTTGGGGTTGCGTTTTGTTTAGGTATTAGAAAGAGGCAGGTTTGTGTACAGGGCTTCACGGTGGCAGAGGGGTTAGTGCGTCTGCCTCACAATACGAAGTTCCTGCAGTCCTGGGTTCAAATCCAGGCTCGGGATCTTTCTGTGTGGAGTTTGCATGTTCTCCCCGTGAATGCGTGGGTTCCCTCCGGGTACTCCGGCTTCCTCCCACTTCCAAAGACATGCACCTGGGGATAGGTTGATTGGCAACACTAAATTGGCCCTAGTGTGTGAATGTGAGTGTGAATGTTGTCTGTCTATCTGTGTTGGCCCTGCGATGAGGTGGCGACTTGTCCAGGGTGTACCCTGCCTTCCGCCCGATTGTAGCTGGGATAGGCGCCAGGGCCCCCCGCGACCCCGAAAGGGAAGAAGCGGTAGAAAATGGATGGATGGAAGGTTTGTGTACAGCAGAACTCTCCGTATTTGCGAGGTTGTACTCCCGGACCACCGGCAAATGGCAAAAAAAAAAAACATGAGTAATTGAGAAGCCCATAAAAAAATTATATTTTTGACACCTCAAAATCCTCCTGCTCTCCTTCGATTTCGGATCAACATCTGCTTTAACAGTGACTTGTAATTAGGATCACCGTATTTTCCGCTACTTTTTTTTCCCCACGCTTTGATCCCTGTGGTTAATAGAACTGCGCGGCTCATATATGGATTTTTCTTCTAACAGCGACACTGAAAAGGTGTGTGGAATACAACTACGCTGAGTGGTGGCGGGTTGACAAAACACTGTGACAGCTTACTGAAGCCAGGTGTTGGCAGACAGGTAAGCAAAATAAAATACATTTACTTGGTAATATGTAACTTATTGTGGACCAGAGTCTAGTGGACTTTAGGACTTGGGTGTACGGTCTTGCAATTAACTGAAGTGTCCCTAAAAAAGCTGCCCCCCTCTCTGACAGGTCAAAGTGTGATCCAATTCCAATCCACTACAACCAAACACTAGTGTGAACTACATCCAGCTTCGGTGACCAGGTGGGATGTCCTCACATGTTAAAGATGCAACGTGCGTTTTAAATGGAATGTGGGGCTGCGTGTGTGAATGCCTTCCCACTGAGGCCCCTCAGGAGCAGCTGTATGGTCCGACTGGGGTGCCGCTTTCGAGGTTTAGCATGTGAGACTCTTTCCCAACACCAGCTTGTTTACGCAGCATGAAGCTGTTTTGACTTAGGATGAAACTCGGGACAGATGCGGGCAGACGTGACTTTGGGGTTCCGTTGTGTTTGGGTATTAGAAAGAGGCAGGTTTGTGTACAGCAGAACTCTCCGTATTTGCGAGGTTGTACTCCCGGACCACCAGAAAACGGCCCAAAAAAAAACCAAGAGTAATTGAGAAACCCATATAAAAATTCTATTTTTGACACCTCCAAACCCTCCTGCTCTCCTTCGATTTCGGATCAACATCTGCTATAACAGTGACTTGTAATAAGGATCAACGTATTTTCCGGACTATAGGCCGCTACTTTTTTTCCCCACGCTTTGATCCCTGTGGTTAATAGAACTGCGCGGCTCATTTATGGATTTTTCTTCTAACATCTACACTGAAAAGTTGTGTTGTTGCTTGTGCTATAGCGCCATGATTTGGACGAGTTCGCTCACTACAGGTGCTGTGGGCTGAAAGTCTACAGTTTTTCCTTCTGTTTGGTGTCTTATATCTGAAGCGCCTACTCAGTGGCCTAGTGGTTAGAGTGTCCACCCTGAGATCAGTAGGTCGTGAGTTCAAATCCCGGCCGAGTCATACCAAAGACTATGAAAATGGGACCCATTACCTCCCTGCTTGTCACTCAGCATTAAGGGTTGGAATTGGGGGTTAAATCACCATAAATGATTCCCGGGCGTGGCACCGCTGCTGCACACTGCTCCCCTCACCTCCCAGGGGGTGATCAAGGGTGATGGGTCAAATGCAGAGAATAATTTCGCCACATCTAGTATGTGTGTGACAATCATGGGTAGTTTAACTTTAACTCAACAAGTGCCGTTCCGTCCGTTCTGTACAGCGTCCGATGTCCTACACAAAGTATATTTGCCGTCAGTCAGATCATCTACTTATCACCTAAAAAAATACAGAGGTCAAAACCTTGGTGTCTTCAATGGTAGATACTGCCATTATTACAGTAATTGTATTAGGGACCTTGTGGTTAGAGTGTCCGACCTGAGACTGGAAGGTAGTGACTTCAAACCCCGGCCGAGTCAAACCAAAGACTATACAAATGGGACCCAATACCTCCCTGCTTGGCACTCAGTATCAAGGGTTGGAATTGGGGGTTGAATCACCAAAAATGATTGCCAGGCACGGCCACCGCTGCTGCTTACTGCTCCCCTCACCTCCCAGAGGGTAAACAAGGGGATGGGTCAAATGCAGAGGATAATTTACCACACCTAGTGTGTGTGTGACGATCATGGGTACTTTAACTTTTATAGCCTTTCTACTCCTATGGTTTCTTCATTTATCACTCTGAGCAACGGTTTTTAAGTTTACAATATAACTAAAACCATTCACACTTACAAAACTGCCACGTTTGATAGTAGTGTCATTGCATATTTGTACGTGCTATCGCAATGTAATGACACTTGCGTCGTTAGCATTAGCTCATATACTAACACATTTAGAAGTGTCTGTGTTAGTATAACTTACAATGGCAGTCTTTTTTTCAGTTTCGAAAATTCCTCAGTAAATTCATCAAAACGTCACCATGGAGTTATTGATTCGGTTTAACTGATTGGAAAGCTAGCTTACGCAGCTAGTGGGTCCATGACGATGACTTCTGTTTTGTTTTGTTTTACTGCCGTGTGACAGGCACCGGTTTGGAAACAATTAAGTTATGTAAATAAACATTGACAAAATCTTCCTGTGTAAACAACTTCATTTCACAAAGTATATTACTAGTATTTACCTGAAATAAATACTTTAATTCAATTCAATATATCTGCGACCTATAGTCAATTGCGGCTAATGTATGGAAATTAGTTTCTTTTCAAATGTAGTGTGCTTTATAGTCCGGAAAATACGGTACTTCCATCTCCGATTAAGGACTTCTTTCATAGTCTGATCTGATTCATTAGATTTAGCCCATATATTCCCCCTATATCGGTCGAATCTATGACAGTGTTTTTAGGGGTGCCGTCAAAAAAAATAAGCATTATGAATTGGTTCAAAGTCTTCAAGAATAATTTTTTTTTAAAATAGTTTTTAGGCAATCTCTGGTCTCACTTGCTGCACATATACAGACGCAAACATTCTTTGCAAGCAAGAAGAGCTTTTGTAACCTGTTTTGAAAAGTTTTTATCATATTCTATGTATCAAGGTTGCAACGAGTAATTCGATTATTACTTTGATCGTTTGAGTGTAACTAATAAAAACGTATTCAAAAAATGTAATTAATGCACACCGGCGATGAGGTGGCGAATTGTCCAGCGTTTATCCCGCCTTCCCGCCGATTGTAGCTGAGTTAGGCACCAGCGCCCCCCGCTACCCAAAAGGTAATAAGCGGTAGGAAATGGATGGATGGATAATTAATGCACACATGTTAAAAGCAGAGATGTCCGATATTATCGGCCGATGAATTCTTTAAAATGTGATATCGGAAATTATCGGTATTGGTTTCAAAAAGTAAAATATATAACTTTTTAAAACGCCGCTGTGCACACGGGCGTAGGATGAACTATTGAGCGCCAATAAATCATAAAGGCACTGCCTTTGCCTGCCGGCCCAGTCACATAATATCTATGGCTATTCACACACACAAGTGAATGCCACGTATACTTGGTCAACAGCCATACAGGTCTCACTGAGGGTGGCCGTATAAACAACTTTAACACTGTTACATATATGCGCCACACTGTGGACCCACACCAAACAAGAATGACAAACACATTTCGGGAGAAAATCCACACCGTAACACAACAAAACAAATACCCAGAACCCATTGCAGCACTAACTCTTCCGGGACGCTACAATATACACCCCGAAATGACACACAAGGATTCACGGAAATTCAAAAATAGCGTTCTCAAACTGCAAGTACCGGCGGTCACTGAAATTAAAGGCAAGAATGTTTATGTAACATGCACGCTATGCCCCGGAGAAAGCATTTGTCCCGTTTTTTTTTGGGGGGGAGGGGGGGTTAAAATTAGATTCAGCACATTTTTGAATTTGGATTAATCATGATTAATCACAGGTGAATACTCCCTTGCATTATTAAAATTAGCTTAAGAAAAGACCCCAATATTTGTAAACAAATGCAATTGTATTGTCAGAATTTTAATTTTCCTGAAGGAACTCTCCTGATGGAATCAATAAAGTACTATCTATCTAGAACAGTGGTTCTTAACCTTGTTGGAGGTACTGAACCCCACCAGTTTCATATGCGCATCCACCGAACCCTTCTTTAGTGAAAAATAAAATGTTTTTTAAATTCATGACAAAGTTATATGATCTTTTACTGGTGCACAACCGTGCATGAACATCCCCTTGTTCAAAGAACAAAACCAACACAGTGCATGAACTCGTAACAAATTACACACCTGCAAATCAGTTTGGGTTCTGCTGTTGCCGTATCCCTAATATGCCGATAGGGAGAAGTTTTTATGTACACGATGAGTCGGGTGTGGCTTGAGTGGAGGCTCCACCGAACCCCTGAGGCCGAGTCACCGAACCCCTTGGGTTCGATCGAACCCTGGTTAAGAACCACTGATCTAGAATGTCATTCAGTAAATGTTTTTCAACGTTTTACTGGAATGCATGTCATTTATTTGCCCCAAACTTGTAAACAGTTTTATCTAAGGTTTACGTGGACCCCGACTTAAACGAGTTGAAAAACTTATTTGGGTGTTACCATTTAGTGGTCAATTGTATGGAATACGTACTGTACTGTGCAATCTACTAATAAAAGTCTCAATCAATCAATCAATCTTTTAGGATGTATTTTGGCATACAGTTGCATTGACTTGCACTACTTACAGACCAAATGTTCCTTTGAGTCTTTTAAGTTTAAGTTTAAATTTTTGGCACATATTGAGTTTTGTACCTTCAATATTTAATGGTGTTGATTTACCGAAGATTTATTTTGTATACATTTTTATTTCTGTACATATAAAAAAGGCACACTGTAATCTACTAAGTTCAGATAAATGCCAAATGTTCCAAAATACTGCACATAGTGTTTATATTCTTCAATCAGTTAATATAAACATCTTTGATGTAAAACATGTTATTTTATACACTATTACGTTGGATAACGAAATAATTTTTTTTTTATTACCATCATTAGTTATAATGAATACAGTACAGAGATTTGATCATGAGCTTTGAGGTTGTACTTTTAACACCTTAAAGTGTCTTCTTAAAAGTATGTGTCGAGTAAAAAAAAAAAAAAAGAGTAAAACATCAATAAAGTATTTGTTTTCCTATTTGTGTTAAAATCATGTGAGTATTTTTTAGGTGAAGGTTACAAGAAACACTTAAAACATTGATCCATCCATCCATTTTCTACCGCTTATTCCCTTTTTGGGGTGGCGGGGGGCGCTGGCGCCTATCTCAGCTTCAATCGGGCGGAAGGCAGGGTACACCCTGGACAAGTCGCCACCTCATCGCAGGGCCAACACAGATAGACAGACAACATTCACACTCACATTCACACACTAGGGCCAATTTAGTGTTGCCAATCGACCAATCCCCAGGTGCATGTCTATGGAAGTTGGAGGAAGCCGGAGTACCCGAAGGGAACCCACGCATTCACGGGGAGGACATGCAAACTCCACACAGAAAGATCCCGAGCCCGGGATTGAACCCAGGACTACTCAGGACCTTCGTATTGTGAGGCAGACGCACTAACCCCTCTGCCACCGTGCTGCCCAACATTGATAACAAATTCCTAAAATCACAAGCTGGCTCAATGTTATTGAAAATAAGTAAGCCGAAAAACATTGCAACTGTTCTGAAAAGGCCGCAAATTAAAGTACCAATGATTGTCACACGCACACCAGGTGTGGTGAAATTATCCTCTGCATTTGACCCATCACCCTTGATCACCCCCTGGGAGGTGAGCGGAGCGGTGAGCAGCAGCGGTAGCCGCGCCCGGGAATCATTTTGGTGATTTAACACCCCATTCCAACCCTTGATGCTGAGTGCCAAACAGGAAGGTAATGGGTCCCATTTTTATAGTCATTGGTATGACTCGGCCATGGTTTGAACTCACAACCTACCGATCTCAGGACGGACACTAACCACAATGCAACTGAGCAGAGTTCTCAGGAGTTCTATGCCGCAACAATAACAAAAAAAAAGCCTGTGAAATCCAGGAGGGACTGTGTAGTGTGAGCACGGCCTTAGTCAATATCTAAAGCAGGGGTGTCAAACTCAAATACAGAGTGGGCCAAAATTTAAAACTGAACAAAGCTGCGGGCCAAGGTTGAACAAATTAACCTTTTAATAGGGACCCCAAAAAATTTTGCATTGTATATTGAACAAGCAAGACTTATATAACTTTATAGTGACAAGCAAAATTGAGTTTCAAATAATAATGATAATAATAAAAAAATATCAATGGCATATCAAAAATACAATTTTAATAACAATTGAATGCCTCTTTTCTATTTGCAGCTTTCTGAGGAAAATATCAAAATAAACTTTTTTCCACAGGCTAATAATAAATTTGAAAATGAAATAAGAATAATGAATGAATGAATCAAACATTCAGGCCTTTTTATTGCTCATTTCGCGACACACTGATCTAATCTGATGTGCCCAAGCCAGATATTGTAGCGTCTCGGAGGAGTTAGTGCTGCAAGGGGTTCTGGGTATTTGTTCTGTTGTGTTAGGGTGCGGATGTGTTTGTCATTCTTCTTTGGTGTGGGTTCACAGTGTGGCGCATATTTGTAACCATGTTAAAGTTGTTTATACGGCCACCCTCAGTTTGACCTGTATGGCTGTTGACCAAGTATGCCCTGCATTCACTTAGGTGTGTGTAGAAGCTACGAATATTAGGTGCCTGTGCCGGCATGCTGTTTGTAAGGAGGAAAAGCGGACGTGACGACAGGTTGTAGAGGAGGTCAAAGGCAGTACCTTTAAGGCACGCCTCCAATATTGTTTTCCGGTTGGAAATCGGGAGAAATACAGGAGAATGGTTGCCCCGGGAGATTTTCGGAGGGGTTGGCCAGTATAAGTATTAGCGGTGAATGCGGTGTATAATACCGGCGGGCCAGCTCTAATGTTAATTTGATATTGCCACAAGGGCCAAATGAAATTAAAAGGCGGGCCAAATTTGGCCCGCGGGCCAGAGTTTGACACCCATGATCCAAAGGCTTCACGGTGGCAGAGGGGTTAGTGCGTCTGCCTCACAATACGAAGTTCCTGCAGTCCTGGGTTCAAATCCAGGCTCGAGATCTTTCTGTGTGGAGTTTGCATGTTCTCCCGTGAATGCGTGGGTTCCCTCCGGGTACTCCGGCTTCCTCCCACTTCCAAAGACATGCACCTGGGGATAGGTTGATTGGCAACACTAAATTGGCCCTAGTGTGTGAATGTGAGTGTGAATGTTGTCTGTCTATGTGTGTTGGCCCTGCGATGAGGTGGCGACTTGTCCAGGGTGTACCCCGCCTTCCGCCCTATTGTAGCTAAGATTGGCGCCAGCGCCCCCCGCGACTCCGAAAGAGAATAAGCGGTAGAAAATGGATGGATGGATGGATCTAAAGTCATTGAATTAATAGCAACAGGTTGTCTTAAAAGGACATTGCCTTGAAGACTAATAGATAGGATAACTGTAGTCTGAGAGTATAGTGCTGGAACCAAACCCTCAAGACTACTACTGTCCTAACTGGTCTTTGCATATGAACTGATGAAGTCTGCCCGAATGAGAAGTGAAAGGTCTTTTAAAACAAATTGAACAGTCCAGTTCTCATCGATTAAGTGCCATGAGAATATAATGCCATGGACGAGTGAGACTGTTCTCGTAGTCAGCAATTATGGACTTCAGTGGCTATTCATTCACAATGAATAGATGTGTAACTAGACACGACAGTCCAACGATAAACATTAAATCTCTTCCTCTGGGTCACTCATTAAAGCCAATGGCTCACTAAAAAGACTTTGGCACTCTACACACACACACACTTTTCTCTAGCCTAATTGCTTTAACATGTGTATCCTTTAAAACAGGCTCGAGGCACAAGCAGGACGACCACATAGTTGAGTACCATAGTGAAGTTTGCAAGGACTCGTCAGATGGAGCACCTCTCTTTCCCGCCGCTGACCCGCTTCGCCGTGTGCGGCGGCACCCACGGCAACGAGATGACCGGGGTGCACGTGGTGCGACAAATGAAGAAAAATAAGGTGGATAAAGTCGGGCACGCGTCTGTAATGACGGTGCTTTCGAATCCTGAGGCTGTGAAAGAATGTAGACGGTACATAGAAAAAGATCTCAATCGTTGCTTCACATATGCTATGCTGAGGTATGTTGGGGGGGGGGACTGGTATTTGAGTATGTCAATCTTTTATATGCTCACTTGTGTCAATTTGTTTGGACTTGCAGTGCACCCTTAGGGCCCTCATCGACTCACGAGATGAAGCGAGCTAAGGAGCTGAACGCTCTGCTTGGGCCCAAAGGGAGCCCAGAAGCCGTGGACTTGTTATGTGACCTCCACAACACCACCTCCAACATGGGCCCCTGCTTCATTTTGTCCAACCAAGACTGGATCGTCATGCACATTTGTAAATACGTACAGGTGAATTGTACACTTAAAACAGTTTTGTGTGTACACCCTTTTAATCTGTATCCATTTTAGATAAGCAAAAATTAGTAAAACGGTAATGGTGTAAATAGAAACAAGAAGTGAAAGATGAATACTGCTTACCACCTAAAAAATGAATACTGCTTACAACCAGTATTCGTCTTAGGAAAAGTTTAATGAATACTGCGTACAGTCAGTATTCATCAAAAGAAATGTTCAATAATGAATAGTGTGTACAACCAGAATTCTTCAAAGGAAAAGTTTAATGATGAATACTACACACTAGCATTCAAAAAGGAAAAGTTTAATGATGCATATGCGAACTTGTATTAATCAAAGGAAAACTTTAAATAGGAATACTGCGAAATAGTATTCTTCAAAGGAAAAATTAAATGATGAACACTGCAAGTAATCTTAAAAAGTTTAATGAATACTTTGTACAACCAGTATTCTTAAAGAGAAACATTTAATGATGTACAACCAGTATTCATCAAAGTAAAAATTCAATGATAAGGACATTAAACATTTCCTTCGATAAATACTGGTTGTTAGCTGTATTTATCATTAACCTTTTATTTTTAATAAATGTCGGTTGCACGCAATCTTAGAATAGAATAGAATAGAATAGAAAGTACTTTATTGATCCATGGGGGAAATTCAGCACCACAGGGATCAATAAAGTACTTTCTATTCTAATCTAAGATTGCGTGCAACCGGCATTTATCATTAACCTTTTATTTTGATAAATGCCGGTTTTGATAAACCGGCATAAAGTTTGCACGCAATCTTAGAATAGAATAGAATAGAAAGTACTTTATTGATCCCTGTGGTGCTGAATTTCCCCCAGGGATCAATAAAGTACTTTCTATCCTATTCTATTCTAAGATTGCATGCAACCGGCATTTATCAGAATAAAAGGTTAATGATAAATTAACCTTTATAACGGTTTTGATAAACCAGCATTTATCAAAATAAAAGGTTAATGATAAAAACAGCTAACAACCAGTATTTATCAAAAGAAATGTTTCATGATAAATACTGTGTACAACCAGTATTCTTCACAGGTTTAATATTGAATACTGCTTATAACCAGTATTCTTAAAAAGAAAAGTTTAATAATGAATACTGCGTACAACCAGTATTCTTCAAAGGGAAAGTTTAATGATGAATACTGCGCACAACCGGTATTCATCAAAGTAAAAATTCAATGATGAACACTGAGTACAACCGGCATTTATCAAAATAAAAAGTTTAATGATAAACACAGAAAACAACCAGTATTTATCAAAGGAAATGTTGAATGTATTCATTAAAGGAAATGTTTTATGATAAATACCGTGTACAAAGAGTGTTTTTCAAAGGATTAATAATGAATACTGTGTACAACCAGTATTTTTCAAAGGTTTAATAATGAATACTGTGTACAACCAGTATTTTTCAAAGGTTTAATAATGAATACTGTGTACAACCAGTATTTTTCAAAGGTTTAATAAAGAATACTGCTTATAACCAGTATTCTTGAAAGGGAATTATTTTTTAAATTTTCCTGAAGGAACTCTCCTGAAGGAATCAATAAAGTACTATCTATCTATGAAAACTGTGTAAAACCAGTATTTGTCAAAAGAAAGGATTAATGATGAATATGGCTTACAAACAGTAGATATCAAAGTAAAAGATTATTGTATTCGTCACAGGAAACGTTTAATGATAAATACTGCTTAAAACCAGTAATCAAGGGAAAATATTGCTACTGCTTTGTTAACTATATTTATTTACATGTGATATTGATGTTTTTATTTACTATAAACAGCTGATACTTACAGCTGAGTTATTTTTGCACTTGTATAATTTTAATCCAAACATTGATGTGTACAGTATTTTATGTTATGTAATGAGGAAAAGTGAACGCTTGCAATTAATTTCTTATTTGTAACCTGAAGAAGTTAGAACTTAAATGTAATTCATGAATTGTGGTCAGATACAAAATAAACTACAAAAACTCACACGGGACGTAAAAGTTACTTATTTTGGCTCAAACATTACGATTCTCAACAGGTTTTCCTCACTGCTCATTAGTGATTACAATTCAAGTTGTGTTTACTTCACAATTGTATTGTCCTTTATTTGCTTTATTTTAATTATCAAATGCATAAAAGGCTATTATTATTTTTTACAGAGTAAAGCCTTGAATTGGCCCGTGGCATTAATCAAGATGGGTGAAGATGAATCTCAGACCTACTCACTTGATACTGTAGGCAAACATGGCTTCTGTAAGTGTGTGTGTGTGTGTGTGTGTACACACATAAGCATAGGTGTGTCTGCATGAAAGTAAACAATGTACTATATTTGCGCAGGCAAAGTATTTATCTTCTACAGCTCTGACAGCTAAAGATAAAAACTTTGGATCCTGCTCCAGGCTCTCAGACTAGAGCTATCCTACATAAATCTGTCAGCATGAACTGATGAGCCCTGCTCGGATTGATTGCTTGAAACTTTTATTAGTAGATTGCACAGTACAGTACATATTCCGTACAACTGACCACTAAATGGTGAAACCCGAATAAGTTTTTCAATTTGTTTAAAACGGAGTCCACGTAAATCAATTCATGGTACAAATATATACTATCAGCATAAGCATCACACAAGTTAATCATCAGAGTATATACATTGAATTTTTTACAATATGGGGGATGGAATGTGGAGGGGGGAGTTAGGTTTGGTTGATATCAGCACTTCAGTCATCAACAATTGCATCATCTGGGAAATGGACATTGAAACAGTGTAGGTCTGACTTGGTAGGATATGTACAGCAAGCGGTGAACATAGTGAGTTCAGGAAGCAGAAGAACAAGTATATACATTTACTTATTTACAATCCGGGGAGGGTGTTAGTCTAGGGTTATAGTTGCCTGGAGGTGTTCTTTTGGTGCGGTTTTGAAGGAGGGTAGAGATGCACTTTCTTTTACACCTGTTGGGAGTGCATTCCATATTGATGTGGCATAGAAGGAGAATGAGTTAAGACCTTTGTTAGATTGGAATCTGGGTTTAACGTAGTTAGTGGAGCTCCCCCTGGTGTTGTGGTTATGGTGGTCAGTTACGTTATGGAAGTAGTTTGACATGTACTTCGGTATCAGGGAGGTGTAGCAAATTTTATAGACTAGGCTCAGTGCAAGTGGTTTTACTCTGTCCTCCACCCTGAGCCAGCCCACTTTGGAGAAGTGGGTAGGCGTGAGGTGTGATCTGGGGTGGAGGTCTAAAAGCATACTTGCAAACCTTGAGACCTCCGATTTCGGGAGGTGGGGGTTGGGGGGCATGGCCGGGGGTGGGGCGGAGGCGTGGTTGGGGCGGTGGGGGGGGGGGACCGTGGTGAAGAGGGGAGGAGTATAATTCACCAACTCGAGTATTTCATATATATATATATATATATATATATACATATATATATATATATATATATATATATATACATATATATATGTATATATATATATATATATATAAATATATATATATACACACATATATATATATATGTGTGTATGTGTGAAATACTTGACTTTCAGTGAATTCTAGCTATATATATATTTATTTTATTATACATATTAATAAAAGAAATAGTTGAATTTCCGACGGCACCTATAAAATACACAGTAATAAAAACACAGTTGTTCTACTAACTGTACTGTGCTTGCTGGTTACTAAAAACAACAACAACAACAACAACACTTGCCTTTCACTATTCGAGTAACCTTTGTTCTGCCATTTGCGTATTGGCGCGCGATCTCCGAATTCGGGAACATATATCACGGATTTGTTGGAGACATCCGCAAATGACAACGGGATGTTGCTTCCAGCTATCAGCATAGCCATTTTGGTCTCAGCATAAGTTACACCATCAGTTCTCCATTTTGCGAGGTGGCACATAATACTGGGCTGTGAACGATGATGCGCTGCGGACGCTTTGTGCTTCGCTGACCGTTCATGGCTGAGTATATCCGTTCGGCCGCCGTGTTCAATGGAGAAGTCTGTTCTACAAAATTTACAGGCAACATACCCCTTCCCCTTCGAACTCTCCTGGATAAACTGAAATTCTTGTTTCCAATCGTTCTGGAACTTGCAAGTGTATTTCTTAATTTTGCTCGCCGACGGTCTAATATATTGGGTTGGAGTCAATAACCAGGCGACGTGATGAAGTTACGTCTCTTTACTGTGGGCTTCAGAACAGACTCCCTAATGACTTGACTGCACTTAAATGTAGAATATATGTAGAATATATTTACATTCTATTCCATTCTATGTACAGTAGATGGCAGTATTTTTCAGTTTAAGAGGGTCACAACATTGCTGAGTCAGGTTCTCATGGAGCTGGAGGGGGCGTGGCCTCCAGCTCCGCCTGAATTTCGGGAGATTTTCGGGAGAAAATTTGTCCCGGGAGGTTTTCGGGAGAGGCGCTGAATTTTGGGAGTCTCACGGAAAATCCGGGAGGGTTGGCAAGTATGTCTAGAAGTAACCTGACTAGCTTGTTCTGGGATGTTTGGAGTCTAGATTTGAGGGTTTTGAAGGTGCAAGCATAGTTGAAAAAGGGTTGAAAAGGGATGAAAATGGAAACGTCTTCTAAGACAACTTGAACATTCCACTTGTGATGGATTGAGTCTACCTGAGAATACAATAATGACCTGGATAAATGGGCAGTCTCTCCGTGAATTTGCAATATCGCGTTTGAACCAATTCCCTGCAAATTCAACCATTCCCCGTCAATTATTTGTCCAATTCCTGCAACTTTCCAGAATGTTTTTGGCCAATGAGCATTACTTTTGCTAATTTAATTCTAGTTCCAGTTTATACATTCAACATTTGTATTTGTAAACAGATTTTAATTTACAATGCTGACCTAGCAAAGAACGTGGCAGATATGTTGAAGTGTGATAATAATTTCTCATTGTCTTTCATTTACCAACGAAATTTGCAATATATAGAGAGCTCTCAATGGTTCACAAATCCTCTTAAGATGCGTTAAATGAGTTGGAACATAAATAAATGTTTAAGATGGAAAAACACTTGGTGTAAAACATACACAGAGAATGTCTGCAACACATGGACAACAAAGCAGACGGCGGACAATCGGGAGTTCTTTGTTGGTGTTTATTTTCGTAATTATAATCATTACTATTATTAGTTAAGATTAATTAAAACAGTGTAGTGTCAAGGAGCTTTGAGTATGTGCTTTCACTGCCACCCATTGTTTACATTTTTAAAACCAGTAAAACATCAATACAACAATTGTTTAACATTTTTTTTTTTTATAACCCTGTGAATTTTTTTTTAGGTTGAAGTACAATGAACACATTGATAAATACATAAAATCATAAAAAAAAACCCGCCTCAAAACAGTAAACTTTTGCAGAAAGTTTCTAAAAATCTGCAATGATATTAGGCATTTAAGGACTAAACAAAAAAAACAAACAAACAAAAAATAAGAGGGACTCAATGCAATTATTCACTAGCAAATTACGGTATAACGATTGGACGACCATTTAACCATAGTGTAAAAAAAAAATAGCCATGTATGATACTATCTTTCAAGGATACAATGTGAGTTTATTGTCTTGTTTTGTTTTCGTGTATACAGCGTTAGAAGTCGGCCCTCAACCCACTGGGGTAGTCAGAGCTGACATCTACAACATGGTGAAGGAAATATTGGAACTCATCTTTGAATGGCTACAAAAGTTCAATTCAGGTGAATATTGTGCATTTATCTACATACATTTTTCTTTACAGTTTCGAAATATATTTTATTAGGAAATTCATTAAATTTTTAGTCGTGTTATTTTTTCTCTTTTCATTGTGGCCCTTATGCACCTTAGTAGATTTACACAAATTGCTAAGACATTAACTGTCTTCAATTTGACAGGATGTATTTTTGAAGGCGGCCAGTTGGAGGCATTCAAATGGACCAAGACCATCGACTACCCGAGAGATCCCTCTACCAACGAGATCACAGCTGCTATTCATCCCCAGCTACAAGTACTGTACTTTGTGTTCCGCCCCTGACAAAATGGTAAGCGCAAGTATCAAGAGTGCTACTATTATTCTGCAGGACAACGACTTCAAACTCCTCCAGCCTGGGGATCCCATTTTCCTGACGTTTACCGGGGAGACCGTCACGCACCAGGGAGAGGCGGCCTACCCGTTTTTTGTGAATGAATGTGCCTACTACGAGAAGAAGATTGCCTTCCACTTAGCTGAGAAGATCAGCATCAGCATCCCGTCCATCAGTATGGACAAAAGCATAAGAATCAATAAAAAAAACATTTGAAATTGTTATTATATATTCCATTGTTTTTTATTGATCACACAAAAGCAAAGCAATTGAGTTCCACTTTGCCACGGAACCAGATGACAGCCATGAATTTGGCTTGGGTCACGACAGTTATGGTCATTACCGATCAACAGGCTTTAAAACTTTTAACGATCCTATTTTTTTAACAAACAGGATTGAATAAATGTATGCTCTACTTTAATATTTACATATCCTACTAAGAACCTGCGTCCACTGCAATTGACATTTGTTTTTTGTACTGTGCTGTCAAACGATTACATTGCTAGATCAGATTAACCACACTTTTGAATTTTGATTATTCGCGATTAATCTCAGTAAGTTACTACATATAAATACATACATATACACACATATATGTATCTATATTAATATACATGTGTATAATCATAACAGTCATTAATATTATTTTTTTAAATAACACTTTTTTTTTTTTTGATTGATGCCAATTAATTTCAGTAGATTGCTTGCTTGCGTAATTAGTAAATCACTTCATTAGTGCGGTCAAATTATAAATTTTTTTAAATCAGATAATTACAACTTTAGAATTTTTATGAAAAGCAAATAATGAAATTGCAAAATTGACTTTCAAAAAGACCCCATATTATGACACAAATGCTATCTACAGTCAAAATGTCAGACACATCCATCCATCCATCCATTTTCTACCGCTTATTCCCTTTTTGGGGTCGCAGGGGGCGCTGGCGCCTATCTCAGCTACAATCGGGCGGAAGGCGGGGTACACCCTGGACAAGTCGCCGCCTCATCGCAGGGCCAACATAGTCAGACACAGTTTAATTTAAATTACCGCATGGGTGCATTTTGAAATGGAATGTGCCAGCAAACACAGCGGTCACCAACTATTGATTATTCTAGAAACTGATTAATCTTATAACGTTTTACTTCTGTTACTGTATGTAAAAACCTGCACTGCAACAGCGTAATTTCCGCATGGTGGGATAAATACAAGTCTTAACCTATGCTAAATAAGATGATATGAACAATGTATTTTCTGCTGGTAATACCCTTCATTCTTTTTTCTGAAAAATGCACATCAACATAGAAACTTCATTTTCCATTTCTAGTAATACAAAATTTTAATAAATATAAATCTTAGCTGTTTGCTGCCACACACCATTCTCTCGTGTCGCTCTATTGCAATGGCGGAAATCGTTCTCATAGTTTAAGTTCTATGCAATTTGGATTTTATCAATTTATAATAGTAGTAGTACAATCATAAATCAATGCCACAGAATATAAATATAATCTTTTTTCTAGTTTAATTAATCCATTACTTGCTGCACCCTGCCCATCAGATACAGGTACAGTATAATGACCTGAGAAGCAAATAAGTGCTATGTATAATGTGCTAGAACCATAACTGGACATACACGACATCAGACTATTGTGCCTTTTTAACTGCCTTAATACGCAGAAGAAACTGAGACTTGCAGGTGCTAAGCCATGAATTTGTTTTTTAAGATCGCAATCAAAAATAAAAAAGGGCTAACTAATGCAATTATTCTTAACTGTGAAGCTTTAACCTGTCTTAACTGATTTCAAAAATATTTATTTCTGACCAAATGGATTATACTTGTATAGCGCTTTTCTATCTTCAAGGTACTCAAAGCGCTTTGACACTATTTCCACATTCACACACTGATGGCGGGAGCTGCCGTGCAAGGCCCTAACCACGACCCAACCGCGCCACGCCGTCCCCAAGGTGCTTTTTGTTGCCTGAAACTTGAATTACTTGCAACGCATATGGTTAATAAAACAACAATTAATTTTAGCTAAAACGTTGTTTTTTTCTTTTAGAATGTACAAGTTTTGTATACTGTATATAGATTGTGCATATTTACTTCAAATGAACGTGAATAAATATCAAAATGGTTCACCCTATGAAAAACAATGGCAGTGTTATTTTGAACGTGTTTTCCACAAACAATCACACAAACTGCACGATTCAGCAAAAGTCCAATTTATTTTTTACAGAAAAAAGTGTGCTTGAGAATAACCTAAAAAACAGAGTGTAACCGTCACAAAACATGGACATCGAAAACAAATTCTTGTTTTAGAATTTACAGTACATTCTCACATAAATTGTTTTTTTTCACCACACAAAATGTCAGCCTCTTTAACAAGTGGTTTTACAAAAAAGCAATTTGTCGCAGTATCATGCGGGAGCCATTTTTGTATAGTTTTTTTAGTCACTGCGGTTAGATATAATAGGTATTTCAAATGCAGGGTTTTGAGTGGTTACAATCACCACAGGTTGGATTTACAGTATAAGTATCTCCTTTAAGCATGCACAACCCCATGTTGTACATATTCATGACACTTTGAAAAAAGCTACACTCGAGGGGTGCAACTCGTAAGTCTTAGTAAAGTCAAGAGCAAGGTGAGATAAACGATGGCAAACAAAAAGAAGGCAACATTCAAAGCAACCCCAGCATTAATAAATAATTCAACATTATTAGCATGCACTATAGGAAGTAAGACTGCAAAGAAGCAATATGGATGTTGCGTAACCGCCATTAACAGCATTTATGATTGGCTACAAATGGACTAGTCCTGCCTTCAGATGTCCTGAGACAGCATGGAATTGTACTTATTTATTTATTTTTTTAGATGACTTTTCTCCCTTTTAGGCTACCCGGTAAGCGACCATGCGGGTGTAGTTCTTGCGGTGGCTGCGAGCCGCCCAGAGGAACAAAGCGGCCGCCATCATCTGCAGAGGGAAGGAGATGAGGGCGAGGTAGAGGGACCAGCCCATGGAGGACTCCACCCCCTCGGGGGGCGTGGCGTACTGGTGGAGAAGATCCATGCCGGCCCGGAAGCAGCAGACGCAACCCAGAGTGCACAGAGCTAACGAGGTAGAGGACGGATGTCAACAATGAGACTCTGCGATGCTGTTTGCCTTCCCAATTTTGATTTAGTAAAAAATGGGCTTTCTGTGTATGCACCCAGACACACGCACAATGCTTGACACATTGCAAATAAACTACAACCACCTTCCCTGTATAAATTTAGCTTGCTATGCGATGATCTGGAACAGTAAATCCTGATCTGGCGTTGCATTTACGAAAATGGTCCGACATCGACGTAGCCACGCAACACAATGTCAAATGGTTTGTTTTCTTCCCGAACCAACCACCACAAACAGATTGCAGTCCTGTAGTAATGTAACGATAAATGGTATTAGTGATAAACTGCAGTGAAACCTCAGACTAATCAATTAGCATTACTGTTTTCGTTTTAAATTTATTGAAAAACCATGATTGATAACTGCAATTTGCTAAACTCACGGACTAACTGGCGCAAGATCAAATGCTAACAGGAATACATAAGACATTAAAGTTTTTATGTATATTTGTTTAGGATATTAAATACAATTATTTTCCAATTACAGTACAATGGTAAACAATTCTACATCATGAAAAATAAAATGTTATGTCCTTTCAAATGGTCACTTGCATTATTATTGTGTATTATAATTACATTATAAACACTGTATAGGTGTCATTGGTTATTTCTTCAGTGTAAGAGCACAAAAGTTCTGAGTCTGTCTGCATAAAGCCAAATATTTTTGAAAGTGAATTATTATTGTTGTAATGTATGGCACCTTGAGACAAGAATATGTTGATGGAGAGTCTAAAAGGAACATGTTTTTCTTCACTCGCTATTTTTGCAGTTTAATGTATTTATATGTATAAAACAAAAAAAATAGCAAATCGAATCACAATCACAATTTTGGAGGGGGAAAAACCCAATTAGTTTTTTTTCTCAGAACTGTGCAGCCCTCCTGTTTAAAAATTTTTAAAATTGGCTATGTGGTTTCTAAACGGGGAGAGACGTTAATGTCTCTTGTGTTCACAAGCTAGCGCTAGTGTGGTTATCAATCATGGTTTTTTTAATTATTTTGATTTTAAAACGGTAACACTACCCGTTAGGATATTTACTGTGTTTTTTATTATTACCATTTATCGTTACATCCCTACAGTTTGTTAACAATGCATATATAAATATTGTTCAATGATACTTATTTTTTTAAATAGCTAAAATAATTAAAGTTTATTACAATAACTACAATTTAGAGTTGAAATAATTACCAGCATCTTTATCCGAAATGACCTGCGTACTAGTTACCCTGAGAACTTCTGCTTTACAGATGCCATGTCAGCAGTAGGTGCGTGTTGTGGTAAATATGTCAACTATGGTATCAGTCATGGTAAAAGGTAAATACAACTACCCAGCGCTAAAAACTTTTTTTATTTTTTATTTCAGGGTACTAAAGGTGTCTTAATTAAGGTGATGGTTTTATCTAATCAAGTGAAATCTAGTCCAGGCCGCAGATTTAATGAGGCCCGGCATCTATTATACTGAGCAACAAGAGTAAATACTTTTTTTAAGTATATGTGTTGTTAACATAACCAGTTTCACTGTGTTCAACTCCAACTCATTTTCTTTATGTCATACTTTTATGTACTTTGCCGTGTGTGCAGTCTCACCTGCAAGCAGATGCAGCACTCCTACACCCACGGTGGGTGTAAAGCTGCGGCACAGGCAAGCGCAGACGCCAACAAGGCCGCTGAGGAACACCAAGGCCAGCGACACCAGAGGCAGGAGAAACTGACACCTCCACAAATCTACAACAAAGATAATACAATAATGCATGGTAGAAACAACAGTGAGCATTTAGATCTTAACTTGATTGTCAAATAGCTCATGTAGAACTCTACCTATGCTGACATGTTTTATATTGAAGTGCAACTTTGTCAATTTTTTATTTCGCCATTTTATCTATTGTTTCAGTTGTGTATATTTGAGGGTCCCCCATCCCCTCCTTAACATTGCTTTTTTGTGATTTTATTCAAGGGAAAAAAATGTTGCTATTAATATATATATATATTTTTTTTTATTAACCTTGGAGATTTTCAAGTTTTCATATCAATTTTCAATACGAGAAATACAGGTTTATTGCATTTGAAAGGGTATATTTGCATTATTATGTATCATTATTACATCAGTGGTTAATTTGGTCTCAAAATATTGTTAATCGGCAATAATGTGTAAGTCAATATATTATCAAGAAAAATGTATTGGCCCAGGCATACTCTTAAAGACCAAATTACTGTAAATATTACACGTTATCATCAATGTGCCTGTTACTACATTACATATATACTTATAGAATGTATACAAAACGATTTTGAGGTTTTAAGAGGGCTTGGCGCGGTTGGGAGAGTGGTCGTGCCAGCAACCTGAGGGTTCCTGGTTCAATCCCCACCTTCTACCAACCTTGTCACGTCCGTTGTGTCCTTGAGCAAGACACTTCACCCTTGCTCTAAATGGGTCGTGGTTAGGGCCTTGCATGGCAGCTCCCACCATCAGTGTGTGAATGTGTGTGTGAATGGGTGAATGTAGAAATTGTGTCAGAGCGCTTTGAGTACTTTGAAGGTAGAAAAGCGCTATACAAGTATAACCCATTTACTATTTATATGCTGACTAAATCATATACCGTTTAGCTGCATCTAGCTATAGTTTTCACTAGTTAGAACACACAGGAAAGGAAAGATGAATGTGTGTCACATAAGTATTGTGGATAATGGACACATTTTTTTACGCATTTTTTTTCCACGGCGCATTGATTTCACAGAGCGCAGCGTAAAGAATGCTACTTACGTCAACAACAACAGTGTGTTCTGTGTTTATAGCACAAATCATGGCAGGCTATGTAAGAGCCGGGGACAACTACTATCTTATCTTTTTGAGCCGAAATATTTAAAATATTCAAAGCCCAACACCAAATGTGCAACTTTCCAAGCCATGCCAAAAAACATCAGAGTACTTTTGCGTCACACGGTGTTTCCTTGTGTTGCCAAAAGGCCTTGTGTATCTGGCAAAGAAGACACTGCTTCAAGACTGCATCACAACAAATTAAAAATGGTTTGCGCTAACAAACTGTGTTACCCCTCAAAAAAAGAAAAGAAAAAACTGGAAAAAACGAGCCATGTGGGCAACTGTCCATTCTGAGTAAGTCACCATGATATTGATTGTTAAACATGGAGCACAGAGTGCTTGATATAACCGCTATATACACAGTTGATCTAACTCTGTACAAACAAAACACGAAAAGTGTGCTAATACTTTACAGATATGTTTATATTCGTAGTATTTGATATGATTGTTTGTGTTTTTCAATCAGTACTGACTTTTGTTTGCTTTGCATTATGAGTGAGGAGCTAGTGGCTGTGTCACGACGCTAGAAAATAAATTATTCGGCGTTAGCTCCTACAATCTTATTTTACTGTTATATTTTTATTCTCATTGTTGCTTTTTATTTTTATTCTTATTGTAATATTTTTTTATTTTGTTTCGATTTATACCCCCATTAGATGCGTTTTAAATTCGATCTCAATTCTGTACAATGCTGCTGGAATTTTAATTTTCCTAAGGAATCAATAAAGTACTATCTATCTATCTGAGTTGGATAATATGCATGTCACAGGTTTTATCATATCATGAATTGATTAACGTGGACCCCGACTTAAACAAGTTGAAGAACTTATTCGGGTGTTACCATTTAGTGGTCAATTGTACGGAATATGTACTGTACTGTGCAATCTACTAATAAAAGAATCAATCAATCAATTGGATGTTTTTAGGGGGCTCTATAGGCGGAATAGTTTTTTGCTATTTAAAACGCGCGGAAAATGGAAAGACATGTGTCCTTGTCTCACATAAGGATTGAGGAAGATGGGCACAATGAAAAAAGTGCAGTTTTACTTAATTATAACGATGAAACTTTGAAGCAGTACTCACATGTCCGAAGTAGATCCTCGTCACTGTTGTGGTTTCCAGGATGTTTGTACTTTGGCAAAAACTGCTGCGGAAGAGTGAAGCTCACACACTGCAACCTTAACTGGGGATCTAGAAGGAGTCAAAAAAGATGGGATCCCAATTACAGATGTTTAACATAATTCCAAACAAAATCATAAATACATACATAATAGGGGTGGCTAATATGCCCTAAAATCGATATCGCAATACAGTATACCGTATTTCCTTGAATAGCCTATTAGCGCCTGCCTTGAATTACTGCCGGGTCAAACTCGCTCCCCAAATTTATAAGCGCATGCTTACTTTTACCGCCGGGTCAAATTTGTGACGTCACGAGTGACGCTTCCCCTGTCGTCATTTTCAAAATGGCGGAGGAGGTTTTTTTTGCTTTTACTATGTGTAAATCAGTTGTATTGTTCCACAGCCATACAGATCACACTGATGGCTGTGATATAAAACAACTTTAAGAGTCTTACTAATATGCGCCACACACTGTGAACCCACACCAAACAAGAATAACAAACACATTTCTGGAGAACATCGGCTCTGTAACACTTTATAAACGCAACATAACACTTACCCAGAATGGCATTCATCCATGACTCTTACCGGCTATATTATACACCCCGCTAGCACCAAACCCCGCCCCCCATGGCATTGTGGGTAAGTGTTATGTTACGTTTATAATGTGTTACAGAGCCGATGTTCTCCAGAAATGTGTTTGTTATTCTTGTTTGGTGTGGGTTCACAGAGTGTGGCGCATATTAGTAAGAGTGTTAAAGTTGTTTATATCACAACCTTCAGTGTAAAAGGCATGGCTGTTCACCAAGTATGCATTGCAATCTTGTATGAGAAGCAGCGAAATGCATGCGTCCGGCCGGCACGCAGATAGCATGGTGTAAAGGTGGGCGCGATGACATGTTGTAGAGCAGTGGTCCTCAACCACCGGGCCTCGGCCGCAGAAGAATTTTTTATTATTTTTTTTTGTAATCACTCTCAATTTTTTACTGCATGCCATTGGTGAGCGCAAGAGTGAGAAGAGGTTTTAAAATTATTAGTGCCTGCTTACTTTTACCGCATGCCTTGAATAAGCGCAGGAGTGAGAAGAGGTTTTAAATTAATTAGCGCCCCGGCGGCTATTCAAGGAAATACGTTATGTTGCAGCCACCTGCAATAATGATACATGTCATAAATATTATTTGGTATATTAGAGGAATTTCAAAATGTGTTACAAAGGCTCTTAAAGTTGATTGCTGACGAATGCGATAACATGCGATAAAGATAGCCCTATTCTTGACGTTGACTGGCTTTTGTTAAACTCGCAAAGACGTTCCTGTGAATGGAGGAGATCTAATCATGAACAAAATTGTTTACAAAAATAAATAATATTTTTAATGTTCTGTCGAGTAAAATCCATTGAGCCACTCGACATCCATTGCACCAGTCGCCCATTGGGGGAAGGAGTACCCACATCTGTGGTCTCCTCCAAGGTTTCTCATTGCATCCCATTGGGTTAAGTTATTTCTGGCCCTGATGTGGGATCTGAGCCGAGGATGTCGTTGCGGCTTGTGCAGCCCTTAAAGACACTAGTGATTAAATGCTATACAAATAAACGTTAATTGATTGATTGAAAATTAGGTTTTTATTTGGGGGTTGCCCATAAACCCCCTAAGCCCTACACAGCCCTGTACCTTTTATCCAGCCTGCAGAATGCAGTGTTTCCCGTAGCGCTTTGATGTTAAGGCGGCCGCCTTAACAACAAAGAGCCACCGCCTAAAGTCTCGAAAAAAAAATAAAAAAAAAATAAAAAAAATTTTTTTGTCCTGTTTAGCTTCTCGGGCAAATGATATAATTGATGTAAATGCCCATATCGGCTATTCAGATTTACTTTACAAAAGAGAAGTGTAGGATACTTCTCTTGTTGCCTTATTTGTTTTTGACTTTATTAAATATATTTAAATTATCATTTGGTGCTAAAGTCTTATCAAGTTGCTACGCTTCGTACTGCCTCTGTCAGTACGTCTCTGCTGCAGCACCCAGGATTGTCCCACCCACACAACCATCTTAGTATGTCAGGTAACTAGGACTGTTTTGTGTTTTGTTTTTACTTTACGGAAAAAAAATAGAGATATATATCGTATATTGCCATTCAACATACGAAGCGAAAACACAACCAAAAGTTCTTCACGCGGCGAAGAACGGTGTCTGTTCCCCGTCCGTCCGCCTGGGGGAAACACTGGGGATGAGTTTGCTAAGTATAAAAGATTAACCTGAAATTTTTGAATGAAAGAAACGGCTGTTCTGAATGTGTCCACTGGATGTCACAATAGCAATTATTTGTATCTTTGTAGATGATGCTACATATGTACAAAATAAACCACATGATTTTAGTACAGTAGAGAAAAATTATCAAACTACAGAAGACAGGGGTGCCCACACTTCTTCTGCAGGCGAGCTACTTTTCAATTGACCAGGGGATCGAAGGGATCTACCTCATTCATATACATCATTTATGTTTTTATTCATGAAACATACGTTTGTGTTAACAGATTAAAGGTTTTTAATGATAATGCAATAATGTTTAACACATATAGAGTCCTTTCTTTCATGAAGACAAGAACATAAGTTGGAGTAATTCCTGATTCGGATGACTTGCATTGATTGGAATCCAACAGAAGTGCGGATAACGTCAGCATTTTTAAATGGAGGAGAGCAAAAGTCCTCCTTTCTGTCCAACATCACATGAAAGTGGTTGTTTTTTGGCATCTTATTTGTCCAGCTTCCATACTCATTTTTATACACTTTACAAGAAATCCATTAACTCTGTAGCTTGCTAGCTTGTGCACGCCAGCTTTCTGAGACTCTTATTTTGTTAGCGCAGGCAAGAGGAAGCAGCGCTTTTATTGTGAAGATAGGAACTGTGCAGTCGGCTTTTAGAATTTTGACGGAAAGTACAGCGTGAGAGTCTGTTGAAATAAAAAGTGTTTCTCGCCTTCCTCTCGGTCACTTTTTCTTAATAGCGATCTCGCAGCAGCCAGTGTCATCTACCAAGACTCTCAGGTGTCGTGAATGTCAACCAAGTGACGTCTTGGTGAAGATTGATGATCGCTAATTTTTAGGTCTATTTTTTTAAATGCCTGGCTGGCAAGACTAACACACCCTTCGCGATCGACCGGTAGCTCGCGATCAACGTAATGGGCACCACTGACATAAGATAACACCTTGCGATTTGATTTTGAAATAAAAAATGTTTAACTTGATAGATTGATGAATATTATCACATAATTTATTCAGAAAATATAAATATCGACAAATAAACTATAAACCACAACATGTAAGTGTAATAAAACCCAAACAACATTATGATTTGTATATTTGTACTATTTTTAAACAAACAAAACACTCTGTCTTTATTTCTAAGTTATCGTGCCGTTATTTTACCAGTTCGGTCCACTTGGGAGTAGATATTTCTCCATGTGGCCCCTGATCTAAAATGAGTTCGACACCCCCGGTTTATATCATTATATCGCGCAACCTAAGAGGGATTCCTTACAATTGTTGGCAGGAAAAACAACCTAAGGATGTTTTTTGCAGTCTTGCATCTAAAGTTTTTTTTGGCCTTCACGGTGGTAGAGGAGTTGGTGCATCTGCCTCACAATACGAAGGTCCTGCAGTCCTGGGTTCAATCCCAGGCTCGGGATCTTTCTGTGTGGAGTTTGCATGCGTGGGTTCCCTCCGGGTACTCTGGCTTCCTCCCACTTCCAAAGACATGCACCTGGGGACGGGTTGATTGGCAACACTAAAATTGGCCCTAGTGTGTGAATGTGAGTGTGAA
>NC_084611.1:77076615-77249115 GCF_033978795.1 Nerophis ophidion
CCCCTTAGCAGAAAAACAGCCCCAAAGCATGATGTTTCCACCCCCATGCTTCACAGTAGGTATGGTGTTCTTGGGATGCAACTCAGTATTTTTCTTCCTCCAAACACGACCAAATTTTACCTTTTATGTCCAAAATGAGGCACGGGGACAATTTGCGGCCTGCAGCTAGTTCTGTAACGGCCCTCTGCACATTCTGAAACTACTCCTAAAAAAAAAGTGGAATAAGAGGGAAAACAGGAGTAATTGAAATGTTGACACTAATAACAGAAAGCTTACATGCAGGCTGTTTTTTTCTTGAAAAAATCTATACGTAGTACTGGTTTTGAAAGTGAAACAAATCAAAATCCTTTGATTTTTCAATGTCTGGCCCACAGAAAAAAATGTTTGGACACATTTAGGTCAATACTCCTCGTATAAAGCTGGTGTAAAATCACATTTTTATTAAAAATCAAACCCTTCACAAATGAGCTTACAACATTTTTTTGGTAAATAAATGTGTTTCCCTGATATGTATTTGCATTATCAACACAAATTCTAAAAAATAAAAAAAAAGAAAAAGAAACATTTGGCAAAATAATTTTATAAAAACATGTGAAAGTGTCATGAAGTGATCAAGTATTTCTGCATATTTTTTTATTTTTTTTACCATCAATCTGTTGTTTGTGTTATAGTGCAAATGGAGAGGCGTTTACTTCCGTTAAAGTCTGAACAAATCCCCGTGTAAACATCGGCCAGCGCTGCGTGGGCTGATGCGTCACTGTTCCGTTCAGAATAGGCGTGGCGGTAAACTCCACCGCGCACGAGGTCGAGAGGCAGGGAGCGGCTTCCAGCTCCAGGACCGTCACGTTGTTGGAAGCGTCGATGCTGAGGATGGTCGCGGGCACAAAAAGTGTCACCTGAGGGCCCTTTGAAGGCCAGTAGCGCCCCAGATTAAAGCCGTTGATCCAAACCTGTCCCTGAAGAGTAAAGACATGATCAGTGACATTAAGGCTACGTCCACACTGCGGGGTCGGATGTCCAATTGGGATTTTTTTTGTGTGTCAAATTCTATCTTTTTAGTGGCAGTCACATGACAAAAAAAAAGGGATTTCTAATGTGAATGCAATCTGACCCGCATGCAGACATGACATCATGACATCGCACATACTGCAGTAGTTAAAGTTAAAGTTAAAGTACCACTGATAGTCACGCACACGCTAGGTGTGGTGAAATTACTCTCTGCATTCGACCCAGACCCTTGTTCCACGCCCTGGGAGGTGAGGGGAGTAGTGAGCAGCAGCGGTGGCCGCGCTCGGGAATAATTTTGGTGATTTAACCCCAAATTCCAACCCTAGATGTTGAGTGCCAAGGAGGGAGGTAATGGGTCCCATTTGTTTTAGTCTTTGGTGAAGTGAATTATATTTATATAGCGCATTTCTCTAGTGACTCAAAGCGCTTTTACATAGTAAAACCCAATATCTAAGTTACATTTAAACCAGTGTGGGTGGCACAGGGAGCAGGTAGGTAAAGTGTCTTGCCCAAGGACACAACGGCAGTGACTAGGATGGCAGAAGCTGGAATCGAACCTGGAACCCTCAAGTTGCTGGCACGGCCACTCTACCAACTGAGCTATGCGATACCACTGATTTTTTTCCCCCATCTGATACTGAGTAAACTTCAGGCTGGTATTGGCAATACTGATGTGATACCGGTACCTTGTGCAAATGTACTTGTGTCTGCTAATATGTAAAAAGTTGAAATCTTTTTTTTTTTTTTGTCATGAAAAGGGGAGGTTTTTTGGGTTGTGCACTAATTGTAAGTGTATCTTGTGTTTTTTATGTTGATTTAATAAAAAATTAAAAATAAATTAAATAAAAATATTAATATCAATCAATCAATTAATGTTTATTTATATAGCCCTAAATCACAAATGTCTCAAAGGACTGTACAAACCATTACGACTACAACATCCTCGGAAGAACCCACATAAGGGCAAGGAAAACTCACACCCAGTGGGCAGGGAGAATTCACACCCAGTGGGACGACATAATAAAAAATTATTATGCGGCCCGGTACCAATCCATACTCCCAACCTCGTGGGAACAGTTTGGAGCGAGCCCCTTCCTCTTCCAACATGATCCAGGTCCATAAAGACATGGATGACAGAGTCTGGTGTGGATGAACTTGACTGGCCTGCACAGAGTCCTGACCTGAACCTGAAAAAACACCTTTGGGATGAATTAGAACGGAAACTGAGAGCCAGGCCTTCTCTATCAACATCAGTGTGTGACCTCACCAATACACCTTTGGAAAGATGGTCGAAAATTCCTATAAACACACTCCGCAACCTTATGGACAGCCTTACCAGAAGAGTGGAAGCTGTAATAGCCGCAAAAGGTGGACCCATATCATATTGAACCCTATGGGTAAGGAATGGGATGGCACTTCAAGTTCACGTGAGTCAAGGCAGGTGGCCGAATCTCTTTGGCAATATAGTGTATATCCGATTCATATCCACATTCGTAAGCGGCCTGGGTCGAATATAAACATTTTTTTGTAATTGCACTGTTCACACAGACATGAAAGTATCCGATAAAGGTTGCATATGGGCGAAAAAAATCGGAATTGACCTCTAGTACACTAGACACAACCGTAGTGGTCCTCATCCGTGACAACAATGACATGGACTACAGGGAGGAGGTGAAATATCTGGTTGACTGGTGCAGAACCAACAACCTGGTCCTGAACATCGACAAGACCAAGGAGATCTCTCGCGGCTGTGTTGGATCCATTATGGATTTAACTTTCACAGTATCATGTTTGACCCGCTCGACATCCATTGCTTTCGTCCTCTCCAAGGTTCTCATAGTCATCACTGTCACCGACGTCCCACTGGGTGTGAGTTTTCCTTGCCCTTATGTGGGCCTACCCAGGATGTCGTAGTGGTTTGTGTTGTGGTTTGTGCAGCCCTTTGAGACACTAGTGATTTAGGGCTATATAAGTAAACATTGATTGATTGATTGATTGACTTCAGGAAGCACCAGTCCAGCCACGCTGCACTCTTCGACGGCAAAGCGGTGGAGATGGTAAGCAGCACCAAGTTCCTGGTGGTGTAGATAACTGACAATATGACCGGGTCCCTACACACCGGAGCTCTTGTAAAAAGAGCCCAGCAGCGCATGCACTTTTTGCGTCGGACGAAAAGAGCAATGCTCCCTTCCCTCATTCTCACCACATTCTACAGAGGCACTGTAGAGAGCCTGCTGACCAACTGCATCTCTGTCTGGACTGGAGCCTGCAGTGCCTCAGACCAGAAGTCTCTGCAGAGAGTGGTGAGGAAGGCGGAAAAGATCATCAGGACTCCTCTTCCTCCTGACCGGGAGATCGCAAAAAGATGCTGCCTGACCAGGGCTCAGAAAATCCGTAGAGACTCCTCCCACCCCCACCAAGGACGGTTTTCACTGCTGGACTCTAGAAAGAGGTTCCGCAGCTTTCGTAGCAGAACCTCCGGGCTCTGTAACAGTTTCTTCCCTCAGGCTGTAAGACTCTTGAACGCATCATAATCCCCCCAATTTCCCAAAAATGGATCAACTTTACTATTGCTTTTTTTTATCCTGCACTACCATGAGCTAATGCAACAAAATGTAGTTCTTATCGCTCCCGTCCAAAGGCTAAACCTAGTAACTCGCTTCTAGCTAATTTTGCGAAAACAAAGGAAAACCAATCTATCTTGATGCTGTCTTACAAAGATCTACAAAGTCATCAAACGTATAGATGTTTTCTTGGGCTTTCATTTTCTTGCCGATTGAGCCACGGATTGAATCTGCTCTCATGAACGTGTGCCCTTTCTCCAGATATTTTATCACAATCTCGGGTGGGCCCGATTCTGCGTTTGCACATTGGGCAGCGTCCAGTTTTCATTTTGACCTCCACAGTTATCTGCCCAAAAGAGTATGCAAGAGGAAGAATCAAGAACAATACATTTAATGAAGGTGCTTGCAACGTCCTGGGCCAATCTTCCAAATATCCCCTCGTGCCATAATATCACATAATCAGGTTGACCGTCGGCCCCCATCTGTGCAAATGTCTGATTAAAGACAATTAGGCGACTGACAAAGAAGCTCCGATTGGTCCCTTGAGATACTAGGTTTTTCTGTTGTATGTACGCGGTTATGTGGTAGTTGCTAGGTCCTGTCATGCGCGTAACACCTTACTTCCATCCATCCATCCATTTTCTACTTACGGAACAAATTACAATATCGCATACGCTAATGTAAAGCATATCACCTACGAACTCCAAAATTATTATCAGCTCAGTTTTGACCAAAATTGAGTTACTGGGTTTTGCCTTTGGACGGGAGATCTGTACTGTAAAGTTCAAAATTGAATAATATTAAAAAGGAAGTCTAGTCTAAGTCTAGTCTAGTGTGAACATAGCATTGGAATGACAATTGTTGGACGTAATGTTGCCATGCCTTTCGCCATCCGGGCAAGTGGATGTAGGTATCCTGAGGCAGGTCCGGAATGCCACCGGGAATGATGAAACTTCCTCCGTAGAAAGCAGGAAGTGACAGTGAAGCGGGCGGAAGCGGGTCGGCCGATTTGGCGTTTGTTTCCCAGAAGACACCCTGGCTGATGGCTTGGTCGATACTGAGGCTGTACATGGTCCATTTTTTTAAAACAACATTGGCCAAAGTCAGGTTGGATATGAGGCCCTGTGCAAAAGACCACATGGTGATTTTTTTCTACTTTGATTCTAAAAACTCCCATTTTTCAATCACGGGTAAAACCTTGAAATCGTTGATGTTTTTTCCATAGTTGATGCGGCCCATGTTCTCCACCAGCACGTCCACCCGACTCCCGGCTTGTCCTGTCACATTAATGGACAGGACTTTGTTTCTTTCGAGAATCCCGGCGGGCATCTTGAGAAACAGAACAACCAGCATGAATATGTCAGAACACTTTTTATATTTTGGAAAGTCCCACAGCATAAGCCGTTTGCTATTTCCCTGTTGAAAAGTAATGGAAATCCACTTAATCTGTTATTATCTCTAAGCAATGTTTAAAGTGACATTCAAATATTCTTGGTGATGAAGAAGACTTCATGGACAGTTTTACTGCACATAACCATTACCAACTGTTCCCAAACAACACACAAGTCACTGTTTTTGTTAAGATATAGACAGATGCTGTTTTTTTTTACTGTAGGTAGAAAAAATGAATAACATTATAGAGGTGGGCCAAAGAAAAGGCAAACTAAAATAAATACATATGGGTGCGGGGACACCTAGTGTAGTTGTAGGGTATCCCCGGCTAAATGACAGATAGTTAATAGTAATGGATGAGGTGGGGGGTAGGCGTGGTTGAGGTGGGCGGGGTTTTGGGTTGGTGGTAGAGGGGGAGGGGGGTGTATATTGTAGCATCCCGGAAGAATAACTGCTGCAAGGGGTTCTGGGTATTTGTTCTGCTGTGTTACGGTGCAGATGTTCTCCTGAAATGTGTTTGTCATTCTTGTTTGATGTGGGTTCACAGTGTGGCGCATATTTGTAACAGTGTTAAAGTTGTCCGTGCGGCCCCCGTCAGTGCGACCTGTATGGCTGTTGATCAAGTATGCATTGCATTCACTTATATGTGTGGGTATATTACAGTATATGGTTGGGTCGGCACCCTGGTTAAACAGAGGACAAAGCGTACGTGACGAAAGGTTGTAGAGGACGCTAAAGGCGCTAAGGCACGCTCCCAATATTGTTGTCTGGGTGGAAATCAGGATAAATTTGGATGACTGGTTGCCCTGGGAGATTTTCGGGTGGGGCACTGAAATTCGTGAGTTTCCCGGGAAAATCGGGAGGGTTGGCAAGTATGCAACTATGGCTCTTTTAACATTTTGGGTTGCCGACCCCAAGCAGCGTAATTTAACTGGCTGTTATATAAACTCTGATTATATAGAGGAACTTGGACCACTGTAAACACATGGGTAGATCCTTGCATTGACATTTGGTAAGCACCTAGGGTCCAAACTTGAGATTTAGGCATTCCTCAAAGCACCCCTTTTAGTCTCATACTTCTTTTTCCCATAAAGTCAATTTATGTAACTAAGGTGTTGCTGTAACTTCATTACTTCAGATGCAGTCAGTAGTTATTTATTCAAGTCCTTTAGTTATTCTAGTGGAGTTCCTCATGGTCCCATTTTAGGTCCTCTCTTTTTCAGCTATTATGGCCAGTAAGTTCGGTTCAAAAAACACTCATGTCCTTTAAATCCCAGAACAAGATAGTCAGGTTACTTCTAGACCTCCAATTTTCCTGAAGGAACTCTCCTGATGGAATAAATAAAGTACTATCTAATCTAATCTAAATCAATCATTCAATCAATCAATCAATCAATCCTTAAAGGCCTACTGAAATGAGATGTTCTTATTTAAACGGGGATAGCAGGTCCATTCTATGTGTCATACTTGATCATTTTGCGATATTGCCATACTTTTGCTGAAAGGATTTAGTAGAGAACATCGACGATAAGGTTCGCAACTTTTGGTCGCTAATAAAAAAGCCCTGCCTTTACCGGAAGTATGTGCGCGTATTGTCACGAGTTGCAGGGCTTCTCACAACTTCACATTGTTTATAATGGGAGCCACCAGCAATAAAAGCAATTCGGACTGAGAAAACGACAATTTCCCCAATAATTTGAGCGAGGATGAAAGATTTGTGAATTAGGATATTGATAGTGAAGGACTATAAAAGAAAAAAAAGCGAAGGCTCCGGGCGGCGGCAGTGTGAGCGTTTCAGATGTAATTAAACACATTTACTAGGATAATTCTGGAAGATCCCTTATCTGCTTATTGTTTTAATAGTGTTTTAGTGAGATTGTGAAGATTGTAAGAACATACCTGGAGGTCGGATGGCCACGGTGAACACGCAGTGTCTCAGAGAGAAGCCGAGGACCCAAGCTCACAGCTGCCTTTTTTGGCACCTGCTGCAGGACGACGAATAATCCAACGATGTCTCCGGCAAGATATATATCACAATTTTCCCATCCAAAAACATGCTGGTTTACGCAGAGAAAATACGTTCCCCTGACCGCTCTGCTTCACAACAAACAAAGAAACACCAGCTGTGTCTCGGTGCTAAAGACAGCTGCAATCCACTGCTTTCCACCAACAGCATTGTTCTATATAGTCTCCATTATTAAATGAACAAATTGCAAAAGATTCAGCAACACAGATGTCCAGAATACTGTGTAATTATGCGATTAAAGCAGACGACTTTTGGCCGCTAATGGCGCAGCGCTACTATTTCCTGACAGTCCGTGACGTCACGCGCACGCGTCATCATTCCGCGACGTTTTCAACAAGAAACTCGCGGGAAATTTAAAATTGCAATTTAGTAAACTAAAAAAGCCGTATTGGCATGTGTTGCAATGTTAATATTTCATCATTGATGTATAAACTATCAGACTGTAGTAGTGGGTTTCAGTAGGCCTTTAAAAACAGAAGAGCGCGCCTGTAACTCAGACAAAATAAATAGATGAAAATCCAATGTCCACTGTCGAGGACACTGGTTCTCTGGATTATATAAGGCTCATAGTGAAGTTAGCAACTCAAAGCGTAACAAAACATGGCAGAGAGCACAAGCTGAGGTACCTGTACAGTACTATCATCAACAAACTCGTAATACCACCTTCGGCCTCAGGGGGAAATAGCGAGTCGCGCATCGTGTGCTGCTGGACTCACCCCATTAACCGACACATACGCTCGGTCATGGACCCCGTTCAGCGGCGAGGAAAGCGGCGTGGGCGTGCTGCAGTCTACCGGTAGCTCAGTCCTGTACAGCATGTAGCCAAATACCTACAAGACAAGACGAGGAGGCCATTTGAGAAAATAAGACAAAATAATAACGTGAATAAAGTGTGAAAGATACCTGGTTGAGGTCAGTGAACGTCTGGGGGAAGGTGCTCACCACCGGGCCAGAGAAGGAGAGAGACTCTAAAGCTTCTGACACGGTTTGTAGCTGTGGGAAAAAAAATCTCCTACTAATAAGAAAACAGAAAGGCTAAGGTTAAGATTGTGTGCATACCAGATTCATTTTAACAGCACCATATGCAAACTTTGGAGATGATGGTGGTATTATCCCGTCCGGTATCTTGCGGTACTGTTATACAGCAGTTATACAGCATTAGGAAGCAAACATGGTCCATTGCATATGTGCTCTTTTTCGTACATACCATTTTGATCACCTCTCGGATGGAAAAGTACTTCTCCGTGAGGTCTCCTGCCTCAGTGAGCGGAGCGTCATAGTCGTAGCTGGTAGGCTGGGAACTGTACGGCGCAAGGGCACCTGGGGGAGACCCAATTGTAATCAGACACCGACAAGTTATTCTTATCAAAATTGTTTTCTTTGCGGTCTACTGACCATTCCAGTATCCAAAGTTGGTCCCTCCTGTAAACATGTACCTGTGAGGACACAACGATTGGTTTTCATGGCTGCATAGACAAACACTTCCAGTATATTGTATAGCCATTATGATTTAATTTAGTCTCACACGTTTTATTGTCATTAAATTCTGAATTGACTCACATATTTTTGTTAGGCTTGCCACTGACAGTTTGTTTGTGTTTTAGTTTTTCCTCGGTGTGTGTTTAGTATTTCCTGTCTTTAGTTCCTGTCAGCGCTCTTATTTTGTTAGTTTCCTGTCTTTCTCCATGAGCGCTGTTTCACCTCAGCTGGGGCTGATTGGCACCTGGCCACACCTGCTGTCAATCAGCCCACTCCTATTTTTACCTGCTTTGTTCCTCCAGTCAGGGCTGGATTATTGTATTGCATGTCGCACTTGTCATTGCTACCTGTCGTGTCGTATCTTGTCGTGTCAATGCAGCGTTGTGGTGCTATGTTTGATAGCGGTTTTTAGCTTACTGTCTTTTGTTCCCTGCTTCCAGTTTGTTTTTCTAAGTAAATGTACGGCTTCTGTTTTCCATGCTAAAGTTCCTTTTTGTTTTCTAGCTCCCATGCTAGTTCTCTTAGTTTGTTATCCGCCCACGTGCATGCTTTTTGTTTGTACTCTTTGTTTTGTTTTAGAGTTTTAAATTAAATCATGTTTTCTCACTCCATGCCTGCCTCCATCTCTGCATCTTGGGGTTCATCGCAAACAAATTCTGAAAATTTTATCACATAAGATTGAGTTATTGTCCTATAATTATGACTTTATGCAAAACAAATTTTCTTTTTCAACACAATTTTATGACTTTTTTCTTGTGATATTTCTTCTTCGAGCGAAAGCACGACCATGTTATAACATTACCCTCTGCGAAATTATTACTTTTTTTTAAATTACACCTATTTTTTATGTTTTACTTCCACGTTTTTCCCATCAAATTTTAATGTATATATAGTAAAATTAGAATGCTATTCTTTTAATCTTAACAAGAATTTTCTTTCTATAAATGTATGTTTATAATTATAATATTATGACATTATTCTAGAAATATTACGACTTTATTTTCTTAAAGCGCTCAAAAAATGCCAACATCTTTGCATACAACAATAAAGTTATCGTCACATGTGACTATTTACTTATTCCTATAAAATGACAATAAAATAAATTTGTTATTTAATTTTAATAAGTTCATTCACTCAAAATGCACAGCTTTTTCCATGTAAAATTATAACATTATTCCTATGAAATTTGAACTTTACTTTACTAAAATTCTAATGTTCTTGTTTTATTACTGTAACTTCTTTTATTACTTAAACATTTTCAACTTTACTCTCATAGCATTGTTTAAACTGTAATAACCCGCTTTCGTCCTATTAAAGAATGTGTAATGTATGATTGAATTGTCTGTACATATAATCAAAAAATAATTTACTTCACCAATTATTATTTTATTTTTTTTAAATATTGAAACAATTCTGCGTTATTCTTTTGATGTTAAAAAAAACATGCGTTAATTTTGTGACTTTATTGTTGTAAAATTCTAGCACATTTCTATGACTGTGTCATAACATTACCCCTTGCAAAATGATTATTTATTTATTTTTTAAATTGCACCTATTTTCATGAGATATTACCCCTTTATTACAATAAAATTTAAATGTATATATCACAAAATTAGGATGCTATCCTTTTAATCTTATGACTTTATTCTTGCACAACTTAATCCATGTTAAGTACACATTTTGTCATTATACTAGAATGTTATTCCTATAAATGTATAACTTTATAATTGTAAAATATGACATTATTCTCTAGATATCATGACTTTATTTTCTTAAAGCTGAAACTTTATGCTCATAAATTCCCCCAAAAATGTAATGTAACAATATCGTATTGTCACTTAAGACTATATCCATTGTATTTATTCCTATAAAATGACGGAAAAAATATTACATTGTGCTTTGAGAATATTGAGTTTATTCTCACAAAATGTTTAACTTTTTCCACATAATTATATCACATTATTCCTATAAAATTACAACAATATTGTTAAAAGTTTGAAATATAAAAAATATATGTTGTTCTTTTATTACTGTAACCCAATTCCCTTAAAGCTACAACTTTACTCCCATGATATGTACTAAAATTATACAACACGAATTTCTCTATTACAACAAACAATATGTAATGTCCAATTGTAGTGATATTATATAATCAAGTGATCACAAAAATATTAGAAATAATGAACAAATATGGCGTTATTCTGTGAACATAATTTTTACTATAAAATTAAAAATGTATTTTATTATTTATCATAAACAACTTTATCGTCACTTATTATGACTTAATTCCTGTAAAATTACAATTGCTATAAAATGTGTTCCTTATACTCAAAATAATACATCTTTTGTCTCAATGTTTTATTTTAAAAATTCTATAATTGTGATTTTTTTTTGTGAGTGATATTGTAACTTCATTGTCAGCGTTGCCTGTGTAATCCGAAATTTTGTGAGTTAAGTTAGAGTTAAAGTGCCAATGATTGTCACACACAAACACTAGGTGTGGTGAAATTTGTCCTCTGTATTTGACCCATCCCCTTGTTCACCCTGGGAGGCGAGGGGAGCAGTGAGCAGCAGTGGTGGCTGCGCCCAGTAATCGTTTTGGTGATTTAAACCCCAATTCCAACCCTTGATGCTGAATGCCAAGAAGAGAGGCAATGGATCCCATTTTTATAGTCTTTGGTATGACTCGGTCGGGGTTCTAACTCACAACCTACCGATCTCAGGGCGGACACTAACCACTAGGCCACTGTGTAGGTTAGAAAAACTCACCACCTACCCATCTCGTCAGAGAAAATGGTTAACTTACATGTTGACATTTGCCCCCATGGCCAGCATCTCATTGAGGGTCTTGGCCACTTTAGTGGTCGACACAACGGAGTGAGGTGAGCCCCACACATCCAACCAACCAGTGTAGTATTCAGAGTTCACCTGGTGTGGATGGAAGGAACCCGGTGAGGGTCATGGAGTAAAGAACAAACAGAAAAAGGAGACAGCGACGAGGAGGATGCTTACCAAAGGTCCGCGAGGTTCAGCGTATCGTTGCACGTCAAATGCTGCGGACACATTAGCACCTAGGTGGAAGAAAACATAGATAGACACACACTATACTCAAATGTGTGACGGTAATAAAAACGTAGCGAAAACCAACCCGGGCCAAAATCGACGGTGGCGTAGACGCCTTGAATAGGGCCACACTTGAGGAAGCCGAGCGCGCCGCCGTCGGTGGTGAAGAGCACGGTCTCCTCGCCGAGGTAGGAGCGCATGAGCTTGGAGAGGTGGCGCATGTAGTTGTGATCGCAGGCAAAGTAGCTGCCGTACTCGTTCTCTACCTGAACAACACAGTGTGCGTGAAGCATTTCAACACTTTTCCTGGACGGACAATAGGGAAAGATGACATTTACACGTATTTGGGAAAAGAGATGGGAGATTTTCCAAATGTGCTAATTCTTGCACGGAATCATGTCGCCCAGAGAAGTTGCGCAATAGTGGGAGGTCTGCAGTTCTAGGTTGATACTTCATACGTCCTGATACAACTTTTTCACTTCCGATATGATACCGATATTGGAGACTAGGGTATTGGCCCTTACTGGGGCTGGGGGATATATCGATATACACGATTTATTGCGGGTTTGTCTCTGTGCGATATAGAAAATGACTATATCGTGATATTCGACTATACGTTCTCACGCAGTTGATTTAGACTGCGGGCATTACATTACAGGCTCTTCTCGCTCTTTCCTGTCTCTCCTTCTCACAGACGAGCGCACCGTCTTACACACGTCACATACGTGTACGCCCTTGCCGAGCAGAGAGGTGGCAGCATGGGTAATGTTAACTGTGATGCTAGCAGAGCCGTGCGAGTGGTAATACGAGAGAAAGAAGGTGCAACTGAAAGAAGAATTAATTCCAAAGAAAATGAGCAGGGGGTCCATCGTCTGGCGGTGGTTTGGCTTCAAGTGGGAATATGTCGAACACACAACCGTAATTTGTCAAGTGTGGGCCAACAGCGTTGCTATAAAAAGTAGCATTACTGCTAATATGTAGCATCGTTTGAAAAGTCACCCGCTAGAGAATGAAGAGTGCTTGAAACTCCGCATGTCAACATGTCCGTTCGGTGCCACACCATCAAAATGCCGAGGCAAACATTTCCACATCAACACCGAATGAACAAAATAGTCAACAACAGAAGTTAATAACGTCCGTAGTCACCTACCACATAGCAAAGGACGAACACGGTTTGATTTCCGATTTTGCAGCTCATTTTTATTTGACACTTAAAATGTCTCTGACAATCTTGCACTTTCTGTTTTCGAAATGACATGAACGGTTGTGCCACTGCTTAATAACTGTTTGATAAATACAGTTTTGGTCAATTGACTTAGTTGTGATTTCCTTCTCTGCATGAAAGTTTAAAATGAGCATATATTAATGCAGTATGAACAAGAATGTTTTAATGTAGACACACAGAATCATTATACTGCTTTGATTATATGTATCAAGTGTTCATTCAAGGCCAAGGCAAAATATCAAGATAGATATACTGTATCGCGATATAGCCCAATAATATCGAGATCTTAAAAAAAGGCCATATCGCCCAGCCCTAGCCCTTACCATTATTAATTCGATACGACATCAGCACGATTCATAATGTAGTATTATTCTATTGTGTGGAATGTTAAAAAGAGCTCAGAGAGCTCATAGTAAATATGAAAACACTAACATTATGACAGACTTATGCTGTCTTTAAATTGGAGTGGTAATTGATTTTTGCCAACACATAGCGGCCACAATAATTCATTAAATTAAGCTCATGATAGTAAATTTAATGATGCGGACACGCCTGTTACTGAATACTTTTAAAGGCCTACTGAAACCCACTACTACCGACCACGCAGTCTGAAAGTTTATATATCAATAATGAAATATGAACATTGCAACACATGCCAATACGGTCTTTTTAGTTTACTAAATTGCAATTTTAAATGATGACGCGTACGCGTGACGTCACGGACTGTCAGGAAATATTAGCCCTGCACCACTTGCGGCTCAAAGTTGTGTGCTTTAACCGCATAATTACACATTATTTTGGACATCTGTGTTGCTGAATCTTTTGCAATTTGTTAATTTAATAATGGAGACTATGGAGAACAATACTGTTGGTGGAAAGCGGTGTATAGCAGCTGTCTTTAGCACCGAGACACAGCCGGTGTTTATTTGTTTGTTGTGAAACAGAGTGGTCAAGCAAACATGTTTCTCTACGTCAACCAGCATGATTTTGGATGGGGAAATTGTGATATATATCTGACCAGTGACATCAGTGGATTATTCGTCGTCCTGCAGCAGCTGTCAAAAAAGGCAGCTGTGAGCTTGGCTCCTCGGCTTCTCTCCGAAACACTGCCTGTTCACCGCAGCCATCCGACCTCGAGGTATGTCTTTACAATCTTTACAATCTCACCAAAACACTATCAAAACAATAAGCAGATAAGATATCTTCCAGAATTATCCTAGTAAATGTGTCTAATTACATCTGAAACGCTCACACTGCCGCCGCCCGGAGCCGTCGCTTTATTTATTTTTTTATTTTTTACGAGTCCATCACTATCAATAGCTTAAATCACGAATCTTTCATCCTCGCTCAAATTAATGGGGAAATTGTCGCTTTCTCGGTCCGAATTGCTCTTACTGCTGGTGGCTCCCATTATAAACAATGTGAAGATGTGTGGAGCCCTGCAACTCGTGACGTCACGCGCACACACTTCCGGTAAAGGCAGGGCTTTTTTATTAGCGACCAAAAGTTGCTAACTTTATCGTCGATGTTCTCTACTAAATCCTTTCAGCAAAAATATGGCAATATCGCGAAATGATCAAGTATGACACATAGAATGGACCTGCTATCCCCGTTTAAATAAGAAAGTCTCATTTCAGTAGGCCTTTAATACGCTTCAGCTTTGGAGACTTTGTGCATGTTGGTAATATGAAACCATAATTATTTGACTTGTGTTTATTGTGACACGTGGTGTTTTGTTCAATATTATGCATGTCTAGCAAGCGCTATTGTGGGCTAAGCTGTTGTGTAGCTGCTAGCTCCTAGTAACCGATAGCCTATCATGTTTACCTTTTGTAAATGACTTGAGTAAAATACAAGAAAAGACCAACTTTGAAGGACATTTAGATGTCAACGGTCTGTCCAAAGATTTTATTGTTGTTGCTGTTGATTTTGGACCGATATCCAATATCGATATCGCTTGTCCAGGGTTCACCCCGCCTTCCGCCGGAATGCAGCTGAGATAGGCTCCAGCACCCCACGCGACCCCGAAAGGGACAAGCGGGAGAAAATGGATGGCTGGAATATCAGATCTTTAGACCACAAGGCGGTTGAGGCTGAATCAACAGCACCTCTGCTGGTTGAGGCCAAGTACTTTTGCCATTACTTGTCAATCATTTGCACACAATTTATGAAATACTTCATTAGGTACTACAGTAGTCATGGAAAGTCATTACCTGCACGCTGATGATGGGGCCGCCGTTCTGATAGAGGTAAGGCTTCACCGTTGACAGGAGCTTCCCCATCCAGCTATCCACCGCTGCTATGTAGTCTGAAACAGAAAGTTATTATTAAGCATATGTAATTAGTTGTTTAGACAGAAACATGTTTATACAAGTTCAGATTGGGGTATGTCATTTCTTGATGGGGAAAGACGTAAATGTCTCTTGTATTTGTGTTACCATTGTGTTACCGCTAACTAACGTTGTCTACATCGCTAAAACAAAAATCTAAGTAAGAAAATCCCTCTGTCATCTTCCATTAGTTTTTTTTAAATATATAAATCGCCTGCTTAAATATTCCCTCTTCTCTTCTCTGACTCTCTCATCGTCATTTGGGATGGGCGTGTCTGTTGTGATTTCCCTTCCTGGTTCGATGACCCACTCTACTTTGCCTCTGATTGGGCAGTCTGTAATGTTTTGCCCTAATCTTAACCAATCATGACTCATCATTGTAAACCATGTATTTTTTTATACGTAAACCAACCAATCATTATTCATGTTTCCAGTATATTTTGTCCCTCTCCCGTGGAGTTGCTTCACTACATAGCTTAGATTTTTAAGTTAATCATTTTTAATCGAAAATTTTAATTTTTGGCAGGTATGGCAAAGAGACGGATCAAGATTTGAACACACATTGTAGATCCGAAAAAAACGGAAAAAACACATGTCTGATAAATAAACAATGAGAATAATTATATAATGTATATTTCTTTAATAAACTGTAAATACAACTGAAGTTGAAATTAAAGTACAGCTTCACCACTTTAGTCATAATTTTTGTGCTTGAAAAAATTCTTTACGACTTTAGCCCCAGACTTCTTCTGTTTGTTTGATATTGCCATTACTACCAAAAGTGTTGCAAAAGTGAATTACAACTGAGTTACATTCCTATTAACCTATCCTATTATTTTAAGAGCATACTATCTTTGTTGAGGTACTCATTGGGCTAAATCTGGGACCTCGGGTACTACATTTCCTTCCATCGCATGTGTTCTGGTATGGCAATTAAGTTCCCTGAATCCTTTTCCTGGCTTCTCACCTGGATCTGAAGACCGCAGTACAATGTCTTTCTTCTGGAGAAGCCAGGCAGGCAGCCCACCCTGGTAGCAAACACATGTGTATGATTAGTTAAATACAATGTACAAGTATTTAAAAAACACAGAATTTCTCAACTGTTGTTTGATGATCACCGTTTTTTTCAAGTTAGCTTCATGGCGCCTTGCTAACTTTATAACAATCTTTGAGACATTTTTTTCCGGCAGCTCTTTGTGTCATAGCTACAGTATAAATCTCCAGGTTACCGGTGTGCGCGCCTGTCTGTGTGTAAGTAACAGCCCGAAAAGCTCTAACTTCAAACTGGAATACGTTTTTTTGGTGAGTGTATAATCTGTAAATGATGAATTTAGAACGTTATTGTGGCCAAAATGATCACGGTGATCGTTATTATCGCGGGATTTTTAATTGTGCTCAACATTTTCAAAAACTACTTATGATACAATCTTTTAACTGAGTTTTATTAAAACAAAACAACAAACCCAAAATAATATTCTTTGTAGAAGAAACATCATTGTAGATAAAAACGCTGTTTCATGGACCTCACGTAGAAATTTAATGTGCACATGAAAACAACAAAAACATTATAAACAAAGTATCCTGGCAGAAACAATAACATAAATAGATTTTAAAAAATGTGAAAATCGGGCAAGATGGCCCCTTATGGACATAAGAAATAAACAATTAGCGATGATGCGTTGCCCGGATCATGTTTTGTTTTAGTTTAAGACTCTCTTAGTTCTGTTTCAGCACCCCTCGCTTTGTGTTTGTTGGTTGCCATGGGTGCTGATTATTTCCACCTGTCTCTGATTAGTGTGAAAGACCACCTGCTCCCAGGCACTAATCAGAGAATAATTTATTCCTGCCTTTCGCTGTTTTGTTTACTCCTGTAACAAGTTACATTAGTACTCCTTTGATTACAGTTTCTATGTTAGCTTTCCAGTGCTAGTTTTCTGCCATAGCTCATCTTGCAGTCGGCACGCTCTTCTTGTGTTTGTTTTGTATTTTTCCTGCATTTTTGTATTATGGCCTGATTTATGGAAAATAAATCATTGTCCTACCTGCACGCTGCCTCGGGAGTTCCGTCTGCATCTTGGGGAAACGATCCGCGCACAAACATGCAACCCCGGCGAAACACAATTAAAACCAATATAAGAATTTTGCAAGGTGGCACCTGAATAAGACGTAACTGCACTTTTTGTCCATATAGATAAAAATAGTGTTCATATACGAGATCTAGTTGTAAATACTTTTTTTTTTTACACCCTGAGTCTCTAAATTCAATTAAGTCACTTTGGGAAAAGGATTTAGGAGTGACCCCATCTGAAGATAGCTGGATAGAGTTTCAGTAGAGTTCATAAGTCTTCTTTTTTTGCAAAACACAGCCTCATCAAATGCAAGCTATTACATCGTACTTATTATAGCAAGGTTCGACAAGCTAAGACGTATGGCAGAATATGTGAATCGTGTGATCGGTGCCAACTGTCTCCAGCTAACTTAATACATGTGTTTGTTTTGGCTCTGCCCATCCCTGTGCAGTTATTGGACATAAATGTTTAATACTTTGATAATTTGGTAAGTGGACTATTAGAGGTAGCTCCTCTGTCATCTTCTCTCAGAAAATCCAAAAGAAATCTGGTGGCAATCACTACTTTGTTGACTAGAACAGTGGTCCACAACCACCGGGCCGTAGAAGAATTTTTTTATTAAAAAAATAATATATATATATATATATATATATATATATATATATATATATTCATTTTTTATTTTTTATTAAATCAACATAAAAAACACAATATACACTTACAATTAGTGCACCAACCACAAAAATAAAAAGGATACCCCCCCCCCCCCCCCCCATTCATATTCATATTCATTTATTTATTTTTGTTGGGGGGAAACAAAGAACATTTCTGTCAACTGTGTGTCAAAAAATGTCAATAAACAAATATTTAAAAAAAAAAAAGATAAGTTGTCCATTTTGGCTATTTTAGGGGGTCCTTCACAAAATAACTAGACCTAAAAATATTTGATTATTGCTACCAAATTTGACCCACATATGCAAGACAGATGGGTGGTGTCTAATTTAGAAAATGTTGAGGTTTTCCCATTGCATATGTAAACCAAAGCTTGATGACTCTCATGAAACTCAAAACAATAAAAAAGTGGATTTTTGATGCAGCTTTTGCACTGGATTTCTTTACATTATGCAGGCACCCCAAATAAAGTGACGAGCGAGTGTCTAATACATCCAATACATTAGGGGTGCACTATTATTATCTTTCAGATAATATTAGGAATTATGACGTCAAACCAACAAATCTGATACTACGAAATCCCAAAAAAATAGCTCCGATAACTGACAAAAAAAAAGCTCCAATAAGCAAAATATAGGGTGAACAAATCAAGCGCTCCCACCTCCTAGGACAGATCTGGGCAAATGAAGGCCCAGGGACCGCATGCGGCTCTCTGAGCTTTTCAATCTGGCCCGCCGGACATTCCCAAATAGTTGTTTTAGATGTTTAAGATGGAAAGTGTAGCTGCCATTATGATTTGCAGTGATGTTTTCCAATGACTGTAAGTCTTCAACTTTACTAAGTCTTTCAATGCTTGGAATCTGCATGATATACTAGTTACTATGGTCATCTAATTAATTACTATGGTCATATAATTAGTTACTTTGGTCACTATGAAATATCTCGCGTTCGCGTTCATATTTCACTATTTTGTTGCATTTTGGTTGTGTTTCGGTTGATTGTGAAATATGTGGTCAATATTCTGTGTTTTATCCTTCATAGTTAATATTGTAAATCCCACATTCTTTTTCATGTACATTCTGGGTGCCTCATTCAGTAAAAAAATGTCAAATTACATTCCGTTTTTTAAGGTGCTTTCAATCATTTTTGTGAGGTTTTGTATTAGTGTTCATAAAAATAGATATACCGGCCCCCAGACACACTTTTTCATCTGAATCTGGCCACCCGAGTCAAATAATTGCCCAGGCCTGTTGTAGGATGTCTTAAACGCTAGGCCCCCTCCATCGCTGTAGATACTGGACCGAGTCGGCCAGAAGACCACCTGCAGCTTCAGTTTGTACTTCTTTGCTAGCAAAATACGACAAGATCGCCACACTGATAAATGGAAATAAGGACATAAGCTTCACTATTGAGTTAAAGATGTGAAGTTAGTACTATCATACTAGTGATGGTTAGGACAAATCCACAAGGAGTTAGTCAAATCCACCTTTCTTTAAGTTATTCTTACCTCCAGGTGGGCGCTCACTACACAGTAATTCTGAATGAATTTTTTTTTATATAAATATGTTATCGGTTATTAGTGTCGGCCTTGAGAAGCAGGAAGTTATCTGTATCGACTTGAAAATACTAATACTGTGCACCCCCAAAATCAATTCAATGTCAGCGTCTCTCACCATGTCCCACTCAGCACAAATGTACGGGCCTGGTCGTAGGATAACGAGTAGTCCGATATCCTGAGTCAACTGAAGGAAATGTTCCAAATCTCTGTCCCCGCTGAAATTGTATTGACCCGGAGACTCCTCGTGGAAGTTCCAGGGAATGTACCTGCAACAGGAAATGATTGTATGATCTTAAAATAATATATATATATATATATATATATATATATATATATATATATATATATATATATCTATATATATATATATATATATATATCTATATATATATATATATATATATATATATATATATATATATATATATATATATATATATATATATCTATAGATATATATATATATATATATATATATATATACACATACACACACACACATATCATATATATATATGTATATATATATATATATATATATATATATATATATATATATATATATATATATATATACATATGTAGGTGTGGGAAAAATCACAAGACTACTTCATCTCTACAGAACTGTTTCATGAGGGGTTCCCTCAATCATCAGGAGATTTTAATGGAAGCATTCACATACAATGGTTTATATAGGGCACACAGTGGGTGGGTACAGGCAGGCGTAGGGTGTGGTGATTGGCTCATGTGTTACCTAGGAGGTGTTTCCGTCTGTGGCGGCATGTTGAAATGATTTCACTGCGCTTGTTGAGGGATGACAGGTCTGGATGATATATAATAAACAGTTTCTCTTTTAAGGATAAGTTGCATCTTTTATTACCACTGTTGTAAGGTGTGCTGGATGCAAGAATTTGCCATGTTATTGAATATTCAACATTATTGTATTTGATGTTCCAAATGTGCTTGCTGAGTTCTGTAGAATTCCGCTAAGTCTGGTTAAAATCTCCTGATGATTGAGGAACCCCTCATGAAACAGTTCTGTAGAGATGAAGTAGTCTTGTGATTTTTCCCACACCTACATATTGCGCTCTACCACGGTATTGAGCACTATTCTCTGGATAATCCAATCAAGAAATATATATAAATACATATATATTTATTACGTTCTTTACAATTATATGTAAACTTTTGATCAAAAGTCAAAAGTTTGCATTACAATTGTAAAAAAAATAATGTCATGGCTGACTTGAATGTCGAATGATTTCTACAACTCTTATTTTTTTGAGAGTGATTGGAGCACATGCTTGTTTGTTTGTCACAAAAAAACACTCATGAAGTTTGTTTCTTTTATGAATTTATTATGGGTCTACTGAAAATATGACCAAATCTGCTGGGTGAAAAGTATACATACAGCAATGTTAATATTTGGTTACATGTCCCTTGCAAAGTCTCACTGCAATAAGGTGCTTTTGGTAGCCATCCATAAGCTTCTGGCAAGCTTCCGGTTGAATTTTTGACCACTCCTCTTGACAAAATTGGTGCAGTTTAGCTAAATGTGTTGGTTTTTGGACATGGACTTGTTTCTTCAGCATTGTCCACACTTTTAAATCAGGACTTTGGGAAAGCCATTCTAAAAGCTTAATTCTAACCTGATTTAGCCATTCCTTTACCACTTTTGACGTGTATTTGGGGTCATTGTCCTGTTGGAACACCCAACTGCGCCCAAGACCCAAACTCCGGGCTGATGATTTTAGGTTGTCCTGAAGACTTTGGAGGTAATCCTCCTTTTTAATTGTCCCATTTACTCTCTGTAAAGCACCAGTTCCATTGGCAGCAAAACAAGCCCAGAGCAGAATACTACCACCACCATGCTTGACGGTAGGTGTGGTGTTCCTAGGATTAAAGGCCTCACCTTTTCTTCTCCAAACATATTGCTGGGTATTGTGGCAAAACAGCTACATTTTTGTATCATCTGATGTCACATGGACAAAGATAAGACCTTTTGGAGGAAATTTCTGTGGTCAGATCAAATAAAAACTTTGCTTTTTGACCGTAATACCTAGCGATATGTTCAGAGGCTAACTTATTTTTACATTTGTGTGACAATCAAGAACGTTACTTGGTTACGATTATTTACATTTTCTTATTTGCCTATTGAAAAAATGTATTCCAAATGACTCCACAAAGAAATCTCAGTTATGTTTTTTTACCAGAAGCAGAATTGAAAAACAAAGAGTAAACATACGTCTGAATGGCGTTCAGGCCCGCCATGTACATTTTGAGTAGCCTGTCCTTCCAGTAGGCCCTGGGGATCCTGCTGTAATGGATACTGCCCGAGATGTAGCGAAATGGTTCCCCATCTTTGCGAAAACAGTCGTTCTCGTAGTCCACGCTGAAGGAACGGGAGGCGGAGATCTGCAAACACATTTATTGACGCAAATTAGTGCTGCATGATTATGCAAAAAATGTAAATCATAATTGTTTTGCTTAAAATTGCGATTGTATGTGACTCCCCCCCCCACCCCACCCCACCCACACACACACACACAATATTCTTGGTCATGTAATTTTGAAATAAACTACAGTTTTATTATTGTTGCCATTATTTAGTGGAAATTGTGATGTATCATGTTGTATGTTTGCATGTTTGAACTAAACTCAAACTCAAACTCAATTATTATTAGACTCCTCATTGTTTTGATTTGCTTTACAGAAAATTTAAATTTTATTTAAGCCACTTTTCATGGAAGGTCCCAGAAGGACAGCAGACTAAGTAAAAAAAATAAAATATAAATAAATAAATAAACATGCATGATAGTCAGCGCGCCTCCTGGGCGAGTAGTCTCAACCACCCTGGCCGGCGAGGCTCCTCCCTGATTGTTACATAAAATGTCATTACCATTTATTATTTTTTCACTGCTGCATAATGCCAAAAAGAAAAAAAAAAAGTATGAAAAAATTTATTAAAAATACTAATTCTATTTTTTTTTAAAGATTATAACTATAGCAGAAAATGTCATATCACAGTTATTGTCACCATAACTATCATTATTACCTCATTATTGTTGATTGTGCTCATAAAGTACTCATTACAGACTTATAACTAAGTTTTATTTTAAAAATTCAAACAATAAATAAATTGCCAATTAGCAGAAGAAATATGTTATATAATAATATTATTCTGGCTACTTAAAAAACATTTTTTTGCGATTTTGAATCAGGATTTATCTGCTTCCGTTTTTATTTTTAAAGGTTTTAGTGGTAATTAAAAAATTAAGAATAAAACATGTGTTGGTGTGTCACAGCAGCTTATGTGACGTCACGCAAGTTCACTTCCTGTTGTCAAATCTACACTCCAAACATCACCAGAAAGCGCTAGTCAGGTTACTTCTAAACCTCCACCCCAGATCACACCTCATTCCTACCCACTTCTCCAAAGTGGGCTGGCTCAGGGTGGAGGACAGAGTAAAACCACTTGCACTGAGCCTAGTTTATAAAATCCGCTACACCTCCCTGATACCGAAGTACATGTCAAATTACTTCCTTAACGTAAATGACCGCCATAACCACAACACCAGGGGGAGCTCCACTAACTACGTTAAACCCAGATTCCGATCTAACGAAGGTCTTAACTAATTCACCTTCTATGCCACATCAATATGGAATGCACTCCCAACAGGTGTAAAATAAAGTGCATCTCTACCCTCCTTCAAAACCACACTAAAAGAACACCTCCGGGCAACTACAACCCTAGCCTAGCCACCTCCCCGGATTGTAAATAATCAAATGTATATACTTGTTCTTATGCATTCTGATCTCTCTATGTCCATTACTTGCTGTACATATCCTACAAAGTCAGACGTACACTGTTTCAATGTCCATTTCTCAGATGATGCAATTGTTGATGACTGAAGTGCTGATATCAACCAAACCTAACACCTCCCCCCCTCCACATCCCACCCTCCGGATTGTAAATAATGTAAATATTTCAATGTATATACTCTGATGATTAACTTGTGTGATGACTGTATTATGCTGAAAGTATATATTCTTACCATGAATTGATTCACGTGAACCCCAACGTAAAAACAAGTTGAAAAACTTATTCGGATGTCACAATTTAGTGGTCAATTGTACGGAATATGTACTGTACTGTGCAATCTACTAATAAAAGTTTCAATCAATCAATCAATCAATCAATCGTCGTATTGCTTCGAGTAGGGATCTCTCTGTCTAAGACTGTAGGTTTAATGTGCGCGATTGAATACTCTAGTTGTTGAGACAGTAATGTGTTTATACAAGTTTAGATTGACGTATGCCATTTTTTTATGTAGAACGACATTAATGTCACTTGTTTTCACGTTAGCATTTAATCTCGAGAGTGCACTTCTGCAGGGCATGAGCAGTGTCAACAGTCCGTGAGTTTATCCAAGTGTTATTAATCACGGTTTTATGATTATTTCATTTTAAAATGATAATACTAACAGTAGGAAGTTGTACCGCGGTTTATCATTACACCATTTATCGCTACATTCAGTTGATTTTGTAAAAATGACTATATGCAGTATGAAGTATGCGGACGACACGACAGTAGTGGGCCTCATCCGTGACAATAACGACATGGACTACAGGGAGGAGGTGAAACATCTGGTTGACTGGTGCAGAACCAACAACCTGGTCCTGAACGTCGACAAGACCAAGGAGATCATTGTTTACTTCAGGAAGCACCTGTCCAGCCACGCTTCACACTTCATCAACGGCACAGCGGTGGAGATGGTAAGCAGCACCAAGTTCCTGGGGGTGCAGATCACTGACAATATAACCTGGTCCCTACATACCGGAGCTCTTGTAAAAAGAGCTCAGCAGCGCATCCACTTTTTGCGTCGGGTGAAAAGAGCACAGCTCCCTCCCCCCATTCTCACTACATTCTACAGAGGCACTATAGAGAGCCTGCTGACCAACTGCATCTCTGTCTGGACTGGAGCCTGCAATGCCTCAGACTGGAAGTCTCTCCAGAGAGTGGTGAAGACAGCGGAAAAGATTATCAGGACTCCTCTTCCTCCTATCCAGGAGATCGCAAAAAGCTGCTGCCTCACCAGGGCTCAGAAAATCTGCAAAGACTCCTCCCACCCCCACCAAGGACTGTTTTCACTGCTGGACTCTATTAAGAGGTTCCGCAGCCTCCGTAGCAGAACCTCCAGGTTCTGTAACAGCTTCTTCCCTCAGGCCGTAAGACTCTTGAACGCATCATAATTAAATTATCCCCTCAACTCCCCCCTAAATGGATTAACTCGCTGGAATAAAAAAGACAATATAACATACATCCATAAACATGGATTTATGTGAAAAAGTGCAATGTATTTATCTGTACAGTAATCTATTTATTAATATCTGCACCTTATTGCTTTTTTCTTTTATCCTGCACTACCAAGAGCTAATGCAACAAAATTTGGTTCTTATTTGTACTGTATAGTTCAAATTTGAATGACAATAAAAAAGGAAGTCTAAGTCTAGTCTAAGTAAAAAGGAAATAAAGGAACATATATAACAAAGGCACGTTTGGATTAAAAAGCACTGTTCTGTACTTAAAAATTCTCAAATCTGCACTAGATTATTCCACAGACCCAGAAAAACACACAGTTTGGTAAAAATGGTAATAAAAAGGGTTGAATGTGCTTTATTGGATTTTTACAATTAGATTAACGGTTTCACAAACCATAGACTTTGTTAAAAAAATAATCTTTACAAAATATTGATATTTGTTTTTTGTCGTTATTTTTCACTAGTGACAAAATAATTCCATGATAATAAATTAAATTTTAAGTAAAAAAAAAAGAAGTTATTGGCATCTTTTTATTTAAAAGGCCTACTGAAACCCACTACTACCGACCACGCAGTCTGATAGTTTATATATCAATGATGAAATATTAACATTGCAACACATGCCAATACAGCCTTTTTAGTTTACTAAATTGCAATTTTAAATTTCCCGCGAGTTTCTTGTTGAAAACGTCGCGGAATGATGACGCGTACGCGTGATGTCACTGACTGTCAGGAAGTATTAGCAGCTGCACCACTAGCGGCTAAATGTCGTCTGCTTTAACAGCATAATTACACAGTATTCTGGACATCTGTGTTGCTGAATCTTTTGCAATTTGTTCAATTAATAATGGAGACTATAAATAACAATGCTGTTGGTGGAAAGCGGTGGATTGCAGCTGCCTTTAGCACCGAGACACAGCTGATGTTTCTTTGTTTGTTGTGAAGCGGAGCGGTCAAGCGAAGATGTTTTCTCTACGCCAACCAGCATGTTTTTGGATGGGGAAATTGTGATATATATCTTACCGGAGAAATCATTGGATTATTCGTCGTCCTGTAGCAGTGGCAGCTGTGAGCTTGGCTCCTCGGCTTCTCTCTGAGACACTTTGTGTTCACCGCAGCCACCGGACCTTGAGGTATGTCTTTACAATCTTTTACAATATTTAAAATCTCACTAAAACACTATTAAAACAATAAGCAGATAAGGGATATTCCAGAATTATCCTAGAAAATGTGTCTAATTACATCTGAAACACTCACTTTGCCGCCGCCCGGAGCCGTCGCTTTTTTTTTCTTCTAGTCCTTCACTATCAATATCCTAATTCACAAATCTTTCATCCTCGCTCAAATTAATAGGGAAATTGTCGCTTTCTCGGTCCGAATTTCTCTTACTGCTGGTGGCTCCCATTAAAAACAATGTGAACGCGTGTGGGGCCCTGCAGCTCGTGACGTCGCGCGCACATCGTCTGCTACTTCCGGTAAAGGCAAGGCATTTCTATTAGCGACCAAAAGTTGCGAACCTAATTGTTGATGTTCTCTATTAAATCATTTCAGCAAAAATATGGCATTATCGCGAAATGATCAAGTATGACACATAGAATGGACCTGCTATCCCCGTTTGAATAAGAAAATCTAATTTCAGTAGGCTTTTAATGTGCCTCAGCTGACTTGTCACGTGACCTGAGTCAGCAGTCCTAAATGTTTTATTTAGCTTTTGTGCTAACACAAGTTATCCAATAAGTATTTTAAAACATTCTGAGGACATAACTACTTTACATTTATGATGGCAAATTATGACAAATAAACCTATTCAACACCTTTAATTGTTATATGTATAAGTACAAATATAATATCCATGAAATGACAACAATACGAGCCGTTTATGCCCAGTTTTGAAGGACCTTATCCGAAATGTATTAATTTAGTGAACCAGAACGAGACAAGCGGTAGGAAATGGATGAATGGATGGCGTTATTATGGTGCAATATTCATGTAAACACAAGTTCTTACTGAGAGTCCATTGAGCAGCAGCAGGAAGCTTCCAAGTCTCAGAAAAGACATGACGACTACTCGCCCCAAACTAAATAAAATTAAAAATCCAAACAACTTTTAAAAAGATTACAAGAATCAGTTTAGATTTAGCTAAAGAAAGTCTGACGTTGCATGTCGAGATGCGGAAGTCATATCACGTGATTTTTTTTTTTTTTTTAATATACATGTGATGTAATGACGCTTGTTATCCAAAAAGTGGCAGTGTTGCTTTGGTGAGACAACGAGGAGCAGCTTTTGAAACCAACGAGGAAGAAAAGCGTCAACAAACTATCCATCCATCCATTTATTACCGCTTATTCCCTTTCGGGGTCGCTGGCGCCTATCTCAGCTACAATCGGGCGGAAGGCGGGGTACACCCTGGACAAGTCGCCACCTCATCGCAGGGCCAACACAGATAGACAGACAACATTCACTCTCACATTCACACACTAGGGCCAATTTAGTGTTGCCAATCAACCTATCCCCAGGTGCATGTCTTTGGAAGTGGGAGGAAGCCGGAGTACCCGGAGGGAACCTACGCATTCACGGGGAGAACATGCAAACTCCACACAGAAAGATCCCAAGCCTGGATTTGAACCCAGGACTGCAGGAACTTCTTATTGTGAGGCAGACGCACTAACCCCTCTGCCACCGTGATATGTATGGAGATATAACGCAATATATGTAATGATTATATTTCTGATTTGAGTTGTTAACATTGTATTTACATTCACAGACATTAGAAACAATATACTCCAATCCTAATCCACTTTACTTATATAGCACATTTAATCTTTGGAAACCTTTTTTGTGGTTTGATTTGATTGTTATTAAGAATAACTATTATCATAAAATAATCACCACAGAATAATAATTGCCATATAAATATAACTACACAATACAAAAACAAACAATACCATCAACAAGCAAACTAATTTAAAAACTCAGATAAAATATTACTTTCCCTTTAAAAAAAACAATTTACAGTCACAGAATAATAATTACTATATAAATAAAACTGCACAATACAAAACCAAACAAAATCATCAACAAGCAAACTAATTTAAAAACTCTGATAAAATATTACTTTCTTTTTAAAAAACAGTAAACAGGCTTAAAAACCAGTATTGAAAGTAAACATGTTTTTAAAAGGAAAGTACATTTTATCTGAGTTTTTACATTAGTTTGCTTGTTGATGATATTGTTTGGTTTTGTATTGTGTAGTTAAATTTATATGGTCATCATTATTCTGGGACTGTAAATTGCTTGCTTGTTTTCTTGTTAATGCTTTTGTTTTTTTACGTATTGCGTAGTTATAATTATATGCTTGTACCATACCATACCATACCAACTTGCTTTATAAAGCCCTTTAAAAACAACCATATTTGAAGAACCAATGGCTGTACACCACAAAGAAATAAAGGCAAAGGACAGACTAGAAAAATAACATTTGAAACAGAAGTAAAAAACACATTGAAATAGAAAATACAAATGACCCTAAGAACAATTTGTTGGATAAAAAGTAGTTAAAAAGTTAAAAACAGATAAAAAAGTTAAAAACAGTTTAAAGTCTCATGCTGGGTTAAAAGCCAGTGAATAAAAATGGGTTTTAAGAAGAGTCTTAAAAATAGCCAAAAAAGGGGCCTGTCTCACATGGAGAGGGAGATCGTTCCAGAGTTTGGGACCCGCAACAGAGAATGCTCTGAGCTTGCGCTTTGATTTGGGAACCTCCAGGACCAGCTGATCAGCTGACCTGAGGGACCGGGTGGGGGCATACAGGTGGAGCAGCTCAGAGAGGTAAGGTGGGGCAAGACCATGTAAGGATTTAAAAACGAGTAAGATCATTTTAAAATGGACTCTAAAAGACACAGGCAGCCAGTGGAGGGAGGCTAAAACAGGAGTAATGTTGTAATTGTATTGAGTTTGTGGACCCCAGGAAGACTAGTGGGTTGTTGTGGCAACCAGCTAATGGGGATCCTTAATAAAAATCAAATCAAATCAAACAACAAAAATGTTTCCAAAGTGCTGCACAAACATATTAAAAACAAGATTCAAACACTATCTTTAGCTCCACCAATGACTGAATAAAAATAAAATAAATAAACATAAAACCCATATAAAAATATACAAATACATATGATTAAAAACGATTTTAAAGGATAAACTGAATTAAAACAATATATAGAAATAAAAATGTAAAAACACAGAGGATCACACAACTCACGTAGTGTTGAATCCAGAGAATAAAAGTGGGTCTTAAGACGAGACTAATCAGAAGAGTTGTATGAAAACTGTAAAGTTCTATGAAAACTGTACAAGTATATCATTACCAAAATAATACATTTAGCTGTAAGAGAGGGATTCATTCAACAATATGTTGGATGTTTGCATTAGGGATTTTATTTTTTATTTTAAAGAAAAATAGATTAAATACATGATATTAAATTGCTCAAGTGTACTTGAATAAGTAGCCACTAAAGTATATGTGTGTTGTAGTCTGTATGGTATGAATATGTTTCAAAAGGTTTACTTTAAAGGTTCAGAAATTACTTACTTATGATATTTTTTTCATCTTGTTCCAAATTGAGTAACAACATTAAACAAATAAATATTTAAAATAGTTCATGAAGTGTGTCATTACGTGATTTTAAATGGAATCAAATACAAACTTTTCTAAATACTTATCCATCCACTTTTTTACTGCTTGTCTCCTTAGAGGTCACGGGGGACTGGAGCCTATCCCAGCTGCAAATAGTGTGATTAATTTATTGAGTGCAAACGTACATTTTGTCATGTAGTAATTTAATAAAGTATTTAAAAATGCAAATAATTATTTGAATATTTCAACATTACCGACTTAGATGGCTGAGTTTTTGAAATCCATGAAAGGCCATGAAATAAATCAAACATGAAATCATGACATAATGAAATCAGTAGTATATATAAATCCATCCATCCATCCATCCATCCATCATCTTCCGCTTATCCGAGGTCGGGTCGCGGGGGCAGCAGCCTAAGCAGGGAAGCCCAGACTTCCCTATCTCCAGCCACTTCGTCTAGCTCTTCCCGGGGGATCCCGAGGCGTTCCCAGGCCAGCCGGGAGACATAGTCTTCCCAACGTGTCCTGGGTCTTCCCCGTGGCCTCCTACCAGCTGGACGTGCCCTAAACACCTGCCTAGGGAGGCGTTCGGGTGGCATCCTGACCAGATGCCCGAACCACCTCATCTGGCTCCTCTCGATGTGGAGGAGCAGCGGCTTTACGTTGAGCTCCTCCCGGATGGCAGAGCTTCTCACCCTATCTCTAAGGGAGAGACCCGCCACACGGCGGAGGAAACTCATTTCGGCCGCTTGTACCCGTGATCTTATCCTTTCGGTCATGACCCAAAGCTCATGACCATAGGTGAGGGTGGGAACGTAGATCGACCGGTAAATTGAGAGCTTTGCCTTCCGGCAATATACTATATATAAATGATTAAATAATTAATTAATTAATTATTAAAACAATTAAACCATTAAACAAAATAAATGTACTTTTACACAATATACATTTATGATATATTTAAAAACACATGAATGTTTTAATTTATCCATCCATCCATCCATTTCTACCATTTGTCCCGTTCCTAGTCGCGGTGGGGTGCCGGAGCCAATTTCAGCTGTATTTGGGCGGTAGGCGGTGTACACCCTGGACAAGTCCCCGCCTCATCACAGGGCCAACACAGATAGACAGACAACATTCACACTCTATGGCCAATTCAGTGTTGCCAATCAATTTATATTCTATATCAGGGGTGTCCAACTAATTTTAGATCGGGGGCCACATGGGGAAAAAATCTACTCCTAAGTGGGCCGGTACTGGTAAAATCACTGTACGATAACTTAAAAATAAAGACACCTTCAGATTGTTGTCTTTGTTTGAAAATAGAACCAGCACCTTCTGAAATTGTACAAATCATAATGTTGTTGTGTTTTTTAGTCTTACATTTTGCATTTAATAGTATTCTATCTTTGTTTGTCGTTATTTATATTTTCTGAATATATTATGTGATAATGTTCATCAGTCATATCATTGATCTTGATTTTTAATCCATCGAGATAAAAGACTTATATCAAAATCAAATTAGAGTTTGTTATTTATGTAGTTGTATCATTTTCCTCGACTGATGTACTTAACATTGTGTGGTTTATTTTGTACATATGTAGCATCAACAAAGATACAAAGAATTGCCATTGCGACATCCAGTGGACACATTTAGAACAGCTTCATTCAAAAATTTTAGGTTAATTTTTATACTTAGCGAACTCATCCCGCGGGCCGGACAACACCTGTTCGCGGGCCTGATCCGGCCCCCGGGCCCCACGTTTGACACCCTTGTTCTATATAGTTAGTGACATGTTCAAATAATTACTGAAATGTTATTAACTAATTAATTATAATTTTGAATTAAATGAGTAACCATTGATTAATTAATTGTTTGAACGATTTAATAATTTAAGGTAAATAAAAATAATTTCCCCATCATAGCATGCTCAACTTCAGCCTATACCCTTTCGGTCTGTAAAATTGTCAATATATGAATATATGAATGAATGAATACATTAAAGTATATCCCATCCTTAATAACATAGTATTTCATTCCAATCATCATTAATAAAAGATACATTCAAGTACTTGTTAAAGGATGTATTAATTTATTTTAGAAAAATAATTAAAAGTTTAATTTGTTGTCATCCAGTCTGCCTATTCCATCTAACTCATCAAATACCCTTGCCTATTTTTATTATATCGTGTTGATAGGAAACAACCTATCGGGGCCTGCGAATACACCAGGGAAAGGCAAAATGCGGCGGTAGCCGCAACCAGATGCAAGCTTGCACTGCAGAAGCAGATCAGACAAGGAGGAATCTTAGCCAGGTTGAGCTATTGATCCCACCATTGCAACTGGTGAGAGAGAGGAGGACCAGCCTTCCCAGCAGGAGGTGCAGCAACAACAGCACAGCCCACAGCACAGTGAAACACCAAGTACAGAACCCACAAGGCACACATCAGAGAAGCATATCCGGAAAGCTAAAGTGAGGTGGCCAAAAGCCAACGACAAAGACTCTTGGAGCAGATTCGATTTAAATGTATGCCCTCCAAAGTGTGCTAAGAGGCAGTGTAACTTCCAAACTAAACATTATGGGAGACATCATCTACGAAGAAGGGAAAGAGCGATTTGGATTGATGCCACAGAGGAAGATCGTTCCCAAACAGAACGGGAGACGGGAGAGGGAAATCCTCCAGCTCGTAAAGGAACGCCGCCTCTTACGCAAGCAGTGGAGGAAAGCCAATGACCAGGAGAAAGTCGGCCTGAAGAACCTGTGGGACCAGATCAAAGCAAGACCCTCACAACTGAGGAGAGCTGAAAGGATCAGGAAACGCAGAAGCCGCAGGGAGAAAGCAAGGGCAAGTTTCTTCCGGGACCCCTTCATGCATGCTCGAAGTCTGCTAGAGGAAAATAAGAACGGGACACTCCAGACCAGTGAGAAGGAGTTGGAGGAACACATCACAGTCCAGCTCAGTGATAGCCAAAAGGAGCTCCCCCTTGTATCACCGGGGCACGTACCTCGCCCACCTGAGCCTTCCTCGCAGTTTGACGCCACCCCCCCGAGATGGGCTGAGGTTAAACAAGTGGTTGAGCGTGCAAGAACTGCTTCGGCACCCGGACCGAACGGGGTACCTTACGAGGTTTTCAAAAACTGTCCCGGACTCCTGAAGCTTTTGTGGAAGCTGATGGCCGTTGTCTGGAAAACCCAGTCCATACCATCATCATGGGGCAGAGTAATAACAACCTTTATCCCAAAGGAGAGCAACTCCTGTAACATCGACCAGTTCAGAGGCATTGCCCTACTAAATGTGGAAGGGAAGCTTTTCTTCACCGTGGTGGCGAAGCGGATGACCAACTACCTTCTGGCAAACAATTACATCAACACCAGTTGTCAGAAGGCAGGCGTTCTAGGCTTCCCTGGCTGCGTGGAGCACTCGGCCATGATCTGGGAGCAAATCCAGTCAGCCAAGCGCAACAAAGCGGACCTGCATGTGGTTTGGTTGGATCTGGCAAATGACTATGGATCGGTTCCACATCAACTCATCAGCTTTGCACTCAACTTTTTCCACATTCCATCATGCATCCAAAGTCTGGTAGTAAACTACTTTAACAACTTCGAAGTCTGCTACACGACTCAGGAGATCTCAACTGGTTGGCACCAGTTAGAGAAGGCAATAGCAATGGGTTGCTCTATTTCTCCAATACTGTTCACAACAGCCTTCGAGATCATCCTTATTGGTGGAAGACAGATGGTCCGAGGAGTGAGATCTGAGTCAGGCCAGCGACTCCCGGCGCTGCGGAGCTACATGGATGATGTTACCACCCTCCTCCAAACAGCTGCATGTACCTCCAGACTCCTGAAAAGACTTGGGGAGCTCCTAGCATGGGCACAGATGAAAATAAAACCTGCCAAGTCCCGCAGCCTCCCCTTCCGGAAAGGAGCCAGGAACGACAACATCTCATTCTCAGTGGATGGTGAATTAATCCCACGCGTGGTCGACCAACCTGTGCGGAGCCTCGGAAGGCTTTACACTGCTGACATGTCTGATAAGCACATGGCTGCCTCCGTCACTTCTCAGCTGAAGGATGGCCTGAACAAAATAGATCAAAGCTATCTTCCAGGGAAATTCAAGGTCTGGTGTTACCAGTTCACCTTATACCATTGCCTGATGTGGCCCTTGAAGTTGTGCGACATCACCTCCACAACAGTCCTCAAAATGGACTCAAAAGCCAATAACTACATCCGCAAATGGCTGGGCCTTCCCAGAAGTCTTTCCAACACGACACTGTTTGGAAGAGCCATTCTGAAGCTGCCACTGAAATCCATCAGCTTGGGCTACAAGCAGGAGAAGGTGAGGCTCGTGTTCGAGCTCAGAGACTGACCTGATCCGTCTGTCCGTAACACGAAGACCCAAGTCTGTACAGGGCGTAAGTGGAATGCTATGCAGACAGTAGACCAGGCCATCGTCCGACTGAAACACCAGGAGATGGTAGGACAGATACAGTCTGGCAGAGCCGGCTTCGGGTGGGGAACAGCATCCAAGATGTGGTCCAAAGCCTCAAGGAAGGTAAGAAAAGATCTGGTGATCTCAGAAGTGGTCAAGATGGAAGAGGAGAGCTATATGATCAAGGCGGTGGGCCAACAGCAGCAAGGGAGATGGACCAATTGGGAGGCCGTTGTCAACAGAATTGTTACGTTGGCAGATATGTGGAAGATGCCCCAGGCGAGGCTAAGTTTCCTCATCAGGGCCACGTATGATACCCTCCCCAGTCCCAGGAACTTGCATGTGTGGTACGGGGCAGAGGTGACATGCCAGCTCTGTGACTCCCAGAACCCAAGCTTGCATCACATTCTTTCTGGCTGCAAGGTGGCTTTGTCGCAGGGCCGGTATGGTTGGCGGCACGACCGCGTCCTGCGGAAGCTAGCTGAAATTCTGGAGGCATGCAGAGTGGAAGCAAATAGGGCCACTCCGGGAACAGCACAGTGGTCGATTAGGTTTGTCAAGCAAGGTGGCCAGCCTCACAGCAGCAGCAAGAGCATCCAGTCCCTCCTGTCAGCTGGCGGCGAGTGGAACATGAGGGCTGATCTAGATCGTCAGTTGAAGTTCCCTCAAGAGATTACAACAACCTTGTTACGCCCAGACATTGTTCTGTGGTCCACCTCTAGTAAAACTGTCATCATGGTAGAACTAACGGTATTATGGGAAGAGGGAATGGAGGCTGCCTTTGAAAGAAAGACGGACAATTATTCAGAGCTGGCCAGCGAGTGCGCACAAGCAGGATGGAGGCCCTTCACCTATCCAGTAGAAGTTGACAGGAGCGTCCACCCAGCGGCTTCTAAAGTCCCTCGGGATCAAAGGCTCCAATCTAAAGAAGGCCCTCAAAGCCCTGGCAGAGGAGGCAGAACAAGGGAGCTTCTGGTTGTGGCTCAGAAGAAACGACAAGGCCTGGGGAAAGCAAGGCGTGTAGACAGGAAGTAACATGGGTCTCGGGGTGCTGGAATAGCAGCACCCCGAGACCCATGTTAAGGTATGCGGTCAGGCCTACGCTTGACTCAGTGAGATGGACGTCCCTGCCATGCATAGTCCCTTAGGACTCTTTCCATATACACAACAGCAATAACACCGGGGTTGGAATGTGGGTACAGTATGGATCCTTTAGCTGGCTGCAGGGGGCGGCAGGGAGACGTCCCTGTCGCTGCTCCACCACCCAGAGATGTTCCGGGATTGAAGGAGCGAAACATCCGTGAAGGGTGGCTCCCGGCTGATGACCCTGCAGCCTGCACCACATGGCACCGTCGGAGGTGCGTCAGGCAGTAATGCCCTGCAAGTGTTGACTTGTGCTTACATCTATGCCTTGGTTTTATTGTTTAGGGCACGTCCAACCGGTAGGAGGCTACCGGGAAGACCCAGGACACGTTGGTAAGACTATGTCTCCCAGCTGGCCTGGGAATGCCTCGGGATCCCCCGGGAAGACCTGGACGAAGTGGCTGGGGAGAGAGAAGTCTGGGCTTACCTGCTTAGGCTGCTGCCCCCGCGATCCGACCTCGGATAAGCGGAAGAAGATGGATGGATAATTTCCCAACTCATATGGAAACGGTGTTTTGTGTATAGTCCATCCATCCATCATCTTCCGCTTATCCGAGGTCGGGTCGCGGGGGCAGCAGCCTAAGCAGGGAAGCCCAGACTTCCCTCTCCCCAGCCACATCGTCTAGCTCTTCCCGGGGGATCCCGAGGCGTTCCCAGGCCAGCCGGGAGACATAGTCTTCCCAACGTGTCCTGGGTCTTCCCCCGTGGCCTCCTACCAGCTGGACGTGCCCTAAACACCTCCCTAGGGAGGCGTTCAGGTGGCATCCTGACCAGATGCCCGAACCACCTCATCTGGCTCCTCTCAATGTGTATAGTGTGTATAGTGACATGTTCAAATAACTACTGAAATGTTATTAACTAATTAATTATAATTTTGAATTAAATGAGTAAACCATTGATTAGGTAATTATTTGAATGATTTAATAATTTAAGGTAAATAAAAATAATTTACCCATCATGGCATACATAAAAGTATATCCTATCCTTTATAACATAGTACTTCATTCCAATTATCATTAATAAAAGACACATTCAAGTAATTGTTAAAGAATAGATTTATTTATTTTCGGAAGATAATTAAAAGTTTAATTTGTTGTCATCCGGTCTGCCTATTCCATCTAACTCACCAAATACCTTTGCCCTATTTTTATTATATCGTGTTGTTTATTTAAATTGTACTTTATTTCATACGGATGGAAGGCGAACTTGAGTTTCCTGAAAGGCGCTAAGAAATTAAATTCATTATTATTTTTTTATAATCTCAAAAGATAGCGTCGCGTTCCTGTGCAGTTCATCCTTCCGACCGTGTGGTGGCGATAGCGAAAACACAAGTTGTTTACAATAACCGCCACTAGACGGAAGTGCTTGGCGTCTTCCGGGCCAAGCGGCGAGCACACACGTGGGTAAAAGTTTACTGCGTTGGGGAAAGATGTCGAGAAAACAAAGTTCTACTTCTTTAGCGACGGAAAAGCCGGACTCGCCGCCTATCACCGGACGGACCCGCAGCGGCCGCGCTATCCGTGCTCAACCAACGCGTCATGCCTCCGAAACTCCGGCGAAGAGTTCCAGCCGTAGGACTACCAGGAGGTCTGTCATACCGGAGGATGAGCAGAACCCCACGATAGAATGTGTAGAACCTACATTAGTGGAGCTAACCAAGGAGAAGCCCATACTAGAATGTGTAGAACCTACATTAGTGGAGCCAATGGAGGAGAAGCCCACGATAGAATGTGTAGAACCTACGTTAGTCGAGGACAAGCCCACTATAGAATGTGTAGAACCTACGTTAGTCGAAGACAAGCCCACTATAGAATGTGTAAAACCTACGTTAGTCGAGGATAAGCCCACGATAGAATGTGTAAAACCTACGTTAGTTGAGGACAAGCCCACTATAGAATGTGTAAAACCTACGTTAGTCGAGGACAAGCCCACAATAGAATGTGTAGAACCTACGTTAGTGGAGTTGGTGGAGGAGAAGCCCATGGAAGTCTGCGTGGAACCCACCCCAGCGGCGCCAAGCACAGAAGCCGTACCAGACGGCCATGTGTCCAAGCCTTCACCGGCGGGGAGAGGGGCATCGGTCCCCACATCTCAGCCCAAGAAGAAGCCTCGTCTTGGGCCAAACGAGAAGCCCAAAGCCGTCGTTATTCCTCTGGGGAAGCCCAAATCAGGAAGAGTGTGGAAGAATCGTAACAAACAGAGGTAAAGTTTTACACATTTATGTGAATCAGGAATTTATAAATGTGTTTCTTCACACATTAAAGGCCTACTGAAACCCACTACTACCCACCACGCAGTCTGATGGTTTATATAGCAATGATGAAATATTAACATTGCAACACATGCCAATACGGCCTTTTTAGTTTACTAAATTACAATTTTAAATTTCCCGGGGAGTTCGTCTTCGAAAAGTGTAATGATGACGTGTACGCAAGACGTCACAGGTTTTTAGGAAGTATGAGCGCTGCACACACACACAGCTAAAAGTCGTCTGCTTTAACGGCATAATTGCACAGTTTTTTGGACATCTGTGTTGCTGAATCTTTTGCAATTTGTTCAATTAATATTGCAGAAGTCAAAGTAGAAAGATGGAATTGAGAAGCTTTAGCCTTTAGCCACACAAACACACGGTGATTCCTTGTTTAAAATTCCTGGAGGTGAAACTTTCCTATGGATCAGAGCGCGGTCAAGAGAACATGGATCCCGACCACATGTCAACCAGCAGGTTTCGGTGAGAAAATTGTGGTTAAAAAGTCAGTTCTTACCAGAGAAAAGCTGAGCTTGTGCCGTCCATAGCTGCCGTCGACTCCCCTGAGACATTGCGCGTCAAGACACCCGTGGAGACACCCTTCCGACTATCATGTAATATTAAACTCACTAAAACACTAGCAACACAATAGAAAGATAAGGGATTTCCCAGAATTAACCTTGTAAATGTGTCTAAAAACATCTGAATCCGTCTCAATGCAATCGCGTTTATTTTTTAACTTTTTTTTTTTCTCCGTCGCTATCAATATCCTGAAACACAAATCTTTCATCCTCGCTCAAATTAATGGGGAAAATGTCGTTTTCTCGGTCCGAAAAAGCACTTTTTGTTGGAGGCTCCCATTAAAATCAATGTGAATATGTGAGGGGCCATCAAACATGTGACGTGATCGTCTGCGACTTCCGGTAGAGGCAGGGCATTTTTCTTAGTACCGAAAGTTGCGAACTTTATCGTGGATGTTCTCCTCATCCACGGTAAAATTCGCAAAAAAGAAAATCTCATTTCAGTAGGCCTTTAAAGGCCTACTGAAATGAGATTTTCTTATTCAAACGGGGATAGCAGGTCCATTCTATGTGTCATACTTGATCATTTTGCGGTATTGCCATATTTTTGCTGAAAGGATTTAGTAGAGAACATCGACGATAAAGTTCGCAACTTTTGGTTGCTGATAAAAAAGCCATGCCTTTACCGGAAGTAGCAGACAATGTGCGCGTGACGTCACGGGTTGTAGAGCTCCTCACATCCTCACATTGTTTACAATCATAGCCACCAGCAGCTAGAGCGATTCAGACCAAGAAAGCGACGATTTCCACATTAATTTGAGCGAAGATGAAACATTTGTGGATGAGGATAGTGAGAGTGAAGGACTAGAAAAGAAAAAAAAGGTTAAAAAAAAAAGGCTCATTATGGTGGTACTTGGAAACCCAGGTGCTTTCTGAGGTGGTGCCCGGTTAGAACCACTGCTTTGGACACTTTCTACTTCTCAAACAAAGACCAAGTTCTCACTCATTTTGAGTAAATAAACAGACGAATAATGAATAAAAAGTTGATGTCGACTAATATGTTTCTGGGTGTTTGCAGGTTCTCAGCGGTGGTCAGAGACTCGTCACTGTGTTCGTCCTGGGAGAAAAAGATGGCGGCCAAGCGAGAGAAGCAGCTGGTGCAGCAATATTCTTTGCAGCTGAAAGAGCAGAAAGCCAAACAGAAAGAGGTGAAACATTTGAATGCAACTGTTGGCTCATGATTGAGAAGCCCTCTCACCCTGCATGGACTCATGTGAACATGTCCGTGTGTCTACGCAGGACAAGAGGAAACGCAGAGAGGACAACTTGAAACGACGCGAGGAGAACGAGCGCAAAGCGGAGATCGTGCAAGTGGTACGTGAGCGTGGCCCTCAGATGCAGACGTTGTTTGGCAAAATAAGCAGAAAATATTACAGTATAGTTGGTATCATATTACCATGTACAGTGTTATTTACCTTTCATTTTTAAATGCCTTTTATTAATGAGTTTCATGGAAATTAAAACACATTTTAAAAAAGGTTACAGTGCAGAATAAGGTACAAATAATTTAACCCTATAAATTGTTCTTGTGATTAAAAAAAAAATGAATTGGATGAGAATATTTTAAATAAATTCCTAAAATGTTTATAATTTAATAAATATCAAATAAAATAAAAAAATAATATAATATGAATAAAATTACATGTAAACGTGTAATTTATTTCTTTATTCAAGGCTGAAATGATTGAAAGATTTTGAAAAATGCTTTAGTTTATATTTTGTTGCTTTGATTAGTTGTTTAATGAGTAATGAAAAAAAATGTAGGGAATCTAGACCGCATGTAGCGCCCAGAAACTTTAAATATGTGGACATAGTTTCCACACGGCTGCTGCATCAGAGCGAACATAAGTAGTAGTGTGAGGTACCGAGATCTGTGTGAAGGCCAACAGCAGAGATTTTAATTTTTCAAAATTTGGTTTTACAACTTTTAAGTGCAATTTCATGATTTTTTATTTCATTTATTAATGCACAAATGTTAAGTGCAATTTCATGGTTGTTTTATTGATGCATAATTGTTAAGTGCAATTTTATGATTTAACTTTTTTAATTTTTATTGATGCATAATAAAGTGCAATGTCATGATTTTCTTTATTAATGCATAACAGTTAAGTGCAATGTCATGATTTTTATTAATGCACAAATGTCAAAAGTGCAATTTCTTGATTTATTTTTTATTTTTAATAATGCACAAACATTAAATGCAATTTATTTTTTTGTTTATTGTATTTTTTTATTAATGGACAATTGTTAAGTACAATTTCATGATTTATTTTTATTAATGCACAAATGTTAAAAGTGTAATTTCATGATTTTTTTTTTTCAAGAGTGGAAAAATGTTAAAAGTCCAATTATATGATTTTTTTTTTGTTAATTTTTTTATTGATGCACAAAAGGTAAAAATGCGGTTTCATAATTATTTTTTTATTTCCATTAACACACATGCAGGTACGTTCAAAACACAATTTCAGTGTTGACGCGTATTTATTGGCGAAAAAGGAAGGTTAAAACAGAAAAATTGTGGTCTATTTAAACTATTATTCCTAAAATACACATTGAGGCTTTTAAGTGTTTTATCCAATAACTCAATTAATTGAACAAACTATTCAATAGTTTTATTTGAAGACATTCAATCACTTTACAGTATAAGAAATATTCAAATGTAACAAGAGCAATGCAGTGTAAAATTTAAATGAGTCATTTAAGATGATAATTAGTCTGCAGAGTTACAGCTGGTACTAATATTTGAACCTGAGAGAGGTAAGTAAGTTTTATTTAATCATCATGTTAGGATTATTAGGGACCGAATGTCCCATTGGGACAGAGGACCCTATTGTATCTGTAAGGTTTTATTATTCTTCATTCTTTATTATTATTCCGACGCCTCTTCGAGCTGTAATTTGACCCCCTTAACATGCTTCAAAACTCACCAAATTTTACACACACATCAGGACTGGCGAACATTGCCATCTAATTAAAAAAAAAAAAAAAAAAAAAATTGCGCTCTAGAGCCCCCTAGGAAAAAAACACCGACAAAACTGCTCCTTGAGACATAAACCAAAAACATCTATGTAGGTCTGACTTATACCTAGATTTCATAAAATGACTTCCTTCAGCAAAAATCAACAGGAAGTTGGCAAAAACCCCTTCAAAACCAAATTTTCCTAAAAAATGTAATTTTTGCCTCTTTGAGCTGTAATTTGACCCCCTAAAAATGCTTCAAAACTCACCAAACTGGACACACACATTAGGACTGGCAAAAATTACGATCTAATAAAAAAAACTCAAAATTGCGCTCCTGCTCCTAGGAAGAAAACAGACAAAACTGCTTGTAACTTTCGGTAGGAATGGCGGAGAGACATGAAACAAAAACCTCTATGTAGGTCTCACTTATACCTACATTTTAATAGACATCCTTCTCGAAAAATCAGCAGGAAGTTGGCAATTACCCCTTCAAAACAAAAGTTTTGTAAAAACCCGTCACCTTTTTTCAAACATGGGTGACAGAAAGAAGCACCAGTGTGACCCCAGGATGCAGGGAAGGTAGGTAACGTGAAGGTAAAGATATGTTGAATGAGTAAAGGCAGGAAACACCAGCAAAAGTCGGTCCCGTCCATCGCTGCTTGCAGCTTTAATTATTATTATTATAATTATAGGAGCCACCAAACTTCCTACTAAGTCGCAATGACAAACTTTTATTTTTTTTCCAAATGGCATTTAACATAATTTTGTGTTTTCAGATACGGAACACGGCGAAGATCAAGCGGATGAAGAAGAAGCACCTGAGGAAGATCGAGAAGCGAGACACGCTCTCTCTAATGGAGAACAACAAAGACAAGCAAAAGGTCAAAAGCAAACCGGCAAAGAAAAACAAGACGGAAGAGTCGACCTGAAGACTGACGTACACACACCCAAAATTCATTATTATTGAAAAACTTTTATTTTTTTTTCCAAACATATTTTGGAAAATATTCATCTATTAAGAATGGGGATTTGGATTGTTTTGTGCACCCCTACACAAATCTCATTCCTAAAACTGTTGCTGTACCTTAAAATGAATGACCTTCTATTAAAGTAATGACAAATAAATATATGTATATTTTTTTATGATATTGAAATAGCAAGTACAGATAATGAATGAGATCCTGATTCATTATTTGTTAAGAGAAGAAAACATTCCCTCCGCCACGCCTACAAATAGTATGATTTGTATATCAAAATGGTTATAAGTACACCTCTGCATAAGACTGCATCCCTATTCACATTTGTTTTTAGTCTTTCACAGAAGCCTTAAAAGTGCATGAAATAAAATGCATCCTATTTAAATTACAAACATTTTTGACCAACTTCATTTGATACTAAAAATCGAATTAAAATGAATCAGCAACATTACATCAGGTGTATCAAACACTTTACCTACAGAACAAGAACTATAGAAACAAATTGATGAATTCAGGATGAATGGCTAGAACGAGCAGGTTTTGTAGTGCACACCTTTTCACAGCCGGGTTTATAAGCATGATACTGATAAAGCACGTTTTCTGGGGTCACTGGCATCACACCACACCCCCAAGTGATGCTTCCTACATAGAGCCCCTGATCATAATTTTATTTGGAGACGCCTCAATTATTTTTGTTCTCACTTTTTAATTTAAAAATTAAACTTGAATTTAATCTGATGCATTTCAGTGTTTTTTTTACATATCGTTTTGTGGCATGGGGGTGTGCTCAATATGACGTGTAATTAGAATTTGCATACTTAGCTGTAACATGTTTTATAAAAGGCTAAAACAAAAAACATTCATATAATAGTATCGACACGTATTTTTCTTGTGACATCGTGTTGCTCAATTTGTAATTGTTGCTGCTTATTTAATGACTACAAACATTGTAATTTGTACATTTATGAGTAAAGTAAATGATTTAACGAACACTGCATGTTGAGTACTAAAATGAATTAATGGGAAATTCGGTAGTTATTTTTTTGTGTGTGCAAAATACGACATTTAACCTCTAAAGGCCTTATTGGCCACATGCGTGGACAGCACCTTTTAGCTCTTATTTCCAAAATTGTGTACACTACTGAATTGGTGACTTATGCTGCTATCTGGTGGTGTTAGAAGAGTATAACATGCAATGGAATTTGGGGGGAAAAAAATTGTAAAAATAAAATTACCATGCACTACACATGACGTACATGTTTGTGTACTTATGGACTAAGTACATCATATCAAAAGATGATTTTTAGTTTTTATTCTAATTAGGGTCCAATAAGCCCAAATAGCAAAGAGAAATTAAAAAAAAGCTTGTAAACAAACAGTTCGGGCCTTAAGAGGTTAAGACAATTAAAGCATACGTTATATATGTGTGCCATGGGCCCCAGTACATTCTATATTTTAATCAGTGACAGAGCAGGAAGTGGCTGGAAACACAGTAAAGTTTCACATGAAACGCCCTGTCATTCATTTATTGACGTTTTACATGCGCTTATTTATGCAAAACGGGGCTGCCCGCAGATTTACTGTAGCAAAATGTTTTAATGCTATAGACTCGCTTCTTTCAAACGTCCAACATTTTGCATCTGTAATACTTTTTTTTTTTTTTAATGAAATGTACAATGTTTTTCCAATAAATAAATGTTTTTTTCATAACATTCTGCCATTATTCTCATAATACTCTTTTAAAATCGTCTTTTTTGACGTGTGTTTGGGGTCAAAGTCCTGTTGGAACAGCCAACTGCGCCTAATACCCAACCTCCGGGCTGATGATTTTAGGTTGTCCTGAAGAATTTGGAGGTAATCCTCCTTTTTCATTGTCCCATTTACTCTCTGTAAAGCACCAGTTCCATTGGCAGCAAAACAGGCCCAGAGCATAATACTATCACCACCATGCTTGACTGGAGGAATGGTGGCCCTGGGATTAAAGGCCTCACCTTTTCTCCTCCAAACATATTGCTGGGTGTTGTGGCGAAACAGCAAAATTTTTGTTTCATCTGACCACAGAACTTTCCTTCAGAAGGTCTTATTTTTGTCAATGTGATGTCTGATGAAACAAAAATCAATATGTTTGGAGGAGAACAGGTGAGTCCTTTAATCCCAGGAACACCGGGCCTACCTATCGTCAAGCATGGTGGTGGTAGTATTATGCTCTGGACCTGTTTTGCTCCCAATGGAACTGGTGCTTTACGGAGAGTAAATGGGACAATGAAAAATGAGGATTACCTCCAAATTGTTCAGGACAACCTAAAATCATCAGCCTGGAGGTTGGTTCTTGGGTGCAGTTGGGTGTTCCAACAGGACTTTGACCCCAAACACACATCAAAAGTGGTGAAGGAATGGCTAAATCAGACTAGAATGGCGGTTTTAGAATGGCCTTCTTTAAGTGCTGACTTAAACATGTGGACAATGCTAAAGAAAAAAGTCCATGTCAAAAAAAAAAACTGATTTAGTTGAACTGCACCAATTTTGTCAAAAGGAGTGGTCAAAAATTCAACCTGAAGCTTGTGGATTGCTACCAAAAGCGCCTTATTGCAGTGAAACTTGCCAAGGGACATGTAACCAAATATTAACATTGCTGTATGTTGTAGAGTTTGCTTTAAGGACATAATTCACCAGACCTTTTTACTTGACTTTGTCATCATTATTCACTGTCATTGTTGTATTGTGCACATGACAATGATGTTGTTCTCGTGTAGCATTCAAATATGCAGTTAAGAGTGAGTAATTATTGTGGTCTATTTAAACTATTTTATGGCGGGGGTTGTATATATTTTCAAGCGTTTATATATACCGTATTTTTCGGAGTATAAGTCGCACCTGCCGAAAATGCATAATAAAGAAGGAAAAAAACATATATAAGTCGCACTGGAGTATAAGTCACGTTTTTGGGGGGAAATTTATTTGATAAAAACCAAAACCAATAATAGACATTTGAAAGGCAATTTAAAATAAATAAAGAATAGTGAACAACAGGCTGAATAAGTGTACGTTATATGAGGCATAAATAACCGACTGAGAAGATGCCTGGTATGTTAACGTAACATATTATGGTAAGAGTCGTTCAAATAACTATAACATATAGAACATGCTATACGTTTACCAAACAATCTGTCACTCCTAATCGATAAATGCGATGAAATCTTGTACGTCTAGTAGAGATGCGCGGATAGGCAATTATATAATCCGCAACCGCATCACTAAAGTCGTTATCCACCCGAACCAACATTTTATCAACACAGCAACCGCCCGCCACCCGCCCGTTGTTATATATCAGGGGTCGGCAACTTTTACCATTCATAGATCTAAATTGACCTGTTTCAAAGAGAATAGAAGATAATGAGAGCCGTAAACATTTTCGCGACTGTTTGCTGGTGCTTATTCAGATAACGAGATTAAAGGCGTGCTATGAAGCCATTGACTTTTGACACCTTCAACAACATGTACAAACTCTTTGCCAGTCCAGTAACATGTTGTGTGCGGCTTCCGCAGACACACGTCCATCCATCCATCCATTTTCTACCGCTTATTCCCTTTCGGGGTCGCGAGGGGCGCTGGCGTCTATTTCAGCTACAATCGGGCGGAAGGCGGGGTACACCCTGGACAAGTCGCCACCTCATCGCAGGGCCAACACAGATAGACAGACAACATTCACACACTAGGGCCAATTTTTAGTGTTGCCAATCAACCTATCCCCAGGTGCATGTCTTTGGAAGTGGGAGGAAGCTGGAGTACCCGGAGGGAACCCACGCATTCACGGGGAGAACATGCAAACTCCACACAGAAAGATCCTCAGCCTGGAATTGAACCCAGGACTGTAGGATCTTCGTATTGTGAGGCAGACGCACTAACCCCTCTGCCACCGTGAAGCCGCAGACACACGTACAAGATTGAAATGCAATACTGGGTGACACAGAGTACACTGATGGTTGTAATATCAACAACTTTAACACTTTTACTAATATGCGCCACGCTGTGAAGCCACACCAAACAAGAATGACAAACACATTTCGGGAGAACATCCTCACAGTAACACAACATAAACGCAACACAACAAATACCCAGGATCCTTTGCATCCATGAGACTTCCTGACTATATTATACTATATTATACACCCCGCTAGCACCAAACCTTGCCCACCTTACCAACGCGGGGGAGTTGGTGCTAGCGGGGTTTATAACATGTTGCTAGACTGGCATACAGTTCATACATGTTGTAGAAGGCATCAAAGGCAATGGCTTTATAGCGCGCCCTAATTCTTGTAAACTGGGTGACCGCCAGCAGCTATTCGCGAGAATGTTTGCGGCTCCTGTTGTTACTTTACTTTGTGATACGGATCAATATGGCCCTTTGAGTGTTAAAGGTTGTCGATTCCTGAACCATGTATATCAAATATTTCCGAATGGTTCAACCACCACCCGCCCGAATCTAATTAAAATCTAAATTTTCGTCATGTCATCCGCCCGACCCGCGGTATATCCGCGTACTCCGCGGATGAGACCGCAAACCGCGCATCTCTAACGTCTAGTCTCTTATGTGAATGAGCTAAATAATATTATTTGAGATTTTACGGTGGAAGAGGGGTTAGTGCGTCTGCCTCACAATACGAAGGTCCTGGGTTCAAATCCAGGCTCGGGATCTTTCTGTGTGGAGTTTGCATGTTCTCCCCGTGAATGCGTGGGTTCCCTCCGGGTACTCCGGCTTCCTCCCACTTCCAAAGACATGCACCTGGGGATAGGTTGATTGGCAACACTAAATTGGCCCTAGTGTGTGAATGTGAGTGTGAATGTTGTCTGTCTATCTGTGTTGGACCTGCGATGAGGTGGCGACTTGCCCACGGTGTACACTGCCTTCCGCCCGATTGTAGCTGAGATAAGCGCCAGCGCCCCCCGCGACCCCGAAAGGGAATAAGCGGTAGAAAATGGATGGATGAGATTTTACGGTGGCAGAGGGGTTAGTGCGTCTGCCTCACAATACGAAGGTCCTGCAGTCCTGGGTTCAAATCCAGGCTCGGGATCTTTCTGTGTGGAGTTTGCATGTTCTCCCCGTGAATGCGTGGGTTCCCTCCGGGTACTCCAGCTTCCTCCCACTTCCAAAGACATGCACCTGGGGATAGGTTGATTGGCAACACTAAATTGGCCTAGTGTGTGAATGTGAGTGTGAATGTTGTCTGTCTATCTGTGTTGGCCCTGGGACTTGTCCAGGGTGTACCCCGCCTTCCGCCCGATTGTAGCTGAGATAGGCGCCAGCGCCCCCCGCGACCCCAAAAAGGGAATAAGCGGTAGAAAATGGATGGAGGGATTTTACGGTAACGTGTTAATAATTTCACACATAAGTCGCTCCTGAGTATAAGTCGCACCCCTGGCCAAACTGAAAAAAAATGCGACTTATAGTCCGAAAAATATGGTATATATATATATACACATACACACACACATAATCCGGTTCATGAATATATCCGTTGGGCCACCGTGTTCAATGGAGAAGTCTGATCTACAAAATTTGCAGGGAGCATACCGCTTCCCCCTTCGAGCTGTCCTGGATGAACTAAAATTATTTTTTTCCAATCATTTTGGAACTTGGAAGCGTACTTCTTATTCTTACTCGTCGTCGCTGTGTCTCTTCTACGTTCTTCTGCTTCGTCTCTGTTATGTTTTTGGACATTACTACTTGCCGTAGTTTTGAAGCGATGCATGATGGGAATCCGGGTGTTGTTTGTCAGTGTATTAACGTTCCGGCCGGAATAAACGTGCTGAGAAATAGCTCATTGCCTGCCTACTTTATGGCATACTTGCCAACCCTCCTGATTTTCCCGGAAGACTCCCGAAAATCTCTCACGGCAACCATTCTACAGAATTTCTACTGTTTTCCACCCGGACACTAATATTGAGAGCGTGCATTAAAGATACTGCGTTTATTGTCTTCTACAGCCTGTCGTCACGTCCGCTTTTCCTCCATACAAGAAGCTTGCCGGCCCGGTCACATAATATATATGCGGCTTTTACACACACATAAGTGAATTCAAGGTGTACTTGGTCAACAGCCATACAGGTCACACTGAGGGTGGCCGTATAAACAACTTTAACACTCTTACTAATATGTGCCACACTGAACCCACACCAAACAAGAATGACAAACACATTTCGGGAGAACATCCGCACCGTAACACAACATATGAGGGGCGGCATGGCGTAGTGGGTAGAGCGGCTGTGCCAGAAACCTGAAGGTTGCAGGTTCGCTTCCCAGCTATTGACATCCAAATCGCTGCCGTTGTGTTCTTGGGCAGGACATTTCACCCTTGCCCCCGGTGCCGCTCACACTGGTGAATGAATGATGAATGAATGATTGGTGGTGGTCGGAGGGGCCGTAGGCGCAAACTGGCAGCCACGCTTCTGTCAGTCTACCCTAGGGCAGCTGTGGCTACAGATGTAGCTTACCACCACCAGGTGTGAATGAATGATGGGTTCCCACTTCTCTGTTAGCGCTTTGAGTATCTAACAATAGAAAAGCGCGATATAAATCTAATCCATTATTATTATTATTATTATTATATACACAACAGAACAAATACCCAGAACCCCTTGCAGCACTAACTCTCCCAGGACGCTACACAACACCCCCCCGCTACCACCAAACCCCGCCCACCTCAAACATCTCCTGAATTCGGAGGTCTCAAGGTTGGCAAGTATGCTTTTTATGGGTTATAGATAAAGCTATGGCTAACGGAGACATATATAATAGTCTACTTTTCAGGTGAGAGAGGACGCTAAAGGCAGTGCCTTTAAGACACGCCCCCAATATTGTTGTCCGGGTGGAAATCGGGAGAAATTCGGGAGAATGGTTGCCCCGAGAGATTTTCGGGAGAGGCACTGAAATTCGGGAGTCTACCGGGAAAATCGGGAGGGTTGGCAAGTATGGTGATTCGGAGCAGCCCCTTTAAGTGACCGTCAGGAGATTCTCCCAAAAGTGGGGGGTTTGTTGTGACCACCATTTTGAGTCCTTCGATGTTAGTAGTCATTTATTCTCGTCTTTTGATGAATAAGCGATACCCACGTTTTGCGTGTCAAACGATACTTCAAGTTGTCTCGCTCTCACGCTACAAGCGCAACAAACGTATACTTTTGACCCAGCAGATTTGGTCGCATTTTCACCACATCCATAATAAATTCATAAAAGAACCAAACTTCATGAATGTTTTTTGTGACCAACAAGTATGTGCTCCAATCACTCTATCAGGAAAAATAAGATCTGTAGAAATGATTTGAAACTCAAGACAGCCACACTGCAAAAAGTCAGTGTTCAAAAAGAAGAAAGAAAATACAAAAATGAGGGGTATTTTATTTGAACTAAGCAAAATTATCTGCCAATAGAACAAGAAAATTCGGCTTGTCAAGACATTCCAAAAGAAGTAAAATTAGCCAACCTCAATGAACCCCAAAATAGCTTAAAATAAGTATATTCTCACTAATAACAAGTGCACTTTTCTTGGTAGAAAAAAATGGGACCTTTTTGCTCAAAATGTTGAAACATATTCTTAAATTAAGTAAATGCTAGTGCCATTATCTTGACATTGAGATATGCGCCCGGCATCATGATTTTTTTTTTTTTTTCATGCTTGAAGTAAGAAATTATTACTTTAAAAAAGTAGTTTTATACTTGTAAGTGCATCAGTTGACATTCTAGTTTCAAGCATGTTTTACTCAATATAGGTCATCAAATCTCAGCAACAAGCTGTAATATCTTACTGAGATCTTTTAGGACCAAAACAAGTAAAATGAGCTAACAATGAACCCCAAAAATAGCTTAAAATAAGTATATTCTCACTAATAACAAGTGCACTTTTCTTGGTAGAAAAAAAAAGAGACCTTTTTGCTTAATATGTTGAAAAATATTCTTAAATTGAGTAAATGTTATTGCCATTATCTTGACATCATGATTTTTTTTTTCATGCTTGAAGTAAGAAATAATTACTTTAAAAAAGTAGTTTTATACTTGTGTGTGTTGATGACACAGCTTTGCAATGCTTGATATTCTAGTTCAGTGGTTCTTAACCTGGGTTCTATCGAACCCTAGGTGTTCGGTGAGTCGACCTCAGGGGTTCGGCGGAGGTCAAAACACACCCGACTCTTCGTGTAAATACAAACTTCTCCCTATCGGCGTATTACGGATACGGCAACAGCTGACTGATTTGCAGGAATTACCATGAATTGCTTTACGTGGACTTAAGCAAGTTGACAAACTTATTGGGGTGTTACCATTTAGTGGTCAATTGTACGGAATATGTACTGAAATGTGCAATCTACTAAGAAAAGTTTCAATCAATCAATCAAAAACAGGTGTGTATATTTGTTGTGAGTTCATGCACTGTCAATCAATCAATCAATCAATGTTTATTTATATAGCCCCAAATCACAAATGTCTCAAAGGACTGCACAAATCATTACGACTACAACATCCTCGGAAGAACCCACAAAAGGGCAAGGAAAACTCACACCCAGTGGGCAGGGAGAACTCACACCCAGTGGGACGCCAGTGACAATGCTGACTATGAGAAACCTTGGAGAGGACCTCAGATGTGGGCAACCCCCACCCCACCCCCCCCCCCCCCCCCACCCCCCCCCCCCTCTAGGGGACCGAAAGCAATGGATGTCGAGCGGGTCTAACATGATACTGTGAAAGTTCAATCCATAGTGGCTCCAACACAGCCGCGAGAGTTCAGTTCAAGCGGATCCAAGACAGCAGCGAGAGTCCCGTCCACAGGAAACCATCTCAAGCGGAGGCGGATTAGCAGCGTAGAGATGTCCCCAACCGATACAGACGAGCGGTCCATCCTGGGTCTCGACTCTGGACAGCCAGTATTTCATCCATGGTCATCGGACCGGACATCCTCCACAAGGGAGTGGGGGACATAGGAGAAAGAAAAGAAGCGGCAGATCAACTGGTCTAAAAAGGAGGTCTATTTAAAGGCTAGAGTATACAGATGAGTTTTAAGGTGAGACTTAAATGCTTCTACTGAGGTAGCATCTCGAACTGTTACCGGGAGGGCATTCCAGAGTACTGGAGCCCGAACGGAAAACGCTCTATAGCCCGCAGACTTTTTTTGGGCTCTAGGAATCACGAATAAGCCGGAGTCTTTTGAACGCAGATTTCTTGCCGGGACATATGGTACAATACAATCGGCAAGATAGGCTGGAGCTAGACCGTGTAGTATTTTATACGTAAGTAGTAAAACCTTAAAGTCACATCTTAAGTGCACAGGAAGCCAGTGCAGGTGAGCCAGTACAGGCGTAATGTGATCAAACTTTCTTGTTCTTGTCAAAATTCTAGCAGCCGCATTTTGTACCAACTGTAATTGTTGTTCGAACAAGGTGATGTTCATGCACGATTCATTTTGTGCACCAGTAAAAAAATACATAGCAACACTTTAGTATGGGGAACATACTCACCATTAATTAGTTGCTCATTAACATGCAAATTAGTAACATATTGACTCTTAATTAGTCATTATTAAGTACTTATTAATGCCTTATTCAGCATGGCCTTTTTATAACCCTAACTCTCTAACCCTGACTACAACCCAAGTATCCAAATAACTTTAAATTAAGTCTTTATTACTTAGAATATGTTCCTCTAGTGTGGGTGTCGGCAACCCGCGGCTCTTTAGCGCCGCCCCAGTGGCTCTCTGGAGCTTTTTCAAAAATATATGAAAAATGGAAAAAGATGAGGGGGGGAAAAAACATATTTTTTTGTTTTAATATGGTTTATGGAGGAGGACAAAAATGACACAAACTTCCCTAATTGTTATAAAGCACACTGTTTGTATTAAAAATGCTTCACTGATTCGAGTATTTGGCGAGCGCCGTTTTGTCCTACTAATTTAGGCGGTCCTTGAACTCACCGTAGTTAGTTTACATGTATAACTTTCTCCGACTTTCTGAGACGTGTTTTATACCACTTCTTTTTCTGTCTCATTTTGCCCACCAAACTTTTAACGTTGTGCATGATTGCACAAAGGTGAGTTTTGTTGATGTTATTGACTTGTGTGGAGTGCTAATAAGACATATTTGGTCACTGCCTGACTGCAAGCTAATCGATGCTAACATGCTATTTAAGCTAGCTGTATGTACATATTGCATCATTATGCCTCATTTGTAGCTATATTTGAGCTCATTTAGTTTCCTTTAAGTCCTCTCAATTCAATTTATATCTCATGACACACTATCTGTATGTAATATGGCTTTTATTTTTTGCGGCTCGAGACAGATTTGTTTTTGTATTTTTGGTCCAATATGGCTCTTTCAACATTTTGGGTTGCCGACCCCTGTGCTAGAGTCCAAATAACTCTAAATTAAGTCTTTGTTATTTAGAATATGTTCCCCATACTAAAGTGTTGCCAAAAACATATAACTTTGTCTGGAATTTGAAGAAAAAAAAAAAAGAAGGGTTCGGTGAATGCGCACCAGTTCGGTACCTCCAACAAGGTTAAGAACCACTGTTCTAGTTCCAAGCATGTTTTACTCAATATAGGTCATAAAATCTCAGATACAAGATGTAATATCTTACTGAGATCATTTAGGACCAAAACCCTTAAAAGAAGTAAAAATAGCGAAACTCAAAACCCCCCAAAATAGCTTAAAATAAGTATATTCTCACTAATAACAAGTGCACTTTTCTTGGTAGAAAAAAAATGAGACCTTTTTGCCTAATATGTGGAAAAATATTCTTAAATTAAGTGAATGCTAGTGCCATTATCTTGACATCATGATATGCACTCGGCATCAGGTTTTTTTTTCATGCTTAAATTAAGAAGTTATTACTTTAAAAAAGTAGTTTTTTACTTGTGAGTGTTGATGACACAGCTTTGCATCAGTTGATATTCTAGTTCCAAGCATCTTTTACTAAATATAGGTCATAAAATCTCAGCAACAAGCTGTATTACAAACCCGTTTCCATTTGAGTTGGGAAATTGTGTTAGATGTAAAAATAAACAGAATACAATGATTTTCAAATTCTTTCCAACCCATATTCAATTGAATGCACTACAAAAACAAGATATTTGATGTTCGAACTCATAAACTTTGTTTTTTTTTCAAATAATAATTAACTTAGAATTTCATGGCTGCAACATGTGCCGAAGTAGTTGGGAAAGGGCATGTTCACCACTGTGTTACATCACCTTTTCTTTTAACAACGCTCAATAAACGTTTGGGAACTGAGCAAACTAATTGTTGAAGCTTTGAAAGTGGAATTCTTTACCATTCTTGTTTTATGTAGAGCTTCAGTCGTTCAACAGTCCTGGGTCTCCGCTGTCGTATTTTACGCTTCATAATGCGCCACACTTTTTTTTGATGGGAGACAGGTCTGGACTGCAGGCGGGCCAGGAAAGTACCCGCACTCTTTTTTACAAAGCCACGCTGTTGTAACACATGCTGAATGTGGCCTGGCATTGTCTTGCTGAAATAAGCAGGGGCGTTCATGAAAATGACGGCGCTTAAATGGTAGCATATGTTGTTCCAAAACCTGTATGTACATTCCAACATTAATGGTGCCTTCACAGATGTGTAAGTTACCCATGCCTTGGGCACTAATGCACCTCCATACCATCACAGATACTGGCTTTTGAACTTTGCATCGATAACAGTCAGGATGGTTCGCTTCCCTTTGGTCTGGATACACGATGTCGAATATTTCCAAAAACAATTTGACATGTGGACTCGTCAGACCACAGAACACTTTTCCACTTTGCATCAGTCCATCTTAGATGATCTCGGGCCCAGAAAAGCCGGTGGCGTTTCTGGATGTTGTTGATAAATGGCTTTTGCTTTGCATAGTAGAGCTTTAACTTGCACTTACAGATGTAGCAACAAACTGTATTTAGTGACAGTGGTTTTCTGAAGTGTTCCTAAGCCCATGTGGTGATATCCTTTAGATATTGATGTCGGTTTTTGATACAGTGCCGTCCGAGGGATTGAAGGTCACGGTCATTCAATGTTGGTTTCCGGCCATGCCGCTTACGTGGAGTGATTTCTCCAGATTCTCTGAACCTTTTGATTATATTATGGACCAGAGATTTTGAAATCCCTAAATTTCTTGCAATTGCACTTTGAGAAACATTGTTCTTAAACTGTTTGACTATTAGCTCACGCAGTTGTGGACGAAGGGGTGTACCTCGCCCCATCCTTTCTTGTGAAAGGAAGCTGTTTTTATACCCTATCATGGCACCCACCTGTTCCCAATTAGCCTGCACACCTGTGGGATGTTCCAAATAAGTGTTTGATGAGCATTCCTCAACTTTATCAGTATTTATTACCACCTTTCCCAACTTCTTTGTCACGTGTTGCTGGCATCAAATTCTAAAATTAATAATTATTTGCAAAAAAAAATAAAATAAAGTTTATGAGTTTGAACATCAAATATCTTGTCTTTGTAGTGCAGGAGTGTCAAACTCATTTTAGATGGGGGGCCACATGGAGAAAAATCTACTCCCAAGTGGGCTGGACTGGCAAAATCACGGTACGATAACTTAAAAACAAAGACAACTTCAGATTTCACAACAAAATTAGGCACCATAATGTGTTAATTCCACAACTGTATATATCGGTATCGGTTGATATCGGAATCGGTAATTAAGACTTGGACAATATCGGCAAAAAAGCCATTATCGGACATCTCTAGTCGTTATTTATACTTTCAGTCTATCAAGATAATAAAATCCATCCATCCGTCCTTCTTCTTCCGCTTATCCGAGGTCGGGTCGCGGGGGCAGCAGCCTAAGCAGGGAAGCCCAGACTTCCCTCTCCCCAGCCACATCGTCTAGCTCTTCTCGGAGGATCCCGAGGCGTTCCCAGGCCAGCCGGGAGACATAGTCTTCCTAACGTGTCCTGGGTCTTCCCCGTGGCCTCCTACCGGTTGGACGTGCCCTAAACACCTCCCTCGGGAGGCGTTCGGGTGGCATCCTGACCAGATGCCCAAACCACCTCATCTGGCTCCTCTCGATGTGGAGGAGCAGCGGCTTTACTTTGAGTTCCTCCCGGATGGCAGAGCTTCTCACCCTATCTCTAAGGGAGAGCCCCGCCACACGGCGGAGGAAACTCATTTCGGCCGCTTGTACCCGTGATCTTATCCTTTCGGTCATGACCCAAAGCTCATGACCATAGGTGAGGATGGGAACGTACATCGACCGGTAACTTGAGAGCTTTGCCTTCCGGCTCAGCTCCTTCTTCACCACAACGGATCGGTACAACGCCCGCATTACTGAAGACGCCGCACCGATCCGCCTGTCGATCTCACGATCCACTCTTCCCCCACTCGTGAACAAGACTCCTAGGTACTTGAACTCCTCCACTTGGGGCAGGGTCTCCTCCCCAACCCGGAGATGGCACTCCACCCTTTTCCGGGAGAGAACCATGGACTCGGATTTGGAGGGGCTGATTCTCATTCCGGTCGCTTCACACTCGGCTGCGAACCGATCCAGTGAGAGCTGAAGATCCCGGCCAGATGAAGCCAACAGGACCACATCATCTGCAAAAAGCAGAGACCTAATCCCGCGGCCACAAAACCGGAACCCCTCAATGCCTTGACTGCGCCTAGAAATTCTGTCCATAAAAGTTATGAACAGAATCGGTGACAAAGGGCAGCCTTGGCGGAGTCCAACCCTCACTGGAAACGTGTCCGACTTACTGCCAGCAATGCGGACCAAGCTGTGACACTGATCGTACAGGGAGCGGACTGCCACAATAAGACAGTCCGATACCCCATACTTGCCGTTAATAATAAAATATCAACATTAAATTACAGGATTTTATTTATGTAATTTGGTAATTTTCCTCGACTGCTGCATTAACATGATGTGTTTTTTTTAGCATTATGTGCCGGCCGGCACGCAAATAGCATGGCGTGAAGGCGGGCGCGACGACATGCTTTAGAGAACGTTAAAAGCATTGACATCACAACACGCCCATAAAATAGTCATGCGGGGGAAAACCGGAGAATGTTAGCCCAGGGATATTTCTGGGAAAGGCACTGAAATCCGGACAACCTCCCGGAAAAATTTTGAGGGTCGGCAAGTATGCAGCTGAGCCGAATCAGAGTGATCAGCTCTGCTCAAGCATGCGACTCAGAACAGCCGTTTCTTTCATTCAAAAATTTCGGCTCATTTTTATATTCAGCAAACTCAAGCGGGCCGTACGTTTGACACCCCTGTTGTAGTGCATTCAATTGAATATGGGTTGAAAAGGATTTGCAAATCATTGTATTCCGTTTATATTTACATCTAACACAATTTCCCAACTCATATGGTATCTTACTGAGATAATTTAGGACCAAAACCCTTAAAACAAGTAAAGCACTCTAACATAACATCTGCTTAGTGAGAAGAATGACCTTATCAGATGGAAAATAAGCAAATATCACTCTTTTTTGAGTTATTTAATGTTACTTAGATTTCAGTTTTTGCATTGCCTGACATTATGTTCTTTTGACCACGACTGCATACTTACAAGTAGGGCTGTGAATCTTTGGGTGTCCCACGATTCGATTCAATATCGATTCTTGGGGTCACAATTCGATAATATATTGATTTTTTTCGATTAAATTCTCGATTCAAAAACGATATTTTTCCGATTCTGTATTTATTCAATACAAATGATTTCATTAGGAACTACCCCAGTCTGCTGACATGCTAGCAGAGTAGTAGATTAAAAAAAAGCTTTTATAATTGTAAAGGACAATGTTTTATCAACTGATTGCAATTATATAAATTTGTTTAAACTATTTATAACCAAAAATATGACTTATTTTATCTTTGTGAAAATATTGGACACAGTGTGTTGTCAAGCTTATGAGATGCGATGCAAGTGTAAGCCACTGTGACACTATTTTTTAATTTTTATAAATGTCTAATGACAATGTCTAAGGGATTTTTAATCACTGCTATGCTGAAATTATAACTAATATTGATACTGTTGTTGATAATATTCATTTTTGTTTCACTACTTTTTGTTTGTTCTGTGTCGTGTTTGTGTCTCCTCTCAATTACTCTGTTTATTGCAGTTCTGAGTGTTGCGGGGTCAGGTTTGGTTTTGGAATTGGATTGCATTATGGTATTGCTGTGTACTGGTTTGTTGAATTTATTAAAAAATAAATAAAAATAAAAAACACTTTTTTAAAAATGAGAATCGATTCTGAATCGCACAACTAAAAGGAGAAGTATTCCGTAAAGAGATTATTCTAGATTATACCTAATGTCATGACTGTTTTTATTGACTATTGAGTATTTTATTGATTATGAGATAAGCAGCAGAAAATGAATGGATGGATGATACTTTTTCGTCACTTATTGTTTGTCTTTGGTACACTAATGCATTGGTTCTCATCCTTTTTTCAGTGATGTACCCCCTGTGAAATATATTTTTAATTCAAGTACCCCCTAATCAGAGCAAAGCATTTTTGGTTGACAAAAAGAGGTAAAGTAATAAAATACAGCACTATGTCATCATCCATCCATCCATTTTCTACCGCTTATTCCATTTTTGGGGTCGCGGGGGGCGCTGGCGCCTATCTCAGCTACAATCGGGTGGAAGGCGGGGTACACCCTGGAGAAGTCGCCACCTACTATGTCATCAATTTCTGATTTATTAAATTGTATAACAGTGCAACATATTGCTCATTTGTAGTGGTCTTTCTTGAACTATTTGGGAAAAAAGATATAAAAATAACTAAAATCTTGTTGAAAAATAAACAAGTGATTCAATTATAAATAAACATTTCTACAAATAGATGTAATCATCAACTTAAAGTGCCCTCTTTGGGGATTGTAATAGAGATCCATCTGGATTCATGAACTTAATTCTAAACATTTTTTCCCACACAAAAAAATCTTTAACATCAATATTTATGGAATATGTCCACAAAAAATCTAGCTTGAATTGTTGCATTTCTTTTCACGGTATATGAACTTACATTCATATTTTGTTGAAGTAATATATTTATAAAGGATGTTTGAATTGATGCTATTTTTAGAATATTAAAAAAAAATTCACGTACCCTTTGGCATACCTTCAAGTACCCCCAGGGGTACGCGTACCCCCATTTGAGAATCACTGATGTACCCCCCTGTGAACATTTTTTTAATTCAAGTACCCCCTAATCAGAGCAAAGCATTTTTGGTTGAAAAAAAGAGATAAAGAAGTAAAATACAGCACTTTGTCATCAGTTTCTGATTTATTAAATTGTATAACAGTGCAAAATATTGCTCATTTGTAGTGGTCTTTCTTGAACTATTTGGAAAAAAAGATATACAAATAACTTAAAAGTGATTCATTTATAAATAAAGATTTCTACACGTAGAAGTAATCATCAACTTAAAGTGCCCTCTTTGGGGATTGTAACATAGATCCATCTGGATTCATGAACTGAATTCTAAACATTTTTTCACAAAAAAAGACATCTATAACATCAATATTTATGGAACATGTCCACAAAAATGAATATTGCAGTGTTGCATTTCTTTTCACAATTTATGAACTTACATTCATATTTTGTTGAATTACTATTCAATAAATGTATTTATAAAGGATTTTTGAATTGTTGCTATTGTTAGAATATTTTTGAAAAGTCTCACGTACCCCTTGGCATACCTTCAAGTACCCCCAGGGGTACGCGTACCCCCATTTGAGAACCACTGCATTAATGTGTATATTTTAGGCCATTGGTTCTTTGTTTTATTTGTGCAAAAAATGTATACAGTAGGGCTTCACGGTGGCAGAGGGGTTAGTGTGTCTGCCTCACAATACGAAGGTCCTGCAGTCCTGGGTTCAAATCCAGGCTCGGGATCTTTCTGTGTGGAGTTTGCATGTTCTCCCCGTGAATGCGTGGGTTCCCTCCGGGTACTCCGGCTTCCTCCCACCTCCAAAGACATGCACCTGGGGATAGGTTGATTGGCAACACTAAATTGGCCCTAGTGTGTGAATGTGAGTGTGAATGTTGTCTGTCTATCTGTGTTGGCCCTGCGATGAGATGGCGACTTGTCCAGGGTGTACCCCGCCTTCCGCCCGATTGTAGCTGAGATAGGCGCCAGCGCCCCCCGCGACCCCGAAAGGGAATAAGCGGTAGAAAATGGATGGATGGATGGATGTATACAGTATATCTATTTTTATATTGCTATTTTTATCTTTGGTATGAAAATTATTATGTAACAAAAGTTATTAGTATTTTTTGGTTCTTGCTATTTTTGTATTATGACAATTTATTATTGGATCATGTTGTACGGCATTTTAATCTTTTGTTTTGTGGTTGTGTGATGTTTTTTTGCCTGGACCCCAGGAAGAATAGTCTCCACTGCGGTGTAGACTAATGGGGATCCTTAATAAACTAAACGTATTCGAATCGATTTTTCCCCACACCTCTACTTACAAGTGTCCCGAAACTGCGATGAGGCAAATTTGACACCCCTGGCTTAGAGGTCTCACCTGTGCAACCTCCCCACCTGTGACACAGACAGCAGGTGCGGCGCCTGGAAGAAAGAAAAGGACAGAAGAGTTATGCGGACATGTCGGAGACAAAAGCGTCCACGCCTTCCCTCTCATTCCGCCGGCTTGACCTCGCTGGGACAAACAAGACACCGGTGTGTGTCACACAGTGGCGTCTTTGTGCCACCTGTTTGCGCTGGCAAATCCCAGAGAATGGGAGGGAGGACGTCACTGACAGGTGAGCAAAGAGGATGGATTGATGCCGGGCCGGCAAATAAAGAACGCCGCCCGCCGGGAGGTCAAGCAGCCGGGAGGAAGACGTGGACCAGCGTGGAGGACTTGGTAAGTAGTGTTTGACCACTTCTAATCCCTCCATCTCGTGGTTACGGTTGGAGTTTGTTTTCACGCCAACAAACGACGATGCAACTTCACCTGAGGAAAAACTACAGCGGCTTATTAGGGGACAAACGGTAGATATAAATGAGTGAATGTCAGTATGAAATGGTAACTGGGTTATACTTGCATTTCTACCTTTAAAGTATTTAAAGCGCTTTGACACTATTTCCACATTCACACACTGAGGGGGTCACCCACATCTGCGGTCCTCTCCAAGGTTTCTCATAGTCATCCACATAGACATAGTTTTTCCTTGGCCTTATGTGGGCTCTGAACCGAGGATGTCGTTGTGGCTTGTGCAGCCCTTTGAGACACTTGTGATTTAGGGCTATATACAGAGGGGCAAAAAAGTATTTAGTCAGCCACCGATTGTGCAAGTTCTCCCACTTAAAATGATGACAGAGGTCTGTAATTTTCATCATAGGTACACTTCAACTGTGAGAGACAGAATGTGAAAAAAAAAATCCAGGAATTCACATTGTAGGAATTTTAAAGAATGTATTTGTACATTAAGGTGGAAAATAAGTATTTGGTCAACCATTCAAAGCTCTCACTGATGGAAGGAGGTTTTGGCTCAAAATCTCACGATACATGGCCCCATTCATTCTTTCCTTAACACGGATCAATCGTCCTGTCCCCTTAGCAGAAAAACAGCCCCAAAGCATGACGTTTCCACCCCCATGCTTCACAGTAGGTATGGTGTTCTTGGGATGCAACTCAGTATTCTTCTTCCTCCAAACACGACGAGTTGAGTTTATACCAAAATGGATACATGGATGATACAGCAGAGGATTGGGAGAATGTCATGTGGTCAGATGAAACCAAAATATAACTTTTTTTATGTGTGTGTGTGTGTGTGTGTGTGTGTGTGTGTGTGTGTGTGTGTGTGTTTCCTGTAATATTACCACTTTGTAGCTGTGTAAAAATTGAAATAGTCTACAAAATACAAAACTAAAAATGTTACATATCACAAAATCAAAGCTAATATTAGATTAAAATAGTCATAACCTTCAAATAAAAAACTTTAAATAGGTTTGGTAAGAAACATCCAATATGATCCTGTTCTTTTCTCCTAATTTTGAAACTTTAAACTCATTTATTAAACTTGAGCTGGATTTCAGGTACTGTATGCCATCCGTGTGTACTGTACGCTATTGTCTTTTAAAATTTGTAGAAATAAACGAATAAAAAGAAAATGCGTGCACTGAAAAAAAAAAACAGGATCTCAAAGCATGTCAAAAATATTGCTTTCACAGTAAAATACTTTAATCAAAATGTGCTTACATGGCAACAAATGACCGTTAAAAATATGACACTCTTAGATTACACAGCAATGAACTATTACTTTACAGTAAAACACTGATCACAGCAAATAACTGTTAATCCTAATTGATTTGTCTATTCAGGGTTTCCGTAGACTACGTTGCAAACTCTTGTACAGTAGGTGGCGCTATGAAATCAACAATAAAATGGCAACTGTGAAGTTACAGCATTTAGTTGTAACTTTATTTTGAAATTAACCGTGTAATCTTAGCTCTACAATGACAATAAATTGCTGTGAAGATATTTCACAGTAAATGACTGCGAATGTGTCTGTGAAAGTAATGCAATTAACATCCAGTAACTTGCTGGGAATTTACAATCAACGTTTTATTGCCATTATTTGTGGTGATTAATCGCACGTGTTCATGCATTAACTTTTACAGCCCTAACATATTATTTACAGTCCATCCGGAAAGTATTCACTTTTTCCACATTTTGTTTTGTTACAGCCTTATTCCAAAATGGAATTAATTCACTTTTGTCCTAAAAATTCTACACACAATACCCACTAAATCAGTGGTTCTCAACCTTTTTTCAGTGATGTACCCCCTGTGAACATTTATTTAATTAATACCCCTTAATCAGAGCAAAGCATTTTTGGTTGGAAAAAAAAAGATAAAGAAGTAAAATACAGCACTATGTCATCAGTTTCTGATTTATTAAATTGTATAACAGTGAAAAATATTGCTCATTTGTAGTGGTCTTTCTTGAACTATTTGTAAAAAAATAAATAAAAATAACTAAAAACTTGTTGAAAAAAAAAACAAGTGATTCAATAATAATGATTTCTACACACATAAGTAATCATCAACTTAAAGTTGTGACGTCTCGCTGGCATTGTAGTGCGTGTGCGTTCTCTCGAAGTACAAGCGGAGATGGAACACAGTGTGAAGGTAAGGATGATGATTTATTTATATACTAAAGAACAAACTAAGATCAAAAATTCTTGCATGAAGGCACTATCAACAAAACCAACAGAACTAGCATGTGAGCGAGAAGGAACAAAAGACGCTAGCATGTGTGCTAGGGAAACAAACAAACAAATAGCATGGAAGCTAATCGAGTTCAAAAGGTAGTTACCACAATGCGGGATAGCGACATCACCTGTTATATGGAAAGCAAGTTTTTTCACTGCGAGAGCGAATGTCAAACAAAGGCAGGCTTAAATACAAGCAGAAATCAGGAGGCAGGTGCACGTGAAAAACAGAAGGCAGGTGACACAAATGAGTTACTATGACAACAAAAACAAATCAGGAAGTGCCACCAGGAACTAAGGACGTCAAATAACAAGACGGGATACCAAAAACAGAATATGCCATGATCCGAGCAACGGATCATGACAAAAGTGCCCTCTTTGGGGATTGTAATAGAGATCCATCTGGATTCATGAACCTAATTCTAAACATTTCGTCACAAAAAAAGACATCTTTAACATCGATATTCTTGTTTGGCGTGGGTTCACAGTGTGGTGCATATTTGTAACAGTGTTTAAGTTGTTTAAACTGGCACCCTCAGTGTGACCTGTATGGCTGTTGAACAAGAATGCCTTGCAGTCGCATGTGTGCGCCTGCAGAAGTCACATTCAACACGTGACCTGACTGGTAAGCTGTTAATACAAGTTGTGGAGGGCATTAAAGACAGTGCCATCGTAGCACGCCCTTATTTTTGTAGATTGGGTTTTACTCAGCAGACGTACGAGGAAATAGTCACTCTGTAACCCGCGAGTCTCCCAGACAAATTTGGGAGGAATTGTATGCGTGATGTTAATAAGGGACATTCATATAAAACTCACTGGCCGCGCTAAAATCAAATCTTCATATTTAATTGCGGGCTGCATGTCTGAGACCCCTGTTTTATACATAGCACAAAGCAAAAAAAAAAACTCTGTATACAGTGTTATTTCATTATGAATTTCAAGAGTCTTGTGGCTCCCATTATTTTCTTATTTTGTGAAAAGGGTCAAAATGGCTCTATGAGTGGTAAAGGTTGCCGACCCCTGTCCTATGTGGTGGTATCGTCCCTTTCCAAATCAATGTGTATCATCACACTATATAATCTTCATATTTAATTGCGGGCCGCGTGCCTGAGACCCTGTTTTATACATAGCACAAAGCAAAAAAAAACTCTGTATACAGTGTTATTCCATTATGAATTTCAAGAGTCTTGTGGCTCCCATTATTTTCTTATTTTGTGAAAAGGGTCAAAATGGCTCTTTGAGTGGTAAAGGTTGCCGACCCCTGTCCTATGTGGTGGTATCGTCCCTTTCCAAATCAATGTGTATCATCACACTATTGCTGTTTGCCATCACAAACGTGGTGACGTCTATGCCTCATCTAAACCTGAACTATTTGTTTATTTTTAGACGGGAGAAATATTCAAAAATGCTTGCGCTAATCCTGCTGCAACTCCTGATCATTGGTGAGCTCCTTAACTCGTAGCTCCATTGTCCGTTTACAGCCAAACCACTGCAGTTTGTTTCATTCTTTTCAATTGTTACCGTTGTTGTCTCAAAGCATCAGCAAACGGCCAAACGACGGCAGGGACACCCACGCCTGCGGTCACCACACCTGCGGTCACCACACCTGCGGTCACCGCGCCTAAGGCCGCGACGACCAACGCTGCCACGGCCGCCAGCAAAGGCGCAACTAGCAACGCGGCGACCACACCCGGCAAAGTGGCGGCCACCACAGCTGGCAACAACACGACGATAACAGCTGGCAACAACACAACGATAACAGCTGGCAACAACGCGACCATAACAGCCGGCAACAACGCGACGATGACGGCCGATCAGGGGAACAACACCACGGCGTCGAGGGCCGCCTCGCACACGTCGCTGAGTTACATGGGCGGCGCAGTCGTGTGCCACCTGGGTGTGGCGCTCCTTAAATACTACACTATCTAAACGACATATACACCGACTGTAATTTATTTGAAATACGATGCATGTTGATAGACTGGAACACATACCTAGATGATACAGCGTGGTTGGATATTGTAATAATAATAATAATAACAAAATTAATTAAATAATTTTGTGCCTATATTTACTGTCTTTGAAGTGTAAAAAGAAGTTAATACTTTTGTGTCTAAACCAGGGGTGTCAAATGTACGGCCCGCGGAGAACAGGTTTTATCCGGCCCGCGGGATGAGTTTGTGAAATATAAAAATGAGCCGAAATTTTTGAACAAAAGAAACCGCTTTTCTAAATGTGTCCACAAGATGTCGCAATAGCAATTCTTTGTATCTTATGCTATAAATCAGGGGTGCCCATTACGTCGATCGTGAGCTACCAGTCGACCGCGGGGGGTGTGTCAGTCGATCTCCAGCCAGGTTTTTAAAAAAAATAGACCTAAAAATTAGTGATCAGCAATCTTCACCAAGACGTCACTTAAATGACATTCACGGTACCGGAGGGTCTTGTGAGATGACGCTGGCTGCTGCAAGATCATTATTATGAAAATATGACCGAGAAGAAGGCGAGAAACACTTTATTTCAACAGACTCTCGCGCCGTACCTTCCGTCAAAACTCTAAAGGCCGAATGCACATTTCCTATCTTCACAATAAAAGCCCTGCTTCAAGCTGCCTGCGCTAACTAAATACAGAGTCTCGGAAAACTGGCGTGCACAAGCGATCCCTCAGAAAGCTGGCGTGCACATCACTTGTGCACGCTAGCTTTCCAAGACTCTTATTTTGTTAGCGCAGGCAGCATGAAGCAGGGCTTTTATTGTGAAGATAGGAAATGTGCAGTCGGCCTTTAGAGTTTTGACGGAAGGTACGGCGCGAGAGTCTGTTGAAATAAAAAGTGTTTCTCGCCTTCCTCTCTGTCATTTTTTCATAATAATGAACTGGCAGCAGCCAGCGTCATCTCACAAGACCCTCGGGTGCCGTGAATGTCAATCAAGCAAGCTACGGAATTTGCCGCCAATGTTTTTCTTGTAAAGTGTATGGAAGCTGGATGAATTAGATGCCAAAAACCAACCACTTTCATGTGGTATTGTACAGAAAGGACAACTTTTTTTCTCCTCCATTTGAAAATGTGGGCGTTATGATCATTACTGTCTGATTCCAATCAATGCAAGTCATCAGAATCAGGTAATACACCAACTTATATTCTTGTCTTTGTGAAAGAAAGACATCTATATGTGTTACACATGCTTGTATTATCATTAAACACATTTAACTTGTTTATAAAAATGTCTCTTTCATAAATAAATAAATATAAATGATATATATAAATGAGGTAGATTCCCTCGAGTTGGTCAATTGAAAAGTAGCTCGCCTGCAGAAAAAGTGTGGGCACCCCTGCTATAAATGAAAAAAAAAAGAAACCACGTCAGTGCACAAGTTGAGCAAAATGACCAAACTAAATAAATAACATCCTGTGATTTGATTTTGATATATTTTTTTTACCTTGATAGATTAAAAAATAACACCAATGAATTGACTGATGAACATTATCACATTATTTATTCAGAAAGTACAAATAACAACAAAAAAAGATATAATACTATTAACCGCAACATGTAAGTGTAAAAACAAAAATACAACACTAGGATTTGTACATTTTCACAATGTGCTTGTTCTATTTTTCAACAAAGAAAACAATCTGAAGTTGTCTTTATTTTTAAGTTATCGTGCCGGGATTTTACCAGTCTGGCCCACATGGGAGTCGACTTTGTACCGGGCAGCCAAGACAGAGACGTGCTCGCCACTTCTTCATCTTTGGTTCTATGGTTATCATCACACTTTTCCTCTTTTGTCATCAATGGGGCTCTTTTCACACACACACACACACACACACACACACACACACACACACACACACACACACATATATATAAAATTACAAGTCGGCTCAGGACAACAAACATATCGAATACTTACTTCACTGTATTAGGGGTCTTGTTGAATGATGACAGCCTTGAAAATGGTCACAATCTGACCGATGTAATTATCATCAAGTAGCTTTTGGATGAGGTGCCAATTTCCTCTCATCTAGTAGACAAAAACATTTCTGGCAGGATAGACTTTAACGCACAATGGGGAAATGATGTGGTTGCAGTGCACATACAAAAAGTCCACATAAATAAGGTAAAATCACATGAAAACAAGAGGAAAATAAAGGACATACAATACATTAAAAGGGCACACAGCTGATGCAACCAGCTGCCAGTTCAGTGGTTCCATTTGTACATACAGCTACAAAGGTAAAATTATATGTTTCAATCTTTTTCAAGTCTTTTTCTGGATATTGTTTGTTACATTGTTACAATAAACTTACCAAATATATGTTGGCTGTGCATATTTTAATCTGTACGGGGGTCAAATACTTATTTCCTCCAATGAATATACCGGTACATGTATTGTCTAAAGTTGCAATGACGCCCTAAGGCCTCACGGTGGCGCCATAGTACAAAATGGAGCTCTCCCCACCAAATTTTTTTCCCCTCTCCATTTTTGCAAAGTTTTTGTCCTTACCATACCATACCAACTTGATTTATAAAGCTCTTTAAAAACAACCACAGCATACAATCACTCAATTAAAAGACGCAATTCCTCTGAGGGAAAGTACTGACTAGCCCAAATAGATGAATAAATAAACAAAGTGCACCATTTCGGGTGGGGGTTGGGGTGGGCGGGGGGAGGTGGGGGGTGGGGAGGAAGACTCAAATCTTTTCAAAACTTGGAAACTTTTATTACAGGTCAAGTCACATGCAATTTTTTTCTCAAAAAGAATAACCATGAAATTAGCAAAAAACAAACAAACAAAAAAAACAAGTGAAGAAAAACAACATTATTAATATTATCTCCTTAAAATAGCAATATACAAAAATAGAGCTTACAATACTGTACAGCTATTATTGTTATCATCTCCAAAAATATTCTGCTGAACAATTATTAGTTTTACAAACAATGTCTGTGAAAGTGCACAAACAGTGTTAACAAATACCTCCGTAAAGGGCCTTATACTGTATGTGTATATATATATATATATATATATATATATATATATATATATATATATATATATATATATATATATATATCCTCCCACTTTCAAAGACATGCACCTGGGGATAAGTTGATTGGCAACAGTAAATTGGCCCTCGTGTGTGAATGTTGTCTGTCTATCTGTGTTGGCCCTGCGATGAGGTGGCTACTTGTCCAGGGTGTACACCGCCTTCCGCCCGGATGCAGCAAAGATAGGATGACTATATATATATTATATATATATATATATATATATATATATATATATATATACATACATACATAGTCAACAACCACACCTGTTGCTGTTGACTTTGGACTAGCGACTGCATAATACATCAAGGCCGCGGAACAGAGACACAATACGGGCTTACACGCACACACACATCCACAAAAAATATACGCCACACATGCACACCCCTTCCCCCCCAACCCAACGCCCTCGACGCAAATCCCGTTGGGGTGATGAATGGATGGTCAGCGCCTGAGAGCTGCGGCCTACCACCATGACCTTGAACTACCTTCCCTCTGTTGCTAGATATCTCGAGATGTATGTTTGCTATGGAGGTTTTTTCCCCACTCCAGACTGGGCCCCCTTAGGAGCCCAGTCTAGATTGTATTTTTTTACTCATCCTTCCCCAGCGTTTACCTTTTTCTCATCTTTTACAGGGCGCCTTATGGCGACCCATCAGCGTTCTTGTTCTGTAACCCTCTACACTGTTTGTTTGTCTAATCTTGAACAGGTTTGTGCTGAAAACAAAGTTTTGTTGTACTCGTGCAATGACAATCAAGACCTATCCTATATATATATATACATATATATATATATATATATATATATATATATATATATATATATATATATATATATATATATATATATATATATATATACACACACACACACAGTACAGGCCAATGCGTTTTTGTTATTTTCATGACTATTTACATTGTAGATTGTCACTGAAGGCATCAAAACTATGAATGAACACAAGTGGAGTTATGTATTTAAAAAAAAAAAAAAGGTGAAATATCTGAAAACATGTTTTATATTCTAGTTCCTTCAAAACAGCCACCCTTTGGTCTGATTAATTTTTTGCACGCTCTTGGCATTCTCTTAATGAGCTTGAATGAGGAGGTGTGTCCAAACTTTTGGCCTGTACTGTATATATGTGTGTTGTTATCTGTGTATTCAAGTGGGAGGGATACAACAAAGCTACAGAGAAATATTTAAATAAGGCGCGAGGTGCGGCAGTGAGAGTGTCCCATTATTTTTTTGAAACGACTTTTACGTAAAAAGTTAAGTGTAAATGTCTACCTTTTTGACGCGCAGGTGCTTATATTTATATTCATGGGGATATTTCTTTGCTGGTGAGGACTTTTGTTCGCATTTCCATTGGCACTTTATTCTCAAGTGGGACGTAAGTTAACATTTCAGATGGCAAGAAGCAGCGTTTTGACTGCACGACTAATGCGTTTACATTCTATGGTGACAAGGTTGAGGACTTGCGCGCTGTAAATACTTCACTATCAATATCCTAATTCACAAATCTTTCATCCTCGCTCAAATTAATGGGGTAATTGTTGCTTTCTTGGTCCGAATTGCTCTTACTGCTGGTGGCTCCCATTAAAAACAATGTGAATATGTGTGGAGCCCTGCAACTCGTGACGTCACGCGCACATACTTCCGGTAAAGGCAGGGCTTTTCTATTAGCGACCAAAAGTTGCAAACTTTATCGTCGATGTTCTCTACTAAATCCTTTCAGCAAAAATATGGCAATATCGTGAAATGATCAAGTATGACACATAGAATGGACCTGCTATTCCCGTTTAAATAAGAAAATCTAATTTCAGTAGGCCTTTCATACAGGCTTTTAATACTGTGTATTTGTTGTTGTTGCTGAAATGTGTCTGCTCGCATAACAGGTCAGCACTTTTCGTGAGAGCAACTAAGCAAACAAAACAAAAAGCAGCGCATAGAGGCCCAAACAAAAAGTACCATAGAGAAAGAGAGCGAGAGGCGAACACTCCAGAATGCTGCACCCTTTAAAAGAGGAACGAGTCCGTGCGTGGTGTGTGTGTGTGTGTGTGCGTGTGTGAATGGAAATGCTGCTTCATTATAACCAGTGGGCGCTGACTCAAGCAGAGGTCGTCTTAGCGTTAATTCACTCATTGGGTGCACATGTACCAAAGTAATTGACTATAAATCTCCCGTCCAAAGGCAAAACCCAGTAATTCAATTTTGGTCAAAACTGAGCTGATAATAATTTTGGAGTTCCTAGGTGATATGTTTTACATTAGTGTATGCGATATTGTAATTTGTTCCGCAAGTAAGCTGTTCCGCGCATGGCAGGACCTAGCAACTACCACGTAACCGCGTAGGTACAACAGAAAAACCTAGTATCTCAAGGGACCAATCGGAGCTTCTTTGTCAGTCGCCTTATTGTCTTTAATGAGACATTTGCACGAATGAGGGCCGACGGTCAACCTGATTATATGATATTATGGCACGAGGGGATATTTGGAAGATTGGCCCAGGACGTTGCAAGCAACTTCATTAAATGTATTGTTCTTGATTTTCCCCTTGTACACTCTTTTGGGCAGATAACTGTGGAGGTCAAAATAAAAACTGGACGCTGCCCAATGTGCAAACGCAGAATGGGGCCCACCCGAGATTGTGACCAAATATCTGGAGAAAGGGCACACGTTCATGAGAGCAGATTCAATCCATGGCTCAATCGGCAAGAAAATGAAAGCTCAAGAAGACATCTATACGTTTGATGACTTTGTAGATCTTTGTAAGACAGCATCAAGATAGATTGGTTTTCCTTTGTTTTCTGAAAATCAGCTAGAAGTGAGTTACTAGGTTTTGCCTTTGGACGGGAGAAATTAACAACTAAATTACACTCTGAATACATGTTTAGTTGGTAAGCAGGTCTCATTTATGGCTTGAAGCACATCCCAATTTTTTTTTTTAGTGTTTCTTAAACCCGAGGTCATCTTTAATACTGGTTTAAATATTCACATTATATCAACTTGTAAGTGAAAATTGTGCTTCTGACTGCGCTGATGCTATTTTTAAAGCAGTCAGATGACGTAATTAAGTCACTCAATCAAAAGACATAGTGTATGTCCTCAAAGCGTGGCCACCGCTTTAACAGACGCCACGCCCTGGATAATCGCCCGGCGCGTGGTCCATCTGACTAACTAAACCAAGCACCTCAAACAGACAAAACAGAGCAGACGTGGAATCTGTAAAGCTGGAGTTCACAGTGGAGTTTGACAATGTGCTGCTGCGTAGAGAGAATGCAGCTACTCGGAATGAATGATTTCAAGAAAAAAAACCCGTGGTTCACCCGGATGTTGAGAAAATAAAAGCGACTGTATGAGGAAGTACAATAGTTAAAAAAATAAAAATAAATAAAAATGAACAGATGAAGCTGGTTGTGTGTCATTCATTCACGTCAAAAATTAGTTTAAAGGGGACCTATAATGATTTTCTCAATGCTACAATGTAGCATAGCTGTGTTAAACGAGGCCAAAATCATACCTTTCGTGCATTTGTGCGGTTTTTGATGCGTTTTTTAAACCGGGCCATTTGTGACCTCACACATTGACTAGAACAAATTTGGACTGGCAGCAAAACTGTTACTAAAAAGACCTCTTTATTAGCGAACTTTTTGATCCACAAACTTTTAAATCGAGCCAAATACGCCTGTGTGCGTACGACAGGTGTCAAAAAATAAAGAGATTTTCGAATGAATCGCAAATCTTTTTTGTAATGATTCTTAATCAATTAAAAAAAAACTAATTAAATCAATTTAAAAAGTGTTTTCTTTTTTAATCTGTCCTGTCCAGCAACTCAGGCAACTCACATTGTTGGTGTAGATAAGTGGTCGGCAACCCGCGGCTCTTTATCGCCGCCCTAGTGGCTCCCTGGAGCTTTTTCAAAAATGTATGAAAAATGGAAAAAGATGAGGGGGAAAAAAACATATTTTTTGTATTAATAAGGTTTCTTTAGGAGGAAAACATGACACAAACCTCCCTAATTGTTATAAAGCACACAGTTTATATTAAACATGCTTCACTGATTCGAGTATTTGGAGAGCACTGTTTTGTCCGACTAATTTTGGCGGTCCATGAACTCACCGTAGTATGTTTACATGTATAACATTCTCCGACTTTCTAGGACGTGTTTTATTCCACTTCTTTTTCTGTCTCATTTTGCCCACCAAACTTAACGTGGTGCATGAATGCAGAAAGGTGAGTTTTGTTGATGTTATTGACTTGTGTGGAGTGCTAATCAGCTGAATTTGGTCACTGCATGACGGCAAGCTAATCGATGCTAACATGCTATTTCGGCTAGCTGTATGTACATATTGCATCATTATGCCTCATTCGTAGCTATTTTTGAGCTAATTTAGTTTCATTTAAGTCCTCATAATTCAATTGATATCTCATGACACACTATCTGTATGTAACATGGCTTTTAATTTTTTGCGGCTTCAGACAGATTTGTTTTTGTATTTTTGGTCCAATATGGCTCTTTCAACATTTTGGGTTGCCGACCCCTGGTGTAGATGTACAAATTTACTTTAGAAAAGAGAAGTCTGAGATAGTTTGTTTGTTGCTTCATTTGTATTTGAATTTATTAAATGTTTGCGATGAGGGGGCGACTTGTCCAGGGTGTACGCCGCCTTCCGCCCGATTGTAGCTGAGATAGGCACCAGTGGCCCCCGCGACCCCAAAAGGGAATAAGCCGCAGAAAATGGATGGATGGATGGGTAGAATTTCACTAAACAAAACCAATTTTCTTTTAAGCAATTTTTACATTTATCACAGCGGTTTATCTATTTTATGAAGGAATTGATTTAGAATTTTCCTAAATCATTTTTTTTAATTAATAACCATTTTTTTAAAACCAATTATTAAAAATATATCTTTTAGGCCATCTTCATGATTACTTGCTACGCGTATAATAGTTAGTCAGCAACCAAAAGAAAGTTTTGTAACCTGTAACCTGTTTTGAAAAGGTTTTATTATAATTACTGTACCAAATGATACATGGCGATAATCGGTTTGAATCAAAAATCGTGTGGAATAGAGAATCGATTCTGAATTGAATCGTGAGGTGTCCAAAGATTCCTCCGTTAGACAGGTTAGTGTTTTTAATGTGGATGAGAAATATCATAGGTCCCCTTTAAGTTCCCGAGATGAGTTTTCTTCAAAGCAAGTGTTAGTTTGTCCCTTGTAAGATTTCTTATCATAGCAGTCAGTGTTTACAGGTGGCTAAATGTTGAAGACGGAAGTAATAGCTAATAAGATATTTAAAAAAAAAATACCTTGCTACGACAAGCAATTAACTCTTGATTTCTCGTAAAGTGCTTATTAAAATAAAATAATATACAATAAAATAAAATACAAAATGTATGTATTATGTATTTTAGCTCATGGCTGTTGCTTTTCTTCTTTTCTGCTCTTCAAGTGGCGTCCCTCAAAAAAGTTCTTTGGTTGTGAGAAGACCATGTGTGATGTTGTTGAGTGGGCGGGGGGAAAAAAACATCAACTTTCCTGTCCATGTCCATGAAGAGAAAGAAAAGTAAGTCCAGTCGGAGCGGGTATGAGAAAAATCCTTCTATGAGCCGGTGTGAAGATTAAGAGAAGTTGGCTCAAGTGTTTGTCCCAACAAAGTGGACCTGTACAGCTGTCAGTGTTCATGTACGTGTGTGTATCATGTCACCATCATCTTGGCTTGCAGTCTACTACACCAGGTTTTCGATGCCGGGCAGAGGCTGCTGGATTGGCAGAGGCTGCTGGATTGGCACAGGCGCTTCTGTGGTGCCGGCCTGCTGGGCCAGCTGTAAGACGGGCATGTTGCACAGCGGGCACACCTTCCTCACCTCCAGCCACTTAATGAGGCACCTGTGACAAGGGGAGACAGGGAATCAATTGTGTTCCAGGGTCAAACTTTGCATCATACAGCCTTTTTTTCTTTACATAATATTTGAACTAATGCTGTAAGATAGATAGATAGATAGAAAGATAGATGGATAGATAGATAGATAGATAGATAGATAGATAGATGGATAGATAGATAGATAGGTAGGTAGTAGGACTGTGGGAAAAATCGATTCGAATACGAATCGAATCGTTTACGTTGTGCAATTCAGAATCGATTCTCATTTTTAAAAATTTGTTTTTTTGGGGGGGATTTTTTTAATTATTTTTATTTTTTTATCAATCCAACAAACCACTACACAACAATACCATAACAATGCAATCCAATTCCAAAACCAAACCTGACCCAGCAACACTCAGAACTGCAATAAACAGAGCAATTGAGGGGAGACAAACACGACACAGAACAAACCAAAAGTAGTGAAACAAAAATGAATATTATCAACAACGGTATCAATATTAGTTATAATTTCAGCATAGCAGTGATTAAAAATCCCTCATTGACATTATCATTAGACATTTATATATAAAAAAAAGAACAATAGTGTCACAGTGGCTTACACTTGCATCGCATCTCATAAGCTTGACAACACACTGTGTCCTATGTTTTCACAGAGATAAAATAATTCATATTTTTGGTTATTGCCATCAGTTCATAAAACATTGTCCTTTACAATTATAAAAGCTTTTAAAAAAATCTACTACTCTGCTTGCATGTCAGCAGACTGGGGTAGATCCATGAATACAGAATCGTTTTGAATCGGAAAAATATTGTTTTTGAATCGAGAATCGAATCGAATGGAAAAAAATCGATATATTGTCGAATCGTGACCCCAAGAATCGATATTGAATCGAATCGTGGGACACCCAAAGATTTACAGCCCTAATAGAGATAGATAGATGGATAGTACTTTATTGATTACTTCACGAGAGTTCCCTCAGGAAAATTAAAATACCAGCAGCAGTGTACCGAATTGAGATCAAATTTAAAAAGTAAATGTAAATAATGGGGGTATAAAAAGAAACGAAATAGAAAAATATTACAATAAGAATACAAATGAAAAGCAACAATGAGAATAAAAATATAACGGTAAAATAAGAATATAACAAGAGAAACTGGGCCGTAGTGACCATGTGATGGACCAAATTATACTTTTGCAAAATTCAATTGCCGTATTTCCTTGAATTGCCGCCGGGGCGCTAATTAATTTAAAACCTCTTCTCACTCCTGTGCTTACCAAAGGCATGCGGTAAAAGTAAGCATGTGCTAATTATTTTAAAACTTCTTCTCACTCCGGCACCTAACAAAGGCATGCAGTAAAAATTTGAGTGTGATGTAAGCTTGGACCTCAAATCCTACTGAACAGCTCTTAATCTTCTTCCCTTTATGCGATTTCAAATTACTGGTATGGAAATCAGCCTCCATTTTGAAAATGATGACAGGGAGAGTGTCACTCGTGACGTCACAAGTTTGACCAGGCGGTGATACTAAGCATGCGCTAACTATTTTGCGAAGCGAGTTTGACCCGGCAGTAATTCAAGGCAGGCGCATACCATATGCCCTGCGGCAATTCAAGGAAATACGGTAATCAAACTTTTAATTTACAACTATCGCAGTAGTTGCTTGCATAATTTAAAGTGTCTGAAAATTTACAGATATTTAATTTTATTTTTTAGCATATCACAAACATTTTAGATCAGACAAAAGCTTTGATTTGTATTTTATTTCTTTGATGATTCGTTCAGAGGCAGTATTGGTCATACCAATGCTGATACAGATACTGAAAATTTTAAAAGCATTTAATGAATTCATTTTTGATCACAATTATAATCAGGCAAAAACACAGGATGAAAGTGTAACAACATCAATTACATATTAAAATTATTTCCTCATTGCCCTTTATTACATACAATATTTTGATAATAACCTAATACTTTTTTCCTATGCTTTGAACACTTCGGCTTATAAGATGGTGCAGTTAATTTATGGATATTTTTCTTCGCTAACGGCCATAATGTTTTTATATTCAACAAAAAGTTTTCATCTACATCGGCAGAGACACTAAAAAGGTGTGTTATTGTTTGTGCTATTGCGCCATTTTTTTTTTAAACAAATTTGCTCACTGCAGGTGCTGCATGTTGAAAAAGTACTTCCTGTTTCGCGCCTTGAACTGCAAGTACATCCCGTTTTGTCTACCTTGCATCAAAAGCGATTCTGCTCGAAATAATTCTTCATTCTTCACTCCAAGCAACATTTGTAAGCTTTACAATACAACTTAACTATTCAAACTTACTAAACCGTCCCATGTGTGATGTATGTAGGAGTGCTTTCAGGCGTATTTGTACATGCTATCGTGAAGTAATCAAGCTAGTATCAATAGCATTAGCAAAAATGCTAACATGTTTACAAGTTATTATTGAATTACAATGACATTCTTTTTGTATTGTTTTAGTTCTGTAAATTACCAAAACATCACCGTGGACTTACTGAGTCTGTTTAGTTGATTGGAGAGAGATAGCTTCCGAAGCTCGTGGGTCTGTGACGATGACTTCTGTTTTGTTTGATGAGCCGTTTTACTGCTGTGTGACAGGCACCGTTTGGAAACAATCAAGGTATGGAAATAAATCTTTAAAAAATATTTTGCACCTGTATACTGTATATCTGCAGCCAATATATGTAAAACTATTTATTTCTTCTAAAATGTGGAGGATGCGGCTTAAATAGCGGTGCACTCTAAAGCCCGGAAACAAACAAACTTATTAAAATCATTTTTACTACTAAAGTCCTCCTGTACCCAGATCCTTGTTGACTAAGTTTGTTAACAATTACAAAAACGCCAAAAAACTATTTGGTGCTTATAAAAAATATGGATCTAATCATTGTAGTATTGACTATATAAAGATACCATACTTGATATTGTTACTGTCGATATTTGCCCACCTTTGTATATATTCAAGAGCTCCAGCTTAGCTTCTTATATCCTCCTACGGTGTGTCGTGCAGCATGTTTAGCAATTTCTCAACCTCTAGTGATAATGATACTCTTAAGAAACGCAGTTTACACACGACCACAGAGGCGAGGGTTGGCGATGACATTACATTGCTTATGGGCGTGTTTGTTGCAGCTTGTTGTTGTCAAATCTGTCAGCACACAACTTTATCGCGATATGACGATTGTATTAATATCTTTATGGTCGGACAAATTTATATCATTTATATATAGTAGATATATCGGGCAACCCGAGAGTGCACATGAGAGCAGTGAGAGACGTCTCTAAGAAAAACTAAGAAAGGAGAAAAAGGGGAAAGGACCCACATAAAATGAGAGCAGCTGTCAAAAGTTCCGCAATCATTTGAAACGGTAAAAGAAAAAATACACAATAAAACTTTTGGCATGTCACAATGACACTACATCGACGATGCAGCACATGACCCAAAAGCACCCTGCACATTTTCAGAGCAAACACACAGAAACAAGGTACAAGTCTGCTTTGGCAGCTCGCCCTATTTAAATATATTTGGCTTGCATAACAAATTATTTGTTCAGAGTGACACATGAGGACAAGCGAGCATCTACTGTTTGGATGCCAACGCTAAGATGTTTTTTCCAAAAAATAAAACACCACCTTTTAGAAAAGCGCTATATAAGTCTAATCCATTACTATTATTATAATAAATTAATGATTATTTGCAACCACAAAAAAAATATGTTTCTCAATTCGGACAATAAATATCCTGTCTTTGCAATCTATTCAATTGAATATAAGTTGAAAAGGATTTGCAAATCATTGTATTCTGTTTTTATTTACGATTTATGTACCAACTTCACTGGTTTTGGGTACATATACACAGGTATACATATATATATATATATATATATATATATATATATATGTATATACACATACATATATACATACATAGACATATATACATACATATATACACATACATACATATATACACATACACACATATATACACATACACACATATATATATACATAAACATATACATATACATATATACAGTATATATACATACATATATATATATATATATATATATATACACACACACACATACAGTGGGGCAAAAAAGTATTTAGTCAGCCACCGATTGTGCAAGTTCTCCCACTTAAAATGATGACAGAGGTCTGTAATTTTCATCATAGGTACACTTCAACTGTGAGAGACAGAATGTGGAAAAAAAATCCAGGAATTCACATTGTAGGAATGTTTAAGAATTTATTTGTAAATTATGGTGAAAAATAAGTATTTGGTCAACCATTCAAAGCTCTCACTGATGGAAGGAGGTTTTGTCTCAAAATCTCACGATACATGGCCCCATTCATTCTTTCCTTAACACGGATCAATCGTCCTGTCCCCTTAGCAGAAAAACAGCCCCAAAGCATGACGTTTCCACCCCCATGCTTCACAGTAGGTATGGTGTTCTTGGGATGCAACTCAGTATTCTTCTTCCTCCAAACACGACGAGTTGAGTTTATACCAAAATGGATACATGGATGATACAGCAGAGGATTGGGAGAATGTCATGTGGTCAGATGAAACCAAAATAGAACTTTTTGGTATAAACTCAACTCGTCGTGTTTGGAGGAAGAAGAATACTGAGTTGTGTGTATATATATATATATTTTTTTTATATGCAGTCGGCGTCGGCTCTCGATCAAATTTTTTAAGCCTAATGCAGCCCCTAAGTCAAAAAGTATGGACACCCCTAACCTAGACGTTCTAGTGAATATAATTGTCACATTTGCAGTGCAACACAACTTTGGGTTCTCTGCCTAGCCTTGCACAAATACGAGAGTTTTTACAGTGTGACAAGTCAAGCAGCAAGTTGGGAGAAAACTAGGCCAAGGGAGGTGCCATGCAGATATAAACAACTTTGTAAAAAAAAAGTGGCCAGAGTCCAGTGTGTGTGAGTATGTTTGTCAAAGTGCATGCGTGGGAGTCATACTGGCAACACGCAGGTAATCCTGTCCGAGGCAGTGATCCGTTACACATGTTTTTTTGGTACTTATAGTTTTTTTGAGACAATAGTTTACCCGTATGTACCTCACAGGTATGCACCCTCTGGGCTGTTTTGAAAGTAATTCCAGAACGGTATGGATCCACGTGTTCTTCCCTGTGTGTGTGTGCGGGTGGTTGTGTGTGTGTGTGTTTGTGTGTATTCATGAAGAATCAACAAAGCCTTGTACTTACTTTCTATGAAATGCGTGTTTGCACGGACAAATCCCCAACTCGTCTTTCTGTTTGAACTCCTCCAAGCACACCGCACATATCTGCAAGAGAGCAGGAGGAGACTTAATACACTTTCTTTTCCCAAAGACATCAAACTGCTTTTGTGTGACTGGATAAAATAATATAGCTGGAAAGAAACCTCGTGAAGAACGGACGCTAAAACTGTGCCCAAGTTCTGTTACTTGGGTGAAGTTACTGTGGTTTCCCAATTGGAGGGACTGAAATACCTTCGGACAACAACAAAAAAATCAGTCTTGCAGGTTGTCACCCCTTGTCGGTCACAACTATTTTTCTTTCTTCCACTACTCTAAAAATTACTCCTGTACAGTCTGTCACTTCGTACTTACACTTATCAACACAGCATTTATTACTGTTGACCAACTCTGTTTATTACCTCTAAGTGGCTTTGGACAAAGGGAAGTGTAATGTGACACCCACACATATTCAATGGCAGAGAAGCCATCTGGAATCCAACAATAGTTTACTGATGCTTAGAGATTTGTCACCGATTCTACACACGTGAGGAAGATTGGTTTTGTAAATTCTTCCAAAAGAATATATGAGTGGATCACAAGCCTGCAGGCTAGAAAGAATGCATTTATGTTCTGGTACCATAGATCTTGTGATGGACTGGATAGCAACACCCGCTTAATTAGATAGGCAAAATAAAAATGTACAGTGGAGAAATGGGTGGCTACTATTCCCTTACAAGAGTATTAAAACATATATGGACACAAGTGTTGAGACACTAGCTATTGCAAAAGTAAAGAAAATATTGTGTTTTGTAGGTTAACTAAAATACTTTCTCCGAGATTTGTTGTAGATTGGTCAGAAGTCACAGATGTTGAACCTGCTGGCTCGCAATCTTGGTTTGAAGGTCATTACAAAGTAGGGCTGGGCGATATGGCTGAAAACTGTATCATGATATAAGTGTTTTATATCAGTCGATATCGATGATTATTGATATTTTTGATCTAAGGAAGGGAAAGGAAATCTCAACACAACCATGGAAAAGACGTCACATTGAACACTTACCAAACACATTAAAATTAAGGGGCAAAAACAAGGAATACAGTGGGGCAAAAAAGTATTTAGTCAGCCACCGCTTGTGCAAGTTCTCCCACTTAAAATGATGACAGAGGTCTGTAATTTTCATCATAGGTACACTTCAACTGTGAGAGACAGAATGTGTGAAAAAATTCCAGGAATTCACATTGTAGGAATTTTAAAGAATTTATTTGTAAATTATGGTGGAAAATAAGTATTTGGTCAACCATGCAAAGCTCTCACTGATGGAAGGAGGTTTTGTCTCAAAATCTCACGATACATGGCCCCATTCATTCTTTCCTTAAAACGGATCAAACGTCCTGTCCCCTTAGCAGAAAAACAGCCCCAAAGCATGATGTTTCCACCACCATGCTTCACAGTAGGTGTGGTGTTCTTGGGATGCAACTCAGTATTCTTCTTCCTCCAAACACGACGAGTTGAGTTTATACCAAAATGGATACATGGATGATACAGCAAAGGATTGGGAGAATGTCATGTGGTCAGATTAAATCAAAATAGAGCTTTTTGGTATAAACTCAACTCAACCTGTTTGGAGGAAGAACAATACCGAGTTGCATCCCAAGAACACCACACCTACTGTGAAGCATGGGGATGTTAAAGAAAGAATGAATGGGGCCATGTATCGTGAGATTTTGAGCCAAAACCTCCTTCCATCAGTGAGAGCTTTCAATGGTTGACCAAATACTTATTTTCCACCAAAATTTACAAATAAATTCTTTAAAATTCCAACAATGTGAATTCCTGGATTTTTTTTTCTTATTCTGTCTCTCACAGTCGAAGTGTACCTATGATTAAAATTACAGACCTCTGTCATCATTTTAAGTGGGAGAACTTGCACAATCGGTGGCTGACTAAATATTTTTTTTGCCCCATTGTACGTAAGAAATGCTTAACAGATTTCAACTGCCAGACAACGAGATGGCACAACTAAAACTTGATAGCTGGTACTGTTACCTGATTGGCTGTTAGCGTGTCATTCCCACTGATTAGTGATTACTGTGATTAAAATCCCGTTTCTTCCGACAATTTTTTTATTGACACCAATTACATGTTTATCACGATACATATCAATATCATTTTATCGCCCAGTCCTTTTACAAGATTGATGGTTCATACACACCAAAGTCATGTCTTTATGGATGTTGCGCTGGGCACCATCATGATGGCACAGAAAAGGGTCTCTTAGAGACTGTTGATTAATTAAAATGAAAGGTATGTCTCAAATGTTTGTTCTCCATATAATGGTTGGTATATAGGAGGCATTAAATCTAATCTACAATGACTTCAACATTGTACAAATGTCCAGTCAAAATGTATATAACTACTCTTCTGTCTTCAGGGTTCTCCCCCAGCATGGGTGATGAAACTAGGTCGTCCACCACGAGGTTGCCTGTGTTTTTGTGCAAGTAAAATAAAGGTTGTAGTATCTTTTGCTGAGGTGACTCACATGAAAACAAAATACAAGTGATAACAAATAAGAAAAGCCTGAAGCTTGTTGTGACAGTTGCATACAAAGCTGATAAATTTATACAACAGCCTAATGCGGTTGAACAACATATCCTTAAAGGGCCAAGAGCTTTGGTTGTTTTGAATCCACCATTGTCAATAATAAAAGAGGCATTCCTCCTATCATACAAAGGAATCACCCTACTACCTGCTTAATCTGTCCTGCTATCTCTTTCACACTTTCGACACTGGAAGACACAGAAAACATTCTGGCAATGGTATGTTTAGATGAAAGAGCAAAACCTCAGTGGTCTGCAGATCTTGCTGGTTTCTCAGGGGCCGCAGTGGTACTCAGTTGTAATAAACCTTTCCACCACTTGCAATGACATTATCAGACAAACAAAAGAAGTCTGACAGTAAAGTCATGGAGAAGTTTCTACGATCCATCCATCCCTTTTCTAGCGCTTGTCACTCTCGGGGGTGGCTGATGCCTATTCCAGCTGCACTCGGGCGGAAGGCAATGTACACCCTGGACAAGTGGCCACTTCACCGCAGGGGCCACACACATAGAAAGACTAGCATTCCCACTCATATTCACAAACAAAAGCGCAAAAAATATGACTAAAGTGGTGAAGCTCAATTTTCATTTGCACTTTAATTTTTTTGACAGTCAAGTTCAAGGGGAACTGCACTTTTTTGGAATTTGAGAAACAAATGTCTTTTTTTTGTTAGGATTCTAAAGATGATTTAAAAAAAAAAAAACGCTTGCAAAATGCAGCTAATGGGAGTCATCATTGTAGCCTTCAAAGCCCTCTAAAACTACTTCAAAAGTGAAGTGAAGTGAATTTATATTTATATAGCGCTTTTCTCTAGTGGCTCAAAGCGCTTTTACATAGTGAAACCCAATATATAAGTTGTATTTAAACCAGTGTGGGTGGCACTGGGAGCAGGTAGGTAAAGTGTCTTGCCCAAGGACACAACGGCAGTGACTCGGATGGCGAAAGCGGGAATCGAACCTGGAACCTTCAAGTTGCTGACACGCCCACTGTACCAAGCTCGCTTGGTACAGTGGGGCTTCACGTTTGGGGCTTCATCAACGTTTTTTATACACACTGCAAGTATACACACACACACACACACACACACGTAAAGTACTAACAGACAGGTAATAAAAATATATAATTTGTATAATATTTACTGTATTTTGGTAATTTTAAGCATAACCGGAACTTTGACTCAGCGCTTTTATTTCCGTTCCCATAGGAACACACTTTCGACTTCCGGCAACAAATTTGTTCCCAAATAGGTGTGTGTTCTCATCATGGCAGAAAACAAAGCTAATATTTTTGGACAAACGAGGATTCACAAACTTATCTTTTTGAACCTGAATATACGGAAGATGAACTGCTGCTTATAGAAGCGAACACAGAGAGAGGCTAAAACGTTGGAGCAGATGGAAGCCGAAAGAGTAAGGTCGGCGTGACTTGACACAGTAAATGTGGAACTGGAGCCAAATTATGCAAACATAAAAAGCGTGCTTATCGAAAATCAACTAGAAAAAAAATGTCCCTGGCCAGGCTAGCTTACGCAGCTATTGTTGACACACTAAACCGGCAGATGCTTCTGCTTCGTCTCAAACTTGCTAAAAGTAAATTTCATCCATCCATCCATTTTTCTACCGCTTGTCCCTTTTGGGGTCGCTGGAGCCTATCTCAGCTGCATTCGGGCGGTAGGCGGAGTACACCTTGGACAAGTCGCCACCTCATCGCAGGGCCAACACAGAGAGACAGACAACATTCACACTCACATTCACATTCACACACTAGGGCCAATTTAGTGTTGCCAATCAACCTATCCCCAGGTGCATGTCTTTGGAGGTGGGAGGAAGCCGAAGTACCCGGAAGGAACCCACACAGTCACGGAGAGAACAGGCAAACTCCACACAGAATGATCTCGAGCCCGAGATTGAACTCAGGACGACTCCGGCCCTTCGTATTGTGAGGCAGATGCACTAACCCCTCTGCCACCGTAAAAGTAAATTGTAGAGTATAAATTGTGCATCTCTCACCTAGTAGTAGACAAATGTGGCCATGGACCAACAGGCCGGTCGACTTTGACATGGCAAAAAAGACACAAAAAGATCCTAGCTGCGGCAACTTTTTTAACCTTTTGTGGGGATTTTGATTGATTCTTCATCTAAATGGGATTATGTGAGCGTCTTGTCGGTCAGCATCCCAGCGAGAGTTGAAATAATAAAGTAAGTTTTAGTTTTATTATGGTTTAATACGACTTGTCCAGGGTGTTAATAAATGGTAAATTGGTTGTACTTGTATAGCGCTTTTCTACCTTCAAGATACTCAAGAGCACTTTGACACCATTTCCACATCCAACCATTAATACACACATTCCCACACTGTTGGCGGGAGCTGCCATGCAAAGCTCTAACCACGACCCATCAGGAGCAAGGGTGAAGTGTCTTGCTCAAGGACACAACGGACGTGATGATGTTGGTAGAAGGTGGGGATCGAAACAGGAATCCTCAGGTTGCTGGCACGGCCCCTCTCCCAACCGCGCCATGTCGTCCCCGCGTGTACCCCGCCTTTCCCCCGAATGCAGCTGAGATAGGCTCCAGCACCCCTGCGATCCCGAACGGGACAAGCGGTAGAAAATGGACGGATGGTTAATTTGTATGTTTAGCACCGAGCAATTCTGCTGATGCTTTAGTGCAGTGGTTCTTAACCTTGTTGGAGGTACCGAAACCCACCAGTTTCATATGCACATTCACCGAACCCTTCTATAGTGAAAAATAAAATGTGTTTTTTGTTCAAATTCAAAACAAAGTTATATGTTTTTGGTAACACTTTAGTTTGGGGAACATATTCTAAGTAACACAGACTTAATTTAGAGTTATTTGGTTAGGGTCAGGGTTAGAGAGATAGGGTTATAATAAAGACATGCAGAATAAGGCATTAAAAAGTACTTAATAATGACTAGATAAGAGTCAATATGTTACTAATTTACATGTTAATAAGCAACTAATTAATGGTGAATATGTTCCCCATACTAAAGTGTTGCCATGTTTTTTTTACTGGTGCACAAAATGAACCGTGCATGAACATCACCTTGTTCAAACAACAAAACCAACAAGGTGCATAACTTAACAACTAATTACATACCTGCAAATCAGTCAGCTGATGCCGTATCCGTAATACGCCGATAGGGAGAAATTTGTATTTACACGATGAGTCGGGTGTGTTTTGACCGAACCCCTGAGGCCGACTCTCCGAATGCCTAGGGTTCGATTGAACCCAAGTTAAGAACCACTGCTATAGTGTGTCAATAAAGCTGCATCCATTTAGTACTCCGCTTTTAAAAGTTATTGCTCACACTCTTTGTTTTCGGTCTCAAAAATGTTAAGTTGTGGATCATATTCTCCCCAAAAGTAATCGTTGTTTGCTCTCACAAAGTTTGCTTGATTAACATTGTTGTTAATGGGAAAGAGATCTGTAGTTCCTCCTGCTATGTTACGCGATCACGTGACGGGCTTGCTCTCTATCTTCTCTAAACGGCTTGGGAATCTCCGTGAGATAAATACTATTTAATCATATCTATTTACTCGCAAACTTTGGAAGTCTTTTGGTGTCATAATTCAGATATATATATCATAATAGTTTCAATGTAGAAGCAAATTGTTTTTCCCATTATACTGGTACTTTAAGTAATAATTGAATAAAAATCACAAATGCTAACATCACAAAGTTGTAATTTGTGCTCATTTTGGTGTGTGTCTGGTCAACATTAGGTTTTCATCTTTGATTTCTATATGAACTAGTGGAAAAAACACTGTAGTGATGCGCAACACAAAAGCCACATCCTCAGGGCAAAGCTTTTTTTTTTTATAAGTTATTTCTTAAAATACATACATATTAGGGCTGTGAATCTTTGGGTGTCCCACGATTCGATTCAATATCAATTCTTGGGGTCACAATTCGATAATATATCGATTTTTTGAATTCGATTCGATTCTCGATTCAAAAACGATATTTTTCCGATTCAAAACGATTCTGTATTCATTCAATACATAGGATTTCAGCAGGATCTACCCCAGTCTGCTGACATGCAAGCAGAGTAGTAGATTTAAAAAAAAAAAAAAAAAAGCTTTTATAATTGTAAAGGACAATGTTTTATCAACTGATTGCAATAATGTAAATTTGTTTTAACTATCAAACGAACCAAAAATATGACTTATTTTATCTTTGTGAAAATATTGGACACAGTGTGTTGTCAAGCTTATGAGATGCGATGCAAGTGCAAGCCACTGTGACACTATTGTTCTTTTTTATTATTTTCATAAATGTCTAATGATAATGTCAGTGAGAGATTTTTAATCACTGCTATGCTGAAATTATAACCAATATTGATACTGTTGTTGATAATATGCATTTTTGTTTCATTACTTTTGTTTTGTTCTGTGTCATGTTTATCTCCTCTCAATTGCTCTGTTTATTGCAGTTCTGAGTGTTGCTGGGTCAGGTTTGGTTTTGGAATTGAATTGCATTGTTATGGTATTGCTGTGTAGTGGTTTGTTGGATTGATTAAAAAAAAATAATAATAAATAATAATAATAATTAAAATAAAATTAAAAAAAATAGACTTTTTAAAAAATGAGAATCGATTCTGAATCGCACAACGTAAACGATTCGATTCGTATATGAATCAATTTTTTCCCACACCCCTAATACATATGAAGGTGGATCCCATTTTCTACTCGACCCTCCTACTAACCAGTACATTTGTAAGAGAAACAAACAAAAACAATACACTAAGCTTATACTGTAGCTCATTTAAATCTTAGTGATCAGTGCATGGTGAACTTGTCAGGTTACATTACAGGACGCCCTGCCCCCTGGATAGCTGCTTGAGAGTACCCATTGTTGCAGAGAAGCTCGTTGATAATATGAAAGTGTCAAGTGAGGGAGCAGAAGAAGAAAAGTGCTTACCTCATGCAAATTTAACTCTTTGACCTTTTCCTTCTGAATGACCTGAAAGACATACAATATGAATAAACATTTTAATGTCTGTCAAGAAACTTCATAAACGCTCAATATGCAGTTTATGAGCAATATAAATTATGTCATGAAACCAATATTTAATCTCAGCCCGGTTTGTTTGTTTGTGAATGTTTTAAGATACAAGTGCTCTTTTGGCTAATTAAGTTATTTAATTTAGTTTAAAAAAATCTGAGTTATGAGCCTCCCCACAGCTAGTTGGCGTCGCAATTGTTGTAAGGTCTACCTCAAAACATCTGGTCTTACTCGCTATCATTCTAGCTAGAGATCGAAATACCTTAGTTTTTTAACCATTGGTAAGGAGAAAGTGGGAGTGAACCATAGTGTTTAGAAGAAGGAGCTGAATTTTTTTTAAATCCTTTAAAACATGACTGAACGTGTAGCTGACTCTGTGAGGTAGTTCAAGAATAGCTCTGCCAGTCTTAAGCAGGGAGTCTTAACGCCGGCTAAATATGTTAAAATAATATCTAACCGGTGGACATTTATCTATGAAAATATGGAGAAGTTGCTGGCAAATGCTGTACATTATTAATACTTCTCAAAACTACTGTAGTTTTTTGTAGTCCACACGATTGTATTGTTTTTTATTACAATTTAACTTGCCTAAAGGTGTGTTTTTCTTTTTAAAAGGCATATTACATCTTAAAATTGTGGAGATTACCGTATTTCCTTGAATTGCCGCAGGGCATATAGTATGCGCCTGCTTTGAATTACTGCCGGGTCAAACTCGCTTCCCAAAATAATTAGCGCATCCTTAGTATTACCGCCTGGTCAAACTCGTGACGTCACAAGTGACACTTCCCCTGTCATCATTTTCAACATGGAGGAGGCTGATTTCAATACCGGTAATTTGAAATCGCATAAAGGGAAGAAGATTAAGAGCTATTCAGTAGGATTTAGGGTCCAAACTTACTTCACACTCAAATTTTTACTGCATACCTTTGGTAAGTGCCAGAGTGAGAAGAGGTTTTAAAATAATTAGCGCATGCGTACTTTTACCGCATGCCTTTGGTAAGCGCAGTAGTGAGAAGAGGTTTTAAATTAATTATTGCCCCGGCGGCAATTCAAGGTAATACAGTAAATAGATTTCACTTCATTCTAATGGGCAACGTTGTTTTGAGATACATGTGTTTTAAGTTACGAGCTCACGTCATAGAACCATGTAAGCTCGCAAGTTGAGTTGCTACTGTTATTTTTTTTTTTTTTGCCATTTGAGTCATACATTTTGCCACCACTGTCCCAGAATACAAATAGAAATCACTCAATCAATCAATCAATGTTTACTTATATAGCCCTAAATCACTAGTGTCTCAAAGGGCTGCACAAACCACAACACAAACCACTACGACATCCTCGGTAGGCCCACATAAGGGCAAGGAAAACTCACACCCAGTGGGACGTCGGTGATAATGATGACTATGAGAACCTTGGAGAGGACGAAAGCAATGGATGTCGAGCGGGTCTAACATTATTATTATTATTATTATTATTATGTAGAAAGCTGGAACGCAAATGGCGCACGACCAAACTTGAGGTGCACCATCAAGCATGGAGTGATAGTTTAATAACTTATAAACGCATGCTTACCTTAGCTAAAGCTAAATATTACTCAAATCTCATCCACCGTAATAAAAACGATCCAAAATTTTTGTTTAGTACGGTAGCATCGCTAACCCAACAAGGGACCCCTTCCAGTAGCTCCACCCACTCAGCAGATGACTTTATGCAATTCTTTAATAAGAAAATTGAAGTCATTAGAAAGGAGATTAAAGACAATGCGTCCCAGCTAAGACTGGGTTCTATTAACACAGATACGATTGTATATACGGCGGATACTCCCCTCTAAAATAGTTTCTCTCGTTTTGAGGAAATAACATTAGAGGAATTGTTACAACGTGTAAATGGAATAAAACAAACAACATGTTTACTTGACCCACTTCCTGGGAAACTTATCAAGGAGCTCTTTGTATTATTAGATCCATCAGTGCTAAATATTATAATCTTATCATTTTCCTCTGGCACTGTTCCCCTAGCATTCAAAAAAACGGTTATTCATCCTCTCCTAAAAAGACCTAACCTCGATCCTGACCTCATGTTAGGATCGAGGTTAGGTCTTTTAATTTCTGAGCTCTAGTTTCTTCTGTAAACCACGGGGTACGCTTTTTTGGAGCCTTTTTTAACTCTAGAAATGTTCCACCGTTTCTATTTTTTGTTGAAAAAATGCAGAAACTGCAACTTTAACTCAGTCTCATCTGTTTAATCTTAAAATTGCTTTGAAAAAAAACACATCTTAAAATTGTTCCACAGTTTTAATTTTTTTGTTACAAACGCAGAAACTGCAAATTTACCTCAAATATGCCTTCATGAATGTGACACTTAAAATAATTGCAGGGAACGGAACCTAATTGTCTGTTGCACATCGCACGTCAACGCAGAATTTCTATACTCAATATGTTTTTATGTTACCTCCAGTTGTTTAAAGTAAGTGCAATTTGTATATTTCTTAATACTTGTTTTTTGCATTGGTACCGGGACAAAAATCCTAAAGACTCCTTGAAACCTTGAATTAACAGTTGGTGTAGTTCTGTGCTCTACTGAACGCTAATCTAGTTTTGTATAGCGAATACATCTGCTGTGTGCACTGTTTTCAAAGGACTAGAGTGCTTACTTGTTTGTATGCATAGAGCTCTTTGTGTGCCTGGTGTCGTAACCTGGGAAGACGTAAAGACAAAGCATCTTCTCGATTAGTAAGTGACCGCCACATTCTCCACATCATTACAAAAGCATTTAGACATCCTGGGGAAAAGAACAGAAAAGTAGACTTGAATGCCCTTTCGCTGTCAAATACTTGCCTCGTGGCACTCAATGTGTTGTTGTGACACCGGAAGATGATGAAATATAAAGGCAATCAGTAACATCACATTGGTGCTACATTTTGCCCAAGCTCTCACAATCATGAGAGGTTAAGAAGTGCAGACACTTTAGGTTGTTTGTGTTGCCTTTGTACTGCATGACTGCATTTGTGATCATGAGACTCAGCCATGAATTAGTATAACTGGATTAAAGAATCACAGATTAAGTAAACTATAACTTTTTGCAACGGTAAAAGTTCAAGTAGCATTCTTTAATAAACAAACAGAATTGATCATTTCAGTAGGAAAAAAAAACACCAACTCAGTTACTGAAGTTCCTTTAGTCAAATTTAAGAAAAAAACAATAGCTGAATTCACAATTAACCCACAGTTTTGCTTGGGACTCGTGATGTGGTGCTTCGTAAACATAGTCAAATGGAATCAGTTGATCGAGGAGAGAACAGGTCATCTAGGCTATGAGAGTGACAACAAACATGGAGGACAAGGGGAAGAACGGGCGGAAGAGATAGGAGAAATTCATAGGTTTGTAAGATTTACCTCCATTACAAGTAACCTTAACCTCTCGCAGCAGAGTGAGAGGGATCTGTAAAACAAGCAGCACAGTCTAGGACAGAAACTGACATTTAAAAAAAAAAACGGTCAGCAGGTAAAGATGCAGAGACTCCCAATGGTAAGGGTCATTGTCAAGTGTGCGAGGGTGAGAGAGTTGCTTTTCTCCAGATGCACATTTTTAGCAAAGTTTCAACACTGACAAATAATTTGATAGTTTGAGGGGCTGATACTAAAAAAATCTAAAATGTCTGTGTTCACACACCAAGCAGAAAAGTTCAGTTTGGTTGCATAAAGATTCATAAAGAGGCACCGAAAGAGCACGGCTCGACAGCAAGGTAGGCAAATCCACAATAAATGTGACATGAATACAAATCCTTGCCTGTCAACAATGTGTGTCATTATTTCTTATCTTAGTCATATTAGTCAATAGTTTAACAGTATTGTACTGCTATGATGTCCCACTATTCAGGTAGTTTACACAACTGTCACTAACCCTGCATACACACTACGCCCAGAGTCGAAAATGTGAGCTAAAAACTTACTGCTTGGTAAATTACTAGTTTCATATTTCAACTTGTTATCAACCATTTTATGTTAATGTGAGGTGTAGACTTAGCGAAGTGCATGTATTGTAAAACAACGCACATTGGTGCTGAAGTAGAGCGGAAATAATTTGCAGGATCCGTTGTAAATGCACTGACTTTTTACTACCACCGGGGGCAGTGTAGTGTTCATTGGCAAACACGCTTTCACTTGTGTGACAATTCTGGGGGAAGAAGAGCAATATTTGTTATTTTGTAACAATTGTCCAATACATATCTTTCCAAAAGGGCAATCCCACTTATTGAATGAAAAAAAATGTGGCCACAGTAAATATCATAAACCATTCTGTCAGTAAACAAAAATTAATATAGGTAAAACTGTATAGGGATGGGCACCGTTCACATTTGAACAAATACAGTGATAACTCCTGGTACCTGGGTATCTTTACCGGTACTCAACAGTCCCAATTTCCGGTGGATTTGTGTGCAGTATTAAATATTGTTTTTGATGATAAAATCTCATGTTTTTCTTGTAATATTTAACAATGAGCTAATTATGAAAACAGCTATCCAGTTCTTATATCTTGTTTTACTATCAACATATCATTTGCAAGTATGACATCCATCCATCCATCCATTTTCTACCGCTTATTCCCTTTTGGGGTTGCGGGGGGCGCTGGCGCCTATCTCAGCTACAATCGGGCGGAAGGCGGGGTACACCCTGGACAAGTCGCCACCTCATCGCAGGGCCAGTATGACATCCATTCATCCATTTTCTACCGTTTATCCCTTTCAGGGTAACAGGAGCCTGTCTCAGGTACAATCGGGCGGAAGGCGGCGTACGCCCTGGACAAGTCGCCACCTCATCGCAGGGGGCAAGTACGACATTAAGTTGCAATTATAGTTGTAAGACATTAAATGGGAGTAGTGTACAGCTTGTGGTGGGTTTTGTTTTTGTTGTGCCCTAAAAAGTGTTAATACTGTAAGTATTGTACTTATTACACACAAACTGTTTGATTGTGACATGTATTTAGCTGTAGCTTCCATTAACACATTTGGATGTGTTAAATTTGCCATGTTAAGTCGCAAATATTAATTTGTAACATGTCTATAGCAAAACTAATGTCTATTAGCATCAAGCTACCACATTTTCAGAAAAGTAGAGCCTTATTTTACTAAGTTTGGAGCGTTGTTTTGAGTAAATTTCTTTACTGGCATTAAAAATTGCACAATTACCTAGCCGTAGTTTTGCCGAGTCTGCTCTCAGTGCTACTGGAGTGATCACCAAGTGCCGAAATGCAAAGAGCCTCGTCTGAGTCATATGGACCGTAATTTTGCACCGTTGAAATTTACGTGAGGACAAAAAAAAAAAAATCACCCGATTCGGTACCCATCCCTAACTGTATAGAACCATTCTTTAGTGCATCTGTACAGGGCCAGTAACTTTGGGAGACTGCATCTTTAGAAGCCTTTTAAACGGAGCAAACATGCTCTGCAATTTACTAGTGGTAACTTAGACTTAAGATATTTTGTATTAAATCATGGTACTGCATCAAAGTTGTGTTTTTGGCAAAATTAGAACAGGATGACTAAACCTACTTACCGTCTGTGCTGCAAAATACTGTCGTGCTTTCTGTGATTGTTTCAGGGTTAGTAAAATCCTGCCTTGGTGTGTAAAAGATGCTTTGACTGGATGAACTTAAGTCATATACAAACCCCGTTTCCATATGAGTTGGGAAATTGTGTTAGCTGTAAATATAAACGGAATACAATGATTTGCAAATCCTTTTCAACCCATATTCAGTTAAATATGTTATAAAGACAACATATTTGATGTTCAAACTGATAAACATTTTTTTTTTTGCAAATAATCATTAACGTTAGAATTTGATGCCAGCAACACGTGACAAAGAAGTTGGGAAAGGTGGCAATAAATATTGATAGAGTTGAGAAATACTCATCAAAACACTTATTTGGAACATCCAAAAGGTGAGCAGGCTAATTGGGAACAGGTGGGTGCCATGATTGGGTATAAAAGCAGCTTCCATGAAATGCTAAGTAAATCAAAAACAAGGATGGGGCGAGGGTCACCACTTTGTAAGCAAATTGTCAAACACTTTTAGAACAACATTTCTCAACGAGCTATTGCAAGGAATTTAGAGATTTTACCATCTACGGTCCGTAAAATCATCAAAAGATTCAGAGAATCTGGAGAAATCACTTCACGTAAGCGATGATATTACGGACCTTTGATCCCTCAGGCGGTACTGCATTAAGAACCGATATCAGTGTGTAAAGGATATCACCACATGGGCTCAGGAACACTTCATAAAACCACTGTCAGTATCTACAGTCGGTCGCTACATCTGTAAGTGCAATTTAAAACTCTACTATGCAAAGCAAAACCTATTTATCAACAACACCAAGGAACGTCGCTGGCTTCGCTGGGCCCGAGCTCATCTAAGATGGACTGATGCAAAGTGGAAAAGTGTTCTGTGGTCTGACGAGTCCACATTTCAAATTATATTTGGAAACTCTGGACGTGGTATCCTCCGGAACAAAGAGGAAAAGAACCATACGGATTGCTATAGGCGCAAAGTTCAAAAGCCAGCATCTGTGATGGTATGGGGGTGTATTAGTGCCCAAGGCATGGATAACTTACACATCTGTGAAGGCACTATTAATGCTGAAAGGTCCATACAGGTTTTGGAGCAACATATGTTGTCATCCAAGCAACGTTATCATGGACGCCCCTGCTTATTTCACCAAGACAAGTGTTACAACAGCGTGGCTTCGTGAAAAAAGAGTGCAGGTACTTTCCTGGCCCGCCTGCAGTCCAGACCTGTCTCCCATCGAAAATGTGTGGCGCATTATGAAGTGTAAAATACTACAGCGGAGACCCCGGGCTGTTGAACGACTAAGGCGCAACATAAAACAAGAATGGGAAAAAAATCCACTTTCAAAGCTTCAACAATTAGTTTCCTCAGTTCCCAAATGTTTATTGAGTGTTGTTAAAAGAAAAGGTGATGTAACACAGTGGTGCACATGTCCTTTCCCAACTACTTTGGCATGCGTTGCAGCCATGAAATTCTAAGTTGTTTATTATTTGCAAGAAAAAATAAAGTTTATGAGTTTGAACATCAAATATCTTGTCTTTGTAGTGCATTCAACTGAATATGGGTTGAAAAGGATTTGTAAATCATTGTATTCCGTTTATATTTACATCTAACACAATATCCCAACTCATATGGAAACGGGGTTTGTAAACACACAAATTAAATGTAAGCATATGTCAAGTAGTTGCTTACAGTGCTGCCACTGTGAGTAACCACTTTCTCAGTAAAAAAAAAGTAGCTATAATCAACCCTAAAAGTTGCTGGACAATGTCATCGCTTCATTTGCATAATTATTTCAATGGATGCTGTGGACAACAGGATTAGTCTGAGAAACTAGACAGGACAGTTAAAAAAAATTCCCACGTGTCAAATTATGGGCGCTGGCGGGCCATAGTATTGGGACACCTGGTTTAATAGTGATTTTAGTTTTTGTAACAGCCAAAGGAGCAGCATAGTAATAGTATAAACACAAATTTCTGAATGAATTAGTCATCTTTGTTAGCACATGCCTACAAATATCTAAATGTTTAAAGAAGATTGCTAAATAGCCAGTTAATAGGTTTATGCTTCATAATTTGACAAATGATGACTAGTCAACTATCAAAATAGTCGTCAGTTGCAGCCCTACTTAGCACATAAGCGTGGGGGTGTGTCTCCTCTCTGAAGCTGGGACTGTTGTGCTCGGCTGCGGTCAACCTGATTTGTTTCTAGTTGCTTTTCAGGAAATAAAGTCGCTAAAAAAAAAAGAGTTGGAAAGAAAGTGGCCAAATTGGCAACACTATCTGCTTACAGTATGCCCTCGTTTCCCTACACTGTACTTGCGCAAAACTACTTTCCTCCATTCAGGGCGGTCAAAACATTACCATGAGCAACGGTGAAAATTACGCCACGGTAAATATACATTTATTTGAGGGGAGATTGACTGCGGCAAGGAAATCGACCACTACAGCAATATGGAGACTGTGGAGCATAATGCCACATGGTGTGTTTATTTTATGTTGAAGAGGTTCATTTAGCCTACTGACGTGTATTTATAAATGGTTGATTTATACAGTATAGGCTAGTAATGTAAAGTGTTGTACCTGACAAGTTTCGGCTACCCCTCTTCTGCAGCCTTCATCAGAGATGACACCTCTGATGAAGGCTGCAGAAGCAAGGAGGCTGAAACTTGTCAGGTACAACACCTTACCTTACTAGCCTATATAAATCAACCGGTTATAAAAAAAAAATTGTGTGTTTATAGTTGTCATTACTAGTGACATTGGCAAATCTGCTCAACCAATAAGCAGTGGGAAAAAAAATACAGTATTAGTTTAGTAAAGTGCAGTGGCAAGAGCACAGAGCTCCTGCCAACAGCAGCCACTACAGCAGCGCCATCTTGGAGAAAAATGGCTGACCATATGATTGAGTGCGTTTAAGTACTTAAGAACTTCCGGTTCCGGGTCAACGTGAATGACTGCTCGCTGACTGCTCTTGTTGCAAAAAAGCTAAGTATCGTTCTATCTGTGTGATTTTAACTGTTTTGCAGCTTTATTTACAACTTATCGAACATATTTAATAGTTCAATTTAACTTGCAAATCACCCGATCTCTGTCTCACCACTCCGCCCTCAGCTAGCTAGCTGCTAAGCTAACGAGGCTAGCGGAGAAAGGCAGCGCCGGTCTGAAGGAAGCTTCTCCCCCGCCACCGTGACCACCACTTCCCGAAGACAGCTGGCACTCCACTCGGCGACGGAAAGTTTCTGTGAGTATGGCTTCCTGCGCTTCGTGCACTTTACTCATGGATAGGTTGGCTTTGCTAGAGAGCCGTGTCCGCCAGTTAGAGCAGTGTAATTTCGTAACTTTAGATGTTGCGGACACATCTGCTAGCGTTAGCTGTAGCGAGCTAACTAGCCCAGCTTGTAGCAGCCCTAATCGGCCTACAAGCTACGGTGTACCGGTTGAGACGCATAATAGATTTAGCCCTTTAGCTAGTCCTACACCCCAGTCTACCGGGCACCACACTTTAGTTATAGGGGACTCCATCACCCGAAACATAAAGCTTAGCAAACCAGCCACAATTAAGTGTATTCCCGGGGGCAGAGCACCTGACATTGAAGCTAATCTTAGGGAGCTAACTCGCAACAGGTCTAGTAAACACGTACGGCAGGCTAACCGCACCACTAGTTATGCGAATATAGTAATACACGTTGGCTCCAATGACGTTAGGATGAGACAATCAGAGATTACAAAGAGAAACATAGCCAGGGCTTGTAATCTCGCCAGAAAGATGTCCAGGCATCGAGTAATTGTCTCTGGCCCCCTGCCTGGGAGAGGCAATGATGAGAGATATAGCAGATTAGTCTCTCTTAACAGGTGGCTGGATAGCTTCTGCAGACAACAGGGATTTACGTTTATTGATAATTGGCCCTCTTTCTGGGGCAAACCTGGCTTGCTGAGGAGAGACGGCCTTCACCCTAACCAGGAAGGCGCTATCCTCTTGTCTCGGAACATAGACTTCGCATTGAGCCACATTTGACTAACTGCACTAGAGCAAGCCCGGTCACAGGCAATTACAGAGCCTGCTAGCCTGGGTATGGAGTCAGTTAAGTTAGAACTAGCCAGCGCCAGGCTGGATGATCCCTGTACACATAGCAATTTTCGTAGAATAATACACAACTCACAAAATGTTTTTTCTACTGTATCTATGACTTCGTCAGAGTTAGACATGCGTTCTACTGAGGTGGCAAATTATGATGCGTTCAGTTTATCGCAGCGCCAAGTAGACAATCTGAAAATTCCCGTCATATCAATTCCTAGATATGGTCGTAATTATTTTAAGTACACTGCGCATAATAAACGCAACATTATTAATATTGCTACTACGGATAATTTTATCAACAACTCCTTAAAACAGCCCACTACCTATAATATGGGCTTTCTAAACATCAGATCTTTGTCTCCCAAAACGTTATTAGTCAATGAGGTCATTAGAGACAACAACCTTAACATCATCGGTCTTAGCGAAACCTGGCTTAAACCAGACGACTTTTTTGCGATAAATGAGGCATCCCCTCCTAACTATACGAATGCGCATATTGCCCGTCACCTCAAAAGGGGAGGGGGTGTCGCACTAATATACAACGAAAACTTTAACTTTAGTCCTAACTTAAATAATAAATATAAATCGTTTGAGGTGCTTTCTATGAAGTCTGCCACACCTCTGCCTCTGTGCCTGGCCGTTATCTACCGCCCCCCAGGGCCCTATTCGGACTTTATTAGTGAATTCTCAGAGTTTGTTGCTGATCTAGTGACGCACGCCGATAATATAATTATAATGGGGGACTTTAATATCCATATGAATACCCCATTGGACCCACCGTGCGTGGCGCTCCAGACTATAATTGATAGCTGTGGTCTTACACAAATAATAAATGAACCGACGCATCGCAGCGGTAATACGATAGACCTAGTGCTTGTCAGAGGTATCACCGTCTCCAAAGTTATGATACTCCCGTATACTAAAGTAATGTCCGATCATTACCTTATAAAATTCGAAGTTCAGACTCATGTTCGGCAAGCTAATAATAATAATAACTGCTATAGCAGCCGCAACATTAATGCTGCCACAACGACGACTCTTGCGGACCTACTGCCCTCGGTAATGGCACCGTTCCCAAAGTATGTGGGGTCTATTGATAACCTCACTAACAACTTTAACAACGCACTGCGCGAAACCATTGATAGTATAGCACCGCTGAAGTTAAAAAAGGCTCCAAAAAGGCGTACGCCATGGTTTACTGAAGAAACTAGAGCTCAGAAATTATTATGTAGAAAGCTGGAACGCAAATGGCGCACGACTAAACTTGAGGTGCACCATCAAGCATGGAGTGATAGTTTAATAACTTATAAACGCATGCTTACCTTAGCTAAAACTAATTATTACTCAAATCTCATCCGCATTAATAAAAACGATCCAAAATTTTTGTTTAGTACAGTAGCATCGCTAACCCAACAAGGGACTCCTTCCAGTAGCTCCACCCATTCGGCAGATGACTTTATGAAGTTCTTTAATAAGAAAATTGAACTTATTAGAAAGGAGATTAAAGACAATGCGTCCCAGCTACAACGGGGTTATAGTAACACAGATACGATTGTATATACGGCGGATACTGCAAATATCCAAAATAGTTTCTCTCGTTTTGATGAAATAACATTAGAAGGATTGTTACAACGTGTAAATGGAATAAAACAAACAACATGTTTACTTGACCCACTTCCTGGGAAACTTATCAAGGAGCTTTTTGTATTATTAGGTCCATCAGTGCTAAATATTATAAACTTATCACTTTCCTCGGGCACTGTTCCCGTTGCATTCAAAAAAGCGGTTATTCATCCTCTCCTTAAAAGACCTAACCTCGATCCAGACCTCATGGTAAACTACCGACCGGTGTCTCACCTTCCCTTTATTTCGAAAATCCTCGAAAAAATTGTTGCAGAGCAGCTAAATGAGCACTTAGCGTTTAACAATCTATGTGAAACCTTTCAATCCGGTTTCAGGGCAAATCACTCGACTGAGACAGCCCTCGCAAAACTGACTAATGATCTATTGCTAACGATGGACTCTGATGCGTCATCTATGTTGCTGCTCCTCGATCTTAGCGCTGCTTTCGATACCGTCGATCATAATATTTTATTAGAGCGTATCAAAATACGAATTGGTATTTCAGACTCAGCCCTGTCATGGTTTAACTCTTATCTTACTGATAGGATGCAGTGCGTCTCCTATAACAGTGTGACCTCGGACTATGTTAAGGTAACGTGTGGAGTTCCCCAGGGTTCGGTCCTTGGCCCTGTACTCTTCAGCATCTACATGCTGCCGCTAGGTGACGTCATACGCAAATACGGTATTAGCTTTCACTGTTATGCTGATGACACCCAACTTTACATGCCCCTAAAGCTGACCAACACGCCGGACTGTAGTCAGTTGGAAGCGTGTCTTAATGAAATTAAACAATGGATGTCCGCTAACTTTTTGCAACTTAATGCCAAAAAAACGGAAATGCTGATTATCGGTCCTGCTAGACACCGACCTCTATTTAATAATACAACTTTAACATTTGACAACCAAATAATAAAACAAGGTGACTCTGTAAAAAATCTGGGTATTATCTTCGACCCAACTCTCTCCTTTGAGTCACACATTAAAAGCGTTACTAAAACGGCCTTCTTTCATCTCCGTAATATCGCTAAAATTCGCTCCATTTTGTCCACTAAAGACGCCGAGATCATTATCCATGCGTTTGTTACGTCTCGTCTCGATTACTGTAACGTATTATTTTCGGGTCTCCCAATGTCTAGCATTAAAAGATTACAGTTGGTACAAAATGCGGCTGCTAGACTTTTGACAAGAACAAGAAAGTTTGATCATATTACGCCTGTACTGGCTCACCTGCACTGGCTTCCTGTGCACTTAAGATGTGACTTTAAGGTTTTACTACTTACGTATAAAATACTACACGGTCTAGCTCCAGCCTATCTTGCCGATTGTATTGTACCGTATGTCCCGGCAAGAAATCTGCGTTCAAAAGACTCCGGCTTATTAGTGATTCCTAGAGCTCAAAAAAAGTCTGCGGGCTATAGAGCGTTTTCCGTTCGGGCTCCAGTACTCTGGAATGCCCTCCCGGTAACAGTTCGAGATGCTACCTCAGTAGAAGCATTTAAGTCTCATCTTAAAACTCATCTGTATACTCTAGCCTTTAAATAGACCTCCTTTTTAGACCAGTTGATCTGCCGCTTCTTTTCTTTCTCCTATGTCCCCCCCTCCCTTGTGGAGGGGGTCCGGTCCGATGACCATGGATGAAGTACTGGCTGTCCAGAGTCGAGACCCAGGATGGACCGCTCGTCGGGACCCAGGATGGACCGCTCGCCTGTATCGGTTGGGGACATCTCTACGCTGCTGATCCGCTCGAGATGGTTTCCTGTGGACGGGACTCTCGCGGCTGTGTTGGAGCCACTATGGATTGAACTTTCGCAGTATCATGTTGGACCCGCTCGACATCCATTGCTTTCGGTCCCCTAGAGGGGGGGGGTTGCCCACATCTGAGGTCCTCTCCAAGGTTTCTCATAGTCAGCATTGTCGCTGGCGTCCCACTGAATGTGAATTCTCCCTGCCCACTGGGTGTGAGTTTTCCTTGCCCTTTTGTGGGTTCTTCCGAGGATGTTGTAGTCGTAATGATTTGTGCAGTCCTTTGAGACATTTGTGATTTGGGGCTATATAAATAAACATTGATTGATTGATTGATTGACAATGGGCATGAGTGAGAATAAATTCCTTCTTTGACGCAAAGTGCCATGATTATCATGATGGTAGCAATCATTTTGTATATTAACATGATTTGACTTTAAATTCTGGTTATCTTATCATTCAAACGCACTTCTCCAAACTGTGCTGTTGAAATCATTTGCACCCTTGTGATTGGACTTCAAGCAGAATAAATACAAACATTTTGAACGATGATTGCATGTCTCGTCTTTTGCAATAGCTTTCTGAAATGAAGGTTTTCATTACGAGCAGGTGGGCTGCATGCTTTTCAAAACTAGACAATAATAACAGTAAAATAACGAGTTTGTATAGGTAAGTCAGTATGATTTCTATTCAACTGTTAAGGCCAACAAAACCTAGATCACAATGAATCGCTCCAAGAAAAACTATTATTGTAATGTTAAATGTTGCAATATTTGTGCAGGTGGCTGACCTTGCGGTCGCTAATGTTATCTCCTTTGCAATATTTGCTCACCTACTGTACAAAGACCTTTAGTGAGTATTTCTACAAACCATTGCGCCTGGTGTAACTAGACCCCAGAGTATGCTGGTACAGGCTAAATCTATTACATAAGACATATATTTATAAATATCATTTGGGGGAAAAGCTCAATTATGATGGAAGAAAGCCCAATATGAGAGTTTTAGTAGCCAAAGAATGAGGCATATTGCTGAGACAAATCATTATGTAGCTAAATGGCGTCATGGTGCTTACCTTATTAGGTAGCAGCAGAAGAGGAGGCTTAGGATGAAGACAAAGATAGCCGTCCCAAACACAACAATGTAGATATTAAGGGGCAGGTTCTGAAACCCTATATTTGGCATCCTGATACTGTAGTGAGGGAAATCAGGGCTCATGGATAGTCTGGAACGACAGAAGGAGAGAGAATTGACATGAATGAGGCACAGGACGATACAAAGACTGGCCCAAAAGTACATCAACAAGTCAAAGTAAAAAGCAGAAGTGACAGGTCAGTCATGTTAGTTTATTTTCAGCTTGTGGGTTTCCTTTTGAAAATACTGTAACACCGAAATGAGTGCATTATGCAAGTATCACTTTTACAATACTGTATTGTGAAACTGAAATTATCTTTTATCTACTAACGGGCAAGGAGATTAGATTGGCCAAGCACAGAGAAAAAAGTCAAATTAGTAACATTAGCTTTTTTTCCCCAAATAGGGTGAAATCAATATGGCATGGTTTAGTTCAGTGTTTGTTAACCATACAGCAAGTGCCCATTGTTGGGCCGCGAGTGCCGCCTACAGGGCTGCCAAAAATATATATTTCTCAGCTGTGGTTCGTGTGGGCTCAAGTGGTATGCCGTTGTAATACACAGTCTGGAGCTTAAGTCATACAGCATTTTCTTAAGCGCAAAAAAATATGACTAAAGTGATGAAACTATATTTTCATTTGCACTTAAATTTAATTGACATTATAGTAAAGAAACATATTCACTATTAGTTTATTTCAGCACTATATAATTGTATGTATATCATTTGTCAATAATTTAAAAGCCCCTTTTTATGCAGTATATTTGATTAGCCTGACCTAAGTCAAAGGTTTATGTGTTAAATAAATAATAATCTTTATGATTAACATATGGTTTCATATGATTTACCAATGCTGTAAACAGTAGGTAGGTTAGAAATGATTATTGAATAAGATTAAAATCAAGAGTAAGATTACTAATTCAGTGTGAGTGGGCCCCGGGCCCCTCTGTAGTTAAAAAGTTTGGCCTTGAGGTCAAATAAGTTAAGAACTCCTGGTTTAATTATTTCAGAAATGCTGAAAGGGGCTGTTTGCGATTTTTACGCAAGTGTTGTAAGCATCATACATACTCCATCCTCTTCCGGCTTTCACCACAGATTGACGTACAGTAATGTTGTTTGCTTGTAACACACACACACACACACACACACACACACACACACACACGCACACGCACACGCACATGCACATGCACAGACACAAACACACACGCACACACAACTGATTTGTGTGTGGTTAGCTAATGATAGCAATTTACCTGAATTAAGCTACTAAATGTATTTAATTCGGTCTCTTCTCTTCGTCTTTTACTGATAGTTTATTTAGACTTTATTGTTTCCATATTGACACTAGGAGTGAGAAGAAAATCGATGTGGCATTATATCGCGATATATTTTTTAACGATACAGTATCGATTAATTTTATTTTTGGGGGGAAAAATTCAAGTAGTGTTTTGGGCTGATTGAACATCAGGGACAAGTGGTGAGGAAGAAGTCAACAGCGGAACCTAGATTTATGAACACCTTCATTTGTGAACTTTTCGATTTACGAACCTTTGGATCGCGCCGAATATGCCTCTGGGTGCAAACCAGGTCTCTGTGTAAGAACACTTCAGTCATTCATTTTGTGTCCTGCTGGCGGTCAGTTTATAGAGAGATTTTAAGGCAGCTTTGTATCACAGTAAGTTTTTAATTGTGATGAGAACTCACTTAACTGGAAAAATATGCCAAAGCCGACTTGTTTCATAGCGGAGGAAAAGACTACATTAGTCTGCTCGTTTCACTCCTCTCGTGAGTAGCAGTTCACAGGCGGACCATTTGTTTATTATTGTAGCAGTTTGGTTTTTAAAATTCAGGAATTATATAATTTCTGATTGTTTGTGAGGGCGCCAAAGAGACTTCTGTGTGTGCGCGTGCATGTTGGCAGAGCAGCACATACAGGACAGTTCATCTTGGTATTGTTGTTTTAGCTTGTTAAAAAAGAGACAGTTGATTCATCACCTCCTTGTTATGTTTGTTTGATTTACAGTACTGTATAGCACTTGATCTTCAAAGTAGGGTAGGGGGATATATCGAATATACTCAATATATCGCGGGTTTGTCTCTGTGCGATATAGAAAATGACTATATCGTGATATTCAAGTCTACGTTCTCACGCAGTTGCTTTTAGCTGCGGGCATTACACTACAGGCTCTTCTTACTCTTTCTTGTCTCTCCTTCTCACAGAGATATAAAACAAGCGCACCTTCTTACATACGTCACATACAGTTGCGCGTGCAACGTCATACGGAGTGGAGAGGTAGCACTGTCGGTAACGGTAGCTGTAGTGCTAATGGTGCGGTGCGAGTGGTAATACGAGAGAGAAAGGTGCCAATCTGGTAACAAATGAAGGAATGATTAATTCCCAAGAAAAACAGCAGGGGGTCCATCGTCTGGCGCGAAAATGTGACAAACAGATATATATATATAAAATATGTAAAATATGCGGCAAAAGCGTTGCTACAAAAAATAGCAGCACTGCGAATTTGTAGTATCATTTGAAAAGTCATCCAGAATAAGGAGTGCTTGAAAATCTGCATGTCAACATCTCCAGCCGGTGCCACACCAACAAAATGCCGAGGAAACCATTTGCAGATAAACACCGTATGGAAGAACTAATCAACAACAGGAGATAACGTCCGCAAGAACCTAACACATAGTGAAAGACATACACTATTTGATTTCCTATTATGCAGCTCATTTTTATTTGACAGTTATTGAAACATCATGTGTGACATCGTGCACAAAAGTGCACTTTAGTTGTTTTAAACAATTGTAGTGGTGTTTTGTACAAGAAGTGCACTTTAATTTAGTGTCGTTTTGATATGTCATCTTAGTGACATCATGCACACAAGTGCACTAAAACCTTGTTTTAAAATGTCTCTGACAATCTTGCACAATCTGTTTTGCAAATTACTTGAATTTTTGTGCCACTGTTTAATAACTGTTAAATAAATACAGTGTTGGTAAATTGACTTAATTGTCGTTTCCCTCTCTGCATGAAAGTTTAAAATGAGCATATATTAATGCAGTATGAACAAGAATGTTTTAATGTAGACAAATAGACTCATCATACTGGTGTGATTATATGCATTTAGTGTACATTCAAGGCTAAGGCAAAATATCGAGATATATATTGTGTATCGTGACATGGCCTAAAAAAAATCGAGATATTAATAAAAGGCCATATCGCCCAGTCCTAGTTTAAAAGTATACAAAACCTTAACTAAAACAGGAACTTTTGTTGAGGCTTGAACCAATTATTCATATTTACATTGTTTCTTATGGAGAAATTAGCTTTAATACACAAACTTTTAAATTTACGAACCTTGTTCAAGAACCAATTAAGTTTATAAATCGAGGTTCCAATGTATAAGGAATGTTTTACATTTAAGTGGCAAGCAACATATGCTACTTCCCGTTGGAGTTAGATCGAGATGTCATTACACAGTAAAAGTAGTATGCTGCTTCAGGTTTAAAGGTCAAACCGCGATTTCACAATAAAAGTAGATGTAATGAAGATAAATGTTAAGGAAACAGTGTCACATATGAGACATGATGCAACAGTCATCCTGACCTTTTTTGTGTGTTTTTTTTTTGTAGACAGAAACCCCTCAGTGCTTAAATGCACAATACAAAATAACTGCTGCACTTGAAAGAGCTCTGATGTCTGACCTATTTGTGTACCTGCATCATAATTTGGTTTATCTAGGTCAGTGGTTCTTAACCTGGGTTCGATCGAACCCTAGGGGTTCGGTAAGTCGGCCTCAGGGGTTCGGCGGAGGTCAAAACACACCCGATTCTTTGTCTCAGTAAAAACTTCTACCTATCGGCGTATTATGGATACGGAAACAGCAGAAGTCACGCTGATTTGTTGTGAGTTTATGCACTGTGTTGGTTTTGTTTTTTAAACAAGGTGATGTTCATGCACGGTTCATTTTGTGCACCAGTAATAAAACATGGTAACACTTGAGTATGGGGAACGTATATTTACCATTAATTATTGTTGCTTACTAACATGCAAATTAGTAACATATTAGCTCTTAACTAGTCATTATTAAGTACTTATTAATGCCTAATTCGGCATGGCCTCATTATAACCCTAACCCTTTAACCCTAACCCTAAAACTCCAAAATAAGTCTTTGTTACTTAGAATATGTTCCCCTAGTGTCCAAAAACTTCTAAATTAAGTCGTTGTAACTTTGAATATGTTCTCCATACAAAAGTGTTACCAAAAACACATAACTTTGTCTTGAATTTGAAAAAAAAACATTTTATTTTTCACAAAGAAGGGTTTGATTAATGCGCATATGAAACTAATGGGGTTCAGTACGTCCAACAGGGTTAAGAACCACTGATCTAGGTCATTCATTATTAAATGTATTATTTTTTTCCATGTCTATTCTTAATTTTACCATCAAAAATATGTTTTACCTATTTGTCCCTAGATATCCATCCATCCATTTCCTACCGCTTATTCCCTGGAGGGTCGCGGGGGGCGCTGGTGCCTATCTCAGCTACAATCGGGCGGAAGGCGGCGTACACCCTTGACAAGTCGCCATCTCATTGCACGGCCAACACAGATAGACAACATTTGGACTCACATTCACACACTAGGGCCAATTTAGTGTTGCCAATCAACCTATCCCCAGGTGCATGTCTTTGGAGGTGGGAGGAAGCCGGAGTACTCGGAGGGAACTCACGCAGTCACGGGAGGACATGCAAACTCCACACAGAAAGACCCCGAGCTCGGGGATCGAACCCAGGACCTTGGTATTGTGAGGCACATGCACTAACCCCTGGCCGCACCGTGCTTCCCTCAAAGTCGATATGACACCTCCAAATGAGACAAGTGCAAGAAAAGAAGAAACAACAACTCCAAAGCACCGTTATTATCAGATCAATGTTAAATGTTGAAAAAGCAACATTTTATTATTGAACAATTAACATGTATTTATTTACACACCACACACAAAAGTATCGAAAATTGGTACCAGGACTTGGGAATTCAGACCATTTCATTTTAAATGATATCAAGACACGTATCGCATCGGGAAGTCCTTGCCAATACCCAGCACTAGTTGACACTTAGAATATTCAGTTTGCTTTCATTTTGTCACATATTTCCTGTGTGAAAAGAAGAGTTAGGTGTGGGAGGAAAAAAAACACAATGAGCAACATGACACTGCATAGCCGTGCTGTATGTCACAAACAACAAAGCATTCAGTAAAATATTTTTTTTTATTTAAATCAGGGGTGTCCAAACTTTTTCCATTGAGGGCCGCACACTGAAAAATCAAAGCAAGCGGGGGCCATTTATTCTAAAAAAACCATCCAATATATGTATAAAAAATATACATTTAGGCCTCCACTCAGGTTTGATCCTGGGGACCCCAAAGGGTTTTGGTAATAATAAAATGTTAAAAATGTGTCATTATTCCGTATTATTATTTATACTATTATTCAAGTTTTAAATCACTAGATCAACATTAGGTCTATCTGTCAATATGACGTTTTTAAATATTTAAGTTGTATGCTCTTTTTGTCGAAGAAAACCATATTTTTTAATGGAAAAAAATCACAAAATATGCAATATTTTCACTCAATAAAAATTTTAAATAGAATATTTGAGATTATACAATAATTGGAGCCGTGAACAACAACTCATAACACCATTGATTTTAATTCACTATTACTTTTTTGTGCAATGACACTTAAAAACATAACACACTGATCCAAAAGGGTACTACTCAGTAAAGTGTTAAAAAATAAATAATGATTTTTTTTTTTACTGTTTACTTTTAACACAATGGTCTCGAGATCAACTTCAGATCCATCCGTCAATTATAAGTTTTTTTGTTGTTTATGTTTTTTGTTTGTTCGTTTTAGGCCCTTCTTTGAAAAAAAAACAGCTCATTTTTTTATATGGCAAACACAAAATAGGCAACATTTGCCCCAAAAAATATCTCAAAGTGGAATATTTATTGTAACGTAAATGGAGCTTTGAATAGGTCAATAATTCATAATTACATTGATTTTGATTCACTTATTTTTTTTTTAAAGAAAGAAACAGCCTGCATGGCAGCTTTGTGTTATTAGAGTAAACATTGTAAAATGTTCCAGTTACAATTTACATTTGCTCTTTTATACCACGTTTTATGTGTTAATTTTTTTCAATCATATTTTTAAAAAGTGCTGTGGGGTCGTAAAAAAATGACCTGCGGGCCGCAAATGGCCCCCGGGCCGCACTTTGGACACCCCTGATTTAAATGAATGACAAAATTGGCATGGTTATTTGATTAAGACGGTAACTGGTGCTTAAATGATCATATATCATACATACGACTAAAAAGATGCCACCACATTATTCAAAGATGTTGGACAGGACAGCCGAGATAGTTTTGAGTTAAGAGGGTCTTGCGCAATCAACCAAAAGGACATGAAAGGACATGTCCACACCTACTGAGGACTAATTTTGGAAACTTGAACCCCTCCCCTTTAGCAAACATCATGATAGAAGGGAGGTTTTGTGGTGCTAAAACCTCATCTGTGACTTTCTTCATTGCAGATTTCCTGAGTTACAAATTAACAGAAGGGAGGAAAAAAATAAAACTGCAATAATATTACGGTTGCAACTATTTTGATTGTTGACTATTAACCGACTATCATAACGGTAGTCGACTAATCAGATTACAAAGTGTACACATTGTAGTTTGAGCATCAGCTTTTAAATCGAGTTTTAGATATTTTAAGCATTAGCATAAATATGACTAATTCATAAATATTTACACATACTGTAACTTTAGTGCTCATTCGGCTGTTATAAAACAAAAATAACCATTAAAATGTTGTCCATCTAAAAGCAAGGGCAGGCCAAAGAAAGTATTTACACACACAATACATACATATATATATATATATATATATATATATATATATATATATATATATATATATATATATATATATATATATATATATATATATATATATATATATATATATATATATATATATATATATATATATATATATATATATATATATATATATATATATATATATATATAAATATATATATATATATATATATATATATATATAAATATATATATATATATATATATATTCATCCATCCATGTACTACCACTTATTCCCTTTGGGGTCGCGGGGGGCGCTGGTGCCTATCTCAGCTACAATCAGGCGGAAGGCGGAGTACACCCTGGACAAGTCACCACCTCATCACAGGGCCAACACAGATAGACAGACAACATTCACACGCACATTCACACACTAGGGATCATTTACTGTTGCCAATCAACCTATCCCCAGGTGCATGTCTTTGGAAGAGGGAGGAAGCCTTTCCAGCCTTACCCTTTCCATCCTTTGTAACTGAGCTACTGTGTCAAACAATTTCCCTTGTGGATCAATAAAGTTTGTCTGAGTCTAATTATATATATATATATATATATATATATATATATATATATATATATATATATATATATATATATATATATATATATATATATATATATCTATATGCAAATACACACACACACATACATATACACATGTATATATATATATATATATATACATACATACACACACACACATAAATGCCTACATATATATATATACACATATACTGTATGTGTATATTTATACATATATACACGTATATACACATATACATACTGTATGTGTATAACAACTATTTAACTCATTCAAAAACAAGCATTTTGTGATATGTGCTGCACACAAGCATTTTAAAGATTATTAAATTACTCCTGGATTTTTAGCAATCTAATAGCCTCAATGTTTACAATTGTATCATTGATTAATTGTTAACATTTTAGCTACCTAATAGATTGGATGTTTAATCTTATGATGCCAATGCATTGGTGTCTAATTTTTCGCCTGTGTGTGTGTGATTGATGCTTTTTTTATTGTGACTTTCTCCATTGCATTGCAAATTAATGACGATTTAAAAGTACTTAAATTGATTTTGACAGAGGCGCTGTCGGACTCTGACTAAAAAGACAGTTAAATCTAGTTTTCAGACAACTTTGTATCACATTTGTTAGCGGGCTGGCAAGGTACAAGCTTACTATCTTACCTAGTTGAGAACGCATCCGCCAGATGTCCTACATTCCCCGCATTACAGATGAAGTGTCATAAAAACAAGATCTGCTTTGCAAAATGAGCAAGCTATTCATGTTTTAAAATATTTTCAGCCGCGATGTTGTTCGAGTGGCTGCGCTGACTCACGTCCCAACGGAAACTTAAGAGTGATGACGTCAAGACTGTTGTCTGTGACCAATTTTACTGTCGGTATTTGTCGACAATGTCAATGTATCAATTCACCGATAATTAATAGTACCGGAAACCCATATTTCAAAGCTTGCATCTGTTTTTACAACACATATGTCAAACACACAACCTGGTATTGTAATACTTTTTAAAATCCATCCATCCATCCATTTTGTACCGCTTGTCCCTCTCGAGGTTGCGGGGGAGCTGGAGCTTATTGATCCTAGTTTACAGATACAATGTCCAAAAACTACTGAACATCTCAATTTTGTGATTTGTACTTTTGTCATAGTTTTGTTCCATCCATCCATCTCCTACCGCTTATTCCCTTTTGGGGTGCCTATCTCAGCTACAATCGGGCAGAAGGTGGTGTACACCCTGGACAAGTCGTCAGGGCCAACACAGGCCAATTTAGTGTTGCTAATTAACCTATCCCCAAGTGCATGTCTTTGGAAGTGGGAGGAAGCCGGAGTACCCGGAGGGAACCCACGCATTCACGGGGAGGACATGCAAACTCCACACAGAAAGATCCCGAGCCTGGATTTGAACGCAGGACTGCAGGAACTTCGTATTGTGAGGCAGACGCACTAACCCCTCTGCCACCTTGAAGCCCTAGTTTTGTTCCAAAGAAGAAAAAATACCAGAGTTGACTAAATGTCAATGGATAGCTATGACAACTTTAGTCAACTTGTAAGAGCATAAAACCTCTTTCACATTTACATTTGTCTCTCATGCATATCTGTCAAACCAATGCATGTTACAGAACTCAAGACTTAATGCTAGTGTGCTGCTAGTGGGATGTGAATGTAAACACACAAGAATGCCAGTAATGTTCTAGGGAAGTGTCACTGTGATCAGATTTCTTGCCATATATAATGTTTAAGCCATGTCTGGAAAACTAAGTCAGTTTGTGAAAATAGTGCAGAACGGCTGAATGCAAGTATTCTGATAGAGATTTGACTCAATGAGCTCTTTTAAAAACAAAACACCCTTAGTGAATCGGTGTAACCATGCAATGAGTGACATCATTCATAAAACATAGCTTTTTATTCAGGTGGAGAGACACACATTGTAAAACCTAGTTGGCTTTATGTAGAGCAGGGGTCACCAAAGCGGTGCCCGCGGGCACCAGGTAGCCTGTAAGGACCAGATGAGTCGCCCGCTGGCCTATTCTAAAAATAGCTCAAATAGCAGCACTTACCAGTGAGCTGCCTCCATTTTTTTTATTGTATTTATTTACTAGCAAGCTGGTCTCGCTTTGCTCAACATTTTTAATTCTAAGAGAGACAAAACTCAAATAGAATTTGAAAATCCGAGATAATATTTTAAAGACTTTGTCTTCACTTGTTTAAATAAATTCATTCATTTTTTTACTTTGCTTCTTATAACTTTCAGAAAGACAATTTTAGAGAAAAAATACAACCTTAAAAATTATTTTGGAGATTTTTAAACACATATACATTTTTACCTTTTAAATTCCTTCCTCTTCTTTCCTGACAATTTAAATCAATGTTCAAGTAAAATTATATTTTTTAATTTTCATTTTAGCTTCTGTTTTTTTTTTAAGAAGAATATTTGTGAAATATTTATTCAAACTTATTATGATTAGAATTCAAAACAATTATTTTGGCCAAACTAGAAAATCTGTAGAATCAAATTGAAATCTTATTTCAAAGTCTTTTGAATTTCTTTTAAGATTTTTGTTCTGGAAAATCTAGAAGAAATAATGATTTGTATTTGTTAGAAATATGGCTTGGTCCAATTTGTTATATATTCTAACAAAGTGCAGATTGGATTTTAACCTATTTAAAACATGTCATCAAAATTCTAAAAATAATCTTAATCAGGAAAAATTACTAATGATGTTCCATGAATTCTTTGTTTAATTTTTTCAAAAAGATTCGAATTAGCTAGTTTTTCTCTTATTTTTTTCGGTTGAATTTTGAATTTTAAAGAGTCGAAATTGAAGATAAACTATGTTTCAAAATTTAATTTTAATTTTTTCGTGTTTTATCCTCTTTTAAACCGTTCAATTAAGTGTTTTTTTCATAACTTATTCTCTACTAAAAACCTTCCGTAGAAGGAAAAAAAAATGTACGACGGAATGATGAACAGAAATACCCTTTTTTGGGGGGAATATTTATCTGTTTCTATATTCATTTATTGTGAGAAATCATTAAGATGATCAGTGTTTCCACAAAGATAAATATCATTAATTATTAATAATAACAGAGTTAAAGGTAAATTGAGCAAATTGGCTATTTCTGGCAAGTTATTTGAGTGTGTATCAAACTGGTAGCCCTTCGCATTAATCAGTACCCAGGAAATAGCTCTTGGTTTCAAAAAGGTTGGTGACCCCTAATGTAGAGTATTTGGACAATCCTAGAGAGCAAGGGCATCAACACTTTTTATGAGCCTTGTCAGAGTTCTCCTAACTTGTTTGCCCTACCTTCACATATTTTAGAAAAGCTTTGAGGCAAAAAACACCTCTAAACTAGTTCCACCCTTTGTAAGACAGTCACTACGACTTCAATTTGCTTAATTGAACAAAGGGATGGTATAGGCTCCAGCACCCCCCACAACCCCAAAGGTACAAGCAGTAGAAAAAAATGGATAGATGGAACAAACAAAAGGTAAACCGATGAACTTTTAAGATTTAAGTATTCAACCTCTAAGACATGCCACAGATATTCAACCTGTAGATCAGCCAAAGAAATCCCAATGGAATATTTAGAAAGAGCCGGACGCCATGCCGCCAAACTATGTAGTTCCGCTTGTCCAATCACACAAACATCAGTCAAGCACTCCGCAACTGATTCCATGGTGCTGCTAAACACCCGTTTCTCTGCAGTTACACAACAGGAAAATCAGACATAACATTCCTGGCGTGACTCAGCTGGGAAAGGGGGCTAACGCCTTGATGAGATATGGAAATTTTTTTCAGCATTCTACATCATACAGTTCATCATAAATCGACACAAGCAGCAAGAGATACTGCAAGGAGTATGGGTCACTATGATGGTTTTCAAGAGGTGGTAGTTTTGTCAAGTCAGGTTCGACTTCAGGGTGCAACACGGAGGTAGAAAACTACCTACATCTAAAAATCTAACCTATCAGTAAACCACCCACATGCCTGCTTTAAGGGTCATATTGTCGACACAATTCTACAGCAATGAAACAACTTGCTTACCTTTAACATTCACAAATATTGATAGCTAAACTGAAATATAAACACATGTTGACATATATAAAAGGAATGTAATGTGTTACAGAAAAAATCTGAACTGCTCGGTTGACCTGACACAGTTCTGACCGAATATGTTGTTCGGATTAGGTTTTTCCTTGTGTTACGAATTAGTTTGGAGCGTAGAGCTCCATGATTTCCCCATTAAAAGAATGGCAGGCGGACTTGGACAACAAAAACATATTCAACTATTAATCGCGGAAAAACGTGGAAATTGAAGTAATGTGACTGAAATGCTGTCATCGTGACGACAAGGATAAATTGCAATGGTGGATTATTAGGACGGTATTCTCCGGTGTTAAAAACAACACTAATGTACACCAAACCGAAAACCGTTTCACAAAACCGTAGTAAGATCCAGGCCATGGATTTGTGACTTGTTCTACCCCTATTATACAGATACGATATTCCTATTTTGCAATTAATTTTGTTTAATTGTTAGTCTTTATAGGGCTCATGCTAGCCACTAGGGGTGTGGGAAAAAATCGATTCGAATATGAATCGAATCCGTTGTGCGATTCAGAATCGATTCTCTTTTTTTTTTTTAAATCTATTTTCATTTTTATTTTTTTAATCAATCCAACAAACCACTACACAGCAATACCATAACAATGCAATCCAATTACCAAACCAAACCTGACCCCGCAACACTCAGAACTGCAATAAACAGAGCAATTGAGAGGAGACAAACACGACACAGAACAAACCAAAAGTAGTGAAATAAAAATGAATATTATCGACAACAGTAACAATATTAGTTATGATTTCAGCGTAGCAGTGATTAAAAATCCCTCATTGACATTATCATGAGATATTTATAAAAATAAAAAAATAAAAATAGTGTCACAGCGGCTTACACTTGCATCACATCTCATAAGCTTGACAACACACTGTGTCCTATGTTTTCACAAAGATAAAATAAGTCATATTTTTGGTTTGTTTAATAGTTAAAACGAATTTACATTATTGCAATGAGTTGATAAAACATTGTCCTTTACAATTATAAAAGCTTTTTTTTTTTAATCCAATACTCTGCTAACATGTCAGCAGACTGGGGTAGATCCTGCTGAAATCCTAAGTATTGAATGAATACAGAACCATTTTGAATTGGGAAAATATTGTTTCTGAATCGAGAACTGAATAGAATCGAAAAAAATCGATATATTATCGAATCGTGACCCCAAGAATCGATATTGAATCGAATCGTGGGACACCCAAAGATTCGCAGCCCTACTAGCCACTAATGAATGCTAATTTCGTAACAGGCTTCTTGCAAAGATGTTGACTGATAAAAAAAACAAAAACTGATACTACTATGCCATGAGGCTTATCAACCCACCATGTGTATATTTCGGGGAAATGTTTCCATCCATCATCATCTACAGTGTTTATCCTGCGCAGGGTCAAGGGAATCTGGGGCCTATCCCTGCTAAATCCCTGGAAATAAATGGGATAAAAGTGCAGGGCTGATAGAGATGACACAATCATTTCATACCACAGGAATTCAGAGAAGCCATCCAACTGTCAAGAAATGAAAGTGAACCCAAATAGCATACTGATTAATCTCTTCTCAAACTGAAACTAAGCAACATCTATCTTGAGTTCGATTTGATGGTTTGAAATGTTTTTCCTTACCATCATTCCTATTATGTGTTTCTCTCACTCCAAAATCATTACACGGGGAAAGTTTATTACATGACGAGAAACAATTTGCTTGCACATCACATTTACTGGAAAAGGAGGGTAATTATCACATCTACCCCCCAAAGTCATTATGCATCCCAGCCCCCCGACTGTGACATGACAGTGTCAACTACGAGAAGGCACCCAGAAAGTCTGGACCTCTGCCAGGGTTACTTTGTTACAAACTACTCAGTCTATTCCACAAAGTGTCTAAATATAGAAACAGAGGTTGAATTACTGCAGCGACAAACCTGATAATGGTGCCAAAGGTAACGCAAGAAGACCTACCCTTTCCTGACACACTGTATAACTGTGAATAATACAATGAATACATTGCTCTCCTGTCAAGAACCTTCCTTAAGACGACAATCATGAACAACAGTGACTAATAACTATGGACTATGAATATCTGAGTTTCAAACTTTTGTTCATGTGATCTGAATGAGTCATTTTCAGAAACACTAATTATAGATAACAGTATTTATCAACTACCCCTCCAAAGACACAACTAATATTTCCACCAAACCCTGAACAGTTACATTCAAATGTTTTAGCTCCACTGAGAAGTGGAAATTTCCACTGGCAGCCCCAAACACCATGAGATTTGACATCTGAAACCCAATATGTGCAAGGACTGGCCTAAAGACCAGGTCCTTACAGGCAAAGCAAGGACATTTTCAGTACGTTTGACTGTTAATGTGATATGGTCATATGTAGACATCGGGGCTGCAAGGTGGTGTATTATCCAATACAATAACAATACAATTATAAAGGACAATGTTGTATAACTGGGAGTTTAAGGTTTTTTTCTGAAAAATTTGCATCAAAAGTCAAGCAATAGCCACCATCATGCTTATGTCACAACTTCAGATGACTGAATATCCAACACATATCAATCGCATACACAAATTTAACATACAGTACCAAGTAGATGCCAACAAAATAGATGTACTTAATAATTCTAGCAACACTCTTATCTTCAGTAACAATATTACTTTGCGAACATCTTAGTTTTGCTTTATTGTACAATTTGTTAGACGATTAAAAAAGTTAAAGGCAACAGATTGGGTCTGGAATGAATTAATAATTAAATCGTGGTGAAAATTGCTTTCGAACTTTATGTAGAAGTAAATCAGATTCAAGGAACAACAGATTTTGTTTGATATCAGTGGTTATGTCTCTAACAGCTATATCAAAACCAGTTGTAAATAAGTAGCAGAGCATGAATACGAGTCTATGACTTAGACAAATTCCAATCAAATGTTCCTTCATAACCATACAGGTTTATTTTTTAAGTTATTCCTGAGAACAACGAATGTTCTGTATTGTTGTTGGGTTAAATTTTGTTGTACCCAAACAAATCCATTCATAAGCCCAGATTTTGCAATAAAAGCCTATATTACCAATTAATCTTGAAAGAGTTTAACTGCTCCTCAAAATAGACTGGCTTGAAGCTTTAAATAGAGATGATTGCAACTCTTATGTCAAATGTATGAAAACACAAAATGTATTGGAAAAAGAGTAGCAAATAAGTGTTAGAGAAGCCTGTCAAGATTTAAAATTAACAAACGAGATTTAATAAAATGTATGACATTTTCTTAATTTGGTCTTTTGCTCAACCCGCCGGCCCCTCATAAGTGTAGCCCACCCTTTCTGCGTTGTCTCTAATGGTAATACAAGCTGACACAAACAAGAGGAACTGACACACACAGCTGTCTCGGAGAATTCCCAGCCACAGCAAGGTTTTTTTCCTACATTTTTTGTAGAAGTCAATATTTCACACAAGTATTGCCTTCAACGTGGCTCGTTCAAAGTATTAGTGATATCAGAGTGCGGATTGTAATCGCAGTTAGTTCTGAACTATGATTTTGATAGTCCAATTAAAATATTAATATTGATCATCAAGCAGGTACACAATTGTTGTAGACATACGTCTTCTGTGTTCCTTATCATTAGTTTATGTACAGCATATGTTGATTTTATGGCAAAACAGAGTGTATTGCTAGGGTTTTGATTTAAAATCTTGGGTCTTAAGCTAAAGTTGATGTTTTTTATTTTTTTAAACTTGGTTTAAATATTTCACTGTGTGTATTCGTACTCTTTGAACACATTCAACAACACTGTGATAATTTCAGTCACATTAACTGCGATATGAAATGTTTACATTGTTACATCCCTAAAAAGTAAGTAACAATAAACGGTAATACAGATAACAGCGGAAAAAGTCCCGACGGTCAGTATTAACGTATCAAATTATCGAAAAACTGCGATTGATAACAACTTAGATAAAATAATGAATGCTAACATGAAAACAAGAGACATTAACATCACTCCTTATTAAGAAACATCATACCTTAATCTAAACTTGTATATACAGTACACAATACTGTCTTTCACACCAAAGATACATTTTTCACATTGAACAAAAAGGCTGTGCGGTCTTAGCAAAAAGTGATGTTAAAACAGACAGAGGTGTCTTCAACAGAACGTAAACTTGCGTGACATCACATAGCTCGGAAGTGAAATGAAGTCATCACACAAAACAAAAAAAACAGTTTAAAACATCTGAAAATTCAAATGAAAGAAGATTAACATATATAAACACAAAAATAAAAATAATATAGCTCTTATGATGTCAGCATACTATTTAATGTTTCCTCTGCCAAGAAAGTATATTGTGTTTTAACTTGGTTAAAAGATTTCAGTGTGAGTATAAGTACTTTTTGAGCATATTCAACAATCCCGCGATAATGATAACCTTGATAATTTTGGTCAAAATCACTGTGATATAACATATTTATAGCGATACATCCCTAATCAAAACAACTAAAAACAGACTGCATTTCCAGCTAAACTTAAAAACCTGTCATTTCTGTTTGACTTAAGTTCATAAGGGGACTCCAGTAGGCACAGTAGGGGTGTGGTGAAAGTACACATTGCAAAGCCTACAAGCACCAATGCTCCAAGAGCCCTGTGGTCTGCAATTATTGTTTTGATGAACTCTCAAGCAGCCTCTAAATCTAGTTACTGTAATTGCCAAGCAATGATGGACAAATATGCTTCCTAGATTTCACCCAGTGGTGTCAAAGTGTTTTATCAAATTTAACAGTGACTTCTAATGTTGGTGAGTTGCTGGCACTTTACAGGAACCTTCTACATACCGGGGCAAACATTTGCAGTGGTCTGTTAGAAACAAAGCGTGGTCCAAGGAACGGCAGCACCTTACTGAGACACTATGTTGCACCTACATGATCCCTTGCAAAAACTACCTTGTTTAGTGTAAAAGAAAGCATTGCAATGGTGCAGAAAAGATAGAAAAAAATTAATGATATTGTGATATTCAAGACTTTGATTGATTGATTGATTGATTGATTGAAACTTTTATTAGTAGATTGCACAGTTCAGTACATATTCCGTACAATTGACCACTAAATGGTAACACCCGAATAAGTTTTTCAACTTGTTTAAGTTAATCATTAATGGATAAGGTAAGGGATGGTGTACACATCACTGTTTCATTATTCTTATTGAAAGAGCGTAGGCCCTTTTCACCGCAGAAACTTTAGCATTTGCCCTGATTAATGAAATACTCCCCTGCCTTTCCACCAAAAACTACCCACGTAAATAAAGTTCCACGGGAACTTATTTAGTGGTACTTTAAAAAGTTCCTGCAGGAACTAAAAATGGGCGGACTGTGCTGTCAAACGGCGATTGGTAAACATACAGTAGTTGGGGTGTTCCTAACACGTTGTTTTCCAAATTTCAGCGCCATTCGTGTATGCGGGATAACTTCTTTATTTATTATTTACTACCCCATACTTAAAAAAGACGAATATAAAACGACGGAAAACCTTTCATTTGCATGAACATCTGTGTGCTGAAGAACGCTGATTATTTGAACTATCTTGTAGTGTATTTAAGTTTTTACACAACCGTAGCGTTAGACCTAATTTGCTGTTTAATGCCGTTTAATTTTTATAAGCTTCATTTCGATACGCAAAGTTACGAGAAGTGGGCAGACTCTTTTAAATGCATTTACAGAGGAATATTAAGTATTCAGCCAGACTTCCAATCGGCAAAAGGGGGGCTGCTCACTATGACTCTGACACCTCGTTTTCCCAGATGAATGTGAAATAGACGAGGCAGTAAATGAGTGTAACTCAGGTAAATTACATCAAATAGTCACTATTTACTTTCTTACATCCAGTAAAAATTGTCAGCGACACTCCATTTGGGTAGATAGTTATTGGTCTCAACCAGAGTGACCGAATGCTAATGCTAACAGGCGAACGCTAAATGTATGTCTTGTCGCCGTGAGATAAGATGAGATTTGCCTCGGATGAAAAGGGCACAGCTCCCTCCCCCACTCTCACCACGTTCTACAGAGGCACTGTAGAGAGCCTACTGACCAACTGCATCTCTGTCTGGACTGGAGCCTCCAGGGTCTTCTTAGACTGGAAGTCTCTGCAGAGAGTGGTGAGGACGGCGGAAAAGATCATCAGGACTCCTCTTCCTCCTGTCCGGGAGATTGCAAAAAGCCGCTGCCTGACCAGGGCTCAGAAAATACGTAGAGACTCCTCCCACCCCCACCAAGGACTTTTTTCACTGCTGGACTCTAGAAAGAGGTTCCACAGCCTTCGTAGCAGAACCTCCAGGCTCTGTAACAGTTTCTTCCCTCAGGCCATATGACTCTTGCATGCATCATAATAATCCCATCAATTCCCCCCAAAAACAGATTAATTCGCTGGACTATAAGGACAATATAACATACATCCATGAACAAATGCAAAAGTGCAATGTATTTATGTGTACAGTAATCTATTTATATCTGTACCTTCTTTTGTAAATGCAAACCCTTTGCACCTCATTGCTCTTTTATCCTGGACTACCACAAGCAAATGCAACAACATTTTGTTCTTATCTGTACGGTCAAGTTCAAATTTGAATGACAATAAAGGAAGTCTAAGTCGGAGTCTCTAAGTCTATAAACACTGACATTTATTATTTGAGATAGGCTCCCGCAACCCCCTTGACCCCGAAAGGGACAAGCGGTAGAACATGGATGGATTTCTTATTCGTGCATTCTTATTTACAGCTGAAATGGACTCTCGTGAATTCATCATTTACAGAGAGGGTGACATTCTGACACTGGATTCTGGACAAAAAGCCTGACTTTTAATGGAAAACTTAGTACACTTTTTTTAAGTCAGTTTTTACAATTGTTGTGTTCTGTATCTTATTGTTTGTATTTAGTTTACTTACACTTTAGTAAAAGAAATATGACCTTGTAGTTTGTTTATTTACAAATATATCTATGTATATTTACAAGTATACTACACCTCTCCTCCTTACGTCATACCGATTTGCAACAAACTTGTATGAATTGCGGTGGTAACACAAACCACACAAGTCTACAGGAAACTAAAGGTTCCAGGAACTTAAAAGTTCCTAAATTTAGGAGCATACAGTGCAACACACCCAATTATGTAATAGTAAGTTGATATTGTTGGATTCATGTCTTGATGTGATGCTATGTTACGCAAAACGGCAGCTGTAAAATGCTTACGAGGCCTGTGTACGGTTACGTAATATTGTGTCTGGTCTACCTCCGTCCACATACCTCACAAGCTTTACAACATAAAGCAGTAGCTGCTGTTCCACAGAGATGTATTTTAAACTAAAGGAAGTGACTTTTTTTTTTTGGCCGTATAGACTTGTAACTGCTCAAACACAGGCAGGCACTTCAGCGAGTATTACATGCATGGCCAATAGTGCAAATTACATTACATCAATTCCGCCCATGACCCTTAAACAACCCTCAGCCACAAATAGATCGCAGTTTCTGCGTACGCACACTCGGCCATTTGTACTTGGCTGAGCTTTCCTCCTCTCTCTTCTGGCCCCGGAGGCTTGCGCTCACATTGAACATCTGTGCTTCCACCTTTTCCTCCCATAACTTCTACCTTGTTGTAGTCCTGCAATTTCTCTGACTTTGTGAATTATTTCCTGATCCTATTTCCTTATCTTATTTTGAGTTGTTGTCATTATCTACTCTGTGCACAGCAGGGGCTGTGATTGATAACTTGCAAGAAGAGCAATTACATTAATTAAATGACATGTCTATGTATTGATTGATTGGTTGATTGAAACTTTTATTAGTAGATTGCACAGTTCAGTACATATTCTGTACAATTGACCACTAAATGGTAACACCCAAACAAGTTTTTGAACTTGTTTAAGTCGGGGTCCACGTTAATCAATTCATGGTAAATGGGTAGGAACATTATATTTACTTAAGACACTTTGTGGATGAATTGTACTTGTTGAAGTAGTTTTAATGCAACATACGTTTTACATTTACTGGAGTATATTCGTGAAGAAGACATACTATTTTTACTCTGTTACATAAAAAAAATTATTGTTACATTTATGTATACTATCGTTATATTTAATCATAATCCATTGATTACTGCTTGTAAATACGTTGTTCGTCAGATAGACTTCTTCCAACGTGCACTGTCACATGATTCCGTTGCACCAATCCAACAGATTCTGGTAGTTACATGACTGCACTCGGCGGCCCCACGCTGTAAAGTGACATTAGGGCTTGCGACAAGCAGTCCGACAATCAATGTTTACATACAAACTACGAAAAATAACATTTATATGATGAGTGGTCATCTGTGTCCCAAGAAATTTTCACATTTCAGCCTACAAGAATTAGACTTCCAATTGGAGAAAACGTGTTGCGGTAAGTTGAATGGATGTGAACCCTAAAACAACTCACGATTTGATTCTGATTCTCAAGGTGACGATTTGATTCAGAGTCTATTCTCAACTCAGAGCGATTTTTGCAATATATTATTTAGTATAAAAATTATAAAACATTTCAAACTAATTGAGAAGAACTGTTCTCAAGTAACGGTGCTCCTATTTGAGAACAATTGTTGGCTGCTCTACCCACCTCTCGTCTTCGTTGAGCACACAAACGTAGATATCGCATGGGTTGGATTATTTTCAGTGTTTGTATTTTGTCCAAAAACATTCCCTTGGCTTGACTTGGCTTCATGGCATGCCTGCATGGCCACTGGCTCAGGACGAGAAATGTGTCACACTTGCTCACACTAGCCAAACATGCCATACTTTGGATGTGAAGTGTTCCCAAGCACGGGTTCAATTGGCCTTCAGTGAGTACCCCAAAAATAAATCATTGTGTAGTTGTATGCAGTGCAACTTCACTGGACCAGACTGACTGATGTAGTTATATAAAATATTACAAACAGGGCTTATTAGGGCAAACTACAACGGGAAGAAACTCTATATCAGGGGTGTCAAACTAATTTTACATCGGGGGACACATGGAGAAAAATCTACTCCGAAGTGGGCCTTTTTGGTAAAATCATGACACGATATCTTTAAAAAAAAAAGGACAACTTCAGATTGTTTACTTTGTTGAAAAATAAAACAAGAAAATTCTGAAATTGTACGAATTATAAAGGCCTACCGATATGAGATTTTCTTATTTAAACGGGGATAGCAGGTCCATTCTATGTGTCATATTTGATCATTTCGCGATATTGCCATATTTTTGCTGAAAGGATTGAGTAGAGAACATCGACGATAAAGTTTGCAACTTTTGGTCGCTAGTAAAAAAGCCTTGCCTATACCGGAAGTATGTGCGTGTGACGTCACCGGTGTGATGGCTCCTCACATCCTCACATTGTTTAGAATGTGAGCCACCAGCAGTAAGAGCAATTCGGACCGAGAAAGCGACAATTTCCCCCATTAATTTGAGCGAGGATGAAAGATTTGTGGATGAGGATATTGATAGTGAAGGACTAGAAAAAAATTTTAAAATTAAGTAAGATAAAAAGCGACGGCTACGGGCGGCGGCAGTGTGAGTGTTTCAGATGTAATTAAACACATTTACTAGGATAATTCTGGAAGACCTCTTATCTGCTTATTGTTTTAAAAGTGTTTTAGTGAGATTGTAAAGACATACCTCAAAGTCGGATGGCTGAGGTGAACACGCCAGTGTCTCTGAGAGAAGCCGAGGAGCCAAGCTCACAGCTGCCTTTTTTGACAGCTACTGCAGGAGGACGCATAATCCACTGATGTTTCCGGTAAGATATATATCACAATTTTCCCATCCAAAAACATGCTGGTTGACGTAGAGAAACATGTTCGCTTGACCGCTCTGTGTTAAAGCTTCACAACAAACAAAGAAACAACGGCTGTGTCTCGGTGCTAAAGAGAGCAGCAATCCACCGCTTTCCACCAACAGAATTCTTCTTTATAGCCTCTATTATTAATTGAACAAATTGCAAAAGATTCAGCAACACACATGTCCAAATTACTGTGTAATTATGTGATAAAAAGAGATGAATTTTAGCCATAAGTGGTGCTGAGCTGATATGTCCTCTCCAACCAATAACGTCACAAACACACGTCATCATACGCGTCATCATTCCGCAACGTTTTCAACAAGAAACTCTGCGGGAAATTTAAAATTGTAATTTAGTAAACTAAACCGGCCGTATTGGCATATGTTGCAATGTTAAGATTTCATCACTGATATATAAACTATCAGACTGCGTGGTCGGTAGTAGTGGGTTTCAGTAGGCCTTTAAGATTATGCCACATATGTAAAAATAGTTGTACTTCTGTAGCGCTTTTCTACCACTTTTTAAAGGAGCCCATTATGCAACCTCCTCCTGTAGCTGTCAAAAAGGTAGCTGTGATCTTGGCTACTCCATTGGCTTCTCTCAGAGACACTGGCGTTCACCGCACCCATGCGACTTTCAGGTATGACTTTATAATCTCACTAAAACACTATTAACACTATAAGTAGATATGGGATTTTCCAGAATTATCCTAGTAAATGTGTCTAATAACATCTGAATTGCTCACACTGCCGTCGCCTTTTTTTTTTTTTTAGTGCTTCACTCTAACTTTCCTCATCCACAAATATTTCATCCGTGCTCAAATTAATGGGGAACTCGTCGCTTTCTCGGTCCGAATTGCACTTGCTGCTGCTGGCTATGATTATAAACAATGTGAGGATGTGAGGAGCCCGACAACCCGTGACGTCACGCTTACATCGTCTGCTACTTCCAGTACAGGCAAGGCTTTTTTATTAGCGACCAAAAGTTGCGAACTTTATCGTCGATGTTCTCTACTAAATCCTTTCAGCAAAAATATGGCAATATCGCAAAATGATCAAGTATGACACATAGAATGGACCTGCTATCCCAGTTTAAATAAGAAAATCTAATTTCAGTAGGCCTGTAACTTTAACTTTAACTTTAACTTATCCGGGTGTTACCATTTAGTGGTCAGTTGTACGGAATATGTACTGAACTGTGCAATATACTCATAAAGGTTTCAATCAATCAATCAAAATTCATCGTGTGAGGCAATGAAAATTAAACAAAAAAAAAAAAAAATGGTTTGAATTGGTCCAGGTTATCAGGGACTGTTATTACTGATGGACAGGTGTCGCGGTGTGACTGCAGCCAGGCACGTAAGAAAACCCTTGTCTCTGTCACGTTCACTCCTTTGCTGCTTTTCCACTAATGCAGGGGTAAGCAACCCAGAACGTTGAAAGACCCATTTTGGACCCAAATAACAACGCTATCAAGCGCCATTCATATAAAACTTGCGGGCCACACTAAAATTAAAGGCCTACCGAAATTAGATTTTCTTATTTAAACGGGGATAGCAGGTCCATTCTATGTGTCATACTTGATCATTTCGCGATATTGCCATATTTTCGCTGAAAGGATTTAGTAGAAAACATCCACGATAAAGTTTGCAACTTTTGGTCGCTAACAGAAAAGCCCTGCCTTTACCAGAAGTCACAGACGATGACGTCATCCGTTGATGGCTCATCACATCCTCACATTGTTTTTAATGGGAGCCTCCAACAAAAAGAGCTATTCGGACCGAGAAAACGACAATTTCCCCATTAATTTGTGCGAGGATGAAAGATTTGTGTTTGAGGATATTGATAGCGACGGATTAGAAAAAAAATAAAATCAAGTTAAAAAAAAAAAAACGCGATTGCATTGGGATGGATTTCGATGTTTTTAGACACATTTACTAGGATAATTCTGGGAAATCCCTCATCTTTCTATTGTGTTGCTAGTGTTTTAGTGCGTTTAATAGTATCTGATAGTCGGAAGGGTGTGTCCACGGGTGTCTTGACGCCAGTGTCTGATGGAAGTCGACGCCAGCGGTACGGACGGCACAAGCTTAGCTGATCTCCGGTGAGTGGCGACTCTTTACCACAATTTTCTCACCGAAAACTGCTGGTTGACATTTGGTCGGGATCCATGTTCGCTTGACCGATCTGATCCATAGTAAAGTTTCACCTCCGGGAATTTTAAACAAGGAATCCCCGTGTGTTTGTGTGATTAAAGGCTAAAGCTTCCCAACTCCATCTTTCTACTTTGACTTCTCCATTATTAATTGAACAAATTGCAAAAGATTCAGCAACACAGATGTCCAAAATACTGTGTAATTATGCGATTAAAGCTGACTACTTATAGCTTGGATCGGGCTGGAAAATAATGTCCGCTACAACCCGAGACATCAAACGCGCGCGTCATCACACCCCAATGTTTTCAACAGGACACTTAACGGGAAATTTAAAATTGCAATTAATTAAACTAAAAAGGCCGTATTGGCATTTGTTGCAATGTTAAGATTTCCTCATTGATATATAAACTATCAGACTGCGTGGTCGGTAGTAGTGGGTTTTTATTAACATTGCAACACAGGCCAATACGGCCTTTTTAGTTTACTAAATTGCAATTTTGAATTTCCCGTGAGTTTTGTCTTGAAAACATCGCGTAATGATAACGTGTACGCAAGACGTCACAGGCTGTTAGGGAATATGAGCGCTGCGCACACACACAGCTAAAAGTCATCTGCTTTAACTGCATAATTACACAGTATTTTGGAGATCTGTGTTGCTGAATCCTTTGCACTTTGTTCAATTAATATTGGAGGAGTCAAAGTAGAAAGATGGAGTTGGGAAGCTTCAGCCTTTAGCCACACAAACACACGGCAATTCCTTGTTTAAATTCACAGCGGTGAAACTTTACTATGGATCACAGCAAACATGGATCCCAACCGAATGTCAACCAGCAGGTTTCGGGGAGAAAATTATGGTAAAAAGTCGCTTCTTACCGGAGATCAGCTGAGCTTGTGCCGCCCATACAGCTGACGTCGACTCCCCTGAGACACTGCGCGTCAACACACCCGTGGACGTACACATCCGACTATCAGGTTCTATTAAACTCACTAAAACACTAGCAACACATTAGAAAGATAAGGGATTTCTCAGAATTAACCTAGTAAATGTGTCTAAAAACATCAGAATCCGTCCCAATTTTTTTAACTTGTTTTTTTTTTCTAGTCTGTCGCTATCAATATCCTCAAACTTGAATCTTTCATCCTCGCTCAAATTAATGGGGAAATTGTCCTTTTCTTGGTCCGAATAGCTCTTTTTGTTGGAGGCTCCCATTGAAATCAATGTGAATATGTGAGGAGCTGTCACGCCAAATTTGTTCCCTCTACAATAACCTTCCCCCCTTCATTTACTTCCGGGGTCATGATGACACGGTCTAGCTCCAGCCTATCTTGCCGATTGTATTGTACCATATGTCCCGGCAAGAAATCTGCGTTCAAAAGACTCCGGCTTATTAGTGATTCCTAGAGCCCAAAAAAAGTCTGCGGGCTATAGAGCGTTTTCCGTTCGGGCTCCAGTACTCTGGAATGCCCTCCCGGTAACAGTTCGAGATGCTACCTCAGTAGAAGCATTTAAGTCTCACCTTAAAACTCATCTGTATACTCTAGCCTTTAAATAGACCTCCTTTTTAGACCAGTTGATCTGCCGCTTCTTTTCTTTCTCCTATGTCCCCCCCTCCCTTGTGGAGGGGGTCCGGTCCGATGACCATGGATGAAGTACTGGCTGTCCAGAGTCGAGACCCAGGATGGACCGCTCGTCGGGACCCAGGATGGACCGCTCGCCTGTATCGATTGGGGACATCTCTACGCTGCTGATCCGCCTCCGCTTGGGATGGTTTCCTGTGGATGGGACTCTCGCTGCTGTCTTGGATCCGCTTCGAACTGAACTGTCGCGGCTGTGTTGGAGCCACTATGGATTGAACTTTCACAGTATCATGTTAGACCCGCTCGACATCCATTGCTTTCAGTCCCCTAGAGGGGAAGGGTTGCCCACATCTGAGGTCCTCTCCAAGGTTTCTCATAGTCAGCATTGTCACTGGCGTCCCACTGGATGTGAATTCTCCCTGCCCACTGGGTGTGAGTTTTCCTTGGCCTTTTGTGGGTTCTTCCGAGGATGTTGTAGTCGTAATGATTTGTGCAGTCCTTTGAGACATTTGTGATTTGGGGCTATATAAATAAACATTGATTGATTGATTGATTGATTAATACAGACGTTTTGTTAACACTATATTATAAAAATATAACGCTATCTTATAAAAATACAGATGTTTTGTTAACGCTATATTATAAAAAAATTTAAAAAACAATTTACAAACACAAGCTATGGGATGACATAAGAGGAAACGTGACCCCGGAAGTGAATGCATCATCCCAGAGCTTGTGTTTGAAAATTGTTTTTTAATTTTTTTATAATATAGCGTTAACAAAACGTCTGTATTTTTATAATATAGAGTTATACCTTTATAATATAACGTTAACAAAATGTCTGTATTAATCATGACCCCGGAAGTAAATGGGGGGAGAGGGGGGGGGGCTGTAGGGGGGAAGAAATTTGGCGTGACAGAGCCAGGAAAATGTGACGTCATCGTCTGCGACTACCGGTAGAGGCAGGGCTTTTCTCTTAGCACCGAAAGTTGCGAACTTTATCGTGGATGTTCTCTACTAAATCCTTTCAGCAAAAATATGGCAATATCGCGAAATGATCAAGTATGACACATAGAATGGACCTGCTATCCCCGTTTAAATACGAAAATCTCATTTCAGTAAGCCTTTACGATGGGGGCCGCAAAATAACGTCCCGCGGGCCGCGTGTCTGAGACCCCTTTATGGCAATACACACTTTTTATTTACAAATACACTGTTGTGTTTTTCAACGTGACATTTGGCCACAACAGACAGGCACATCGCCAACATTTTGGCGTACGTCAAGGTAAGCTCGGCATCTTTAATTAGCAGCAAAGTGTCACATAGTCCTGATGTAAACTCTCCAAAAAGGACGCGAGAGCCCTCTGGGCGTATAGCTGGCAAGCTAGCTTAAAAATCCCCCGCGTGTTAAAAAAAAAAAAAAAAAGCCTACCTATACATTTATGTCCACAAATTACCACGAGGAAAATACTCACTGACGCCATTTAAAGGAATGCGTTGAGCACATGTCGGGTGTTTATTTCCCCCAAAATGTGGCTACTGTAGCATCACTGCTCGTGTGTCCAATGTTAAGTGGATGGGAGAGAAGGCGCGTCCACTCACCAAGCTAGCTGCTCTTCTGTTTACTTCACGGTCCTTTAAAAAAAAAGACACACACACACACACACACAAAAAAAAACGCGTGGACGCGTCCTTAAATCCACGAATGATGGAAAGCGGTCTTGACGATAGGCACGTTCCACACGTAAACCGGTTTCCCCCCCGCCTCCTCGATCCACACGTCGTCCTCCCACCCAGGCCAGAAGACACACACACACACAACAGTGACCGAAGCTGCAGGGTCGTGTGCGTGGGCAGTGAAGGCAGCTCTACGGAATGAGGGAGGAGGAGGAGAAGCGCTCACAAAAAGTGGACGTAGTCTGATTATCCCCTCCCTTTTTCTCATTGCCGCCAACGTTTGCCATCATTCCACATACCAGGGGTCACCAACCTTCTTGAAACCAAGACCTACTTCTTGGATACTGATTAATGCGAAGGGCTACCAGTTTGATACACACTTAAATAAATTGCCAGGAATTGCCAATTTGCTTAATTTACCTTAAAGGGGAACATTATCACAATTTCACAAGGGTTAAAACCAATAAAAATCAGTTCCCAGTGGCTTATTTTATTTTTCGAAGATTTTTTTCAAAATTTTACCCGTCCCGGAATATCCCTAAAAAAAAAGCTTTAAAGTGCCTGATTTTCGCTATCTGCGAAGCCACTGTCCATTTTCCTGTGACATCATCCAGTGATTCCAATATAAACAACATGGCGGTTACCACAGCAAGATATAGCGACATTAGCTCGGATTCAGACTCGGATTTCAGCGGCTTAAGCGATTCAACAGATTACGCATGTATTGAAACGGATGGTTGGAGTATGGAGGTAGATAGCGAAAACGAAATTGGAGAAGAAACTAAAGCTATTGAGCGAATAGCTATTGACGCTATTCAGCCATAATAATAATAATAATAATAATAATGGATTAGATTTATATCGCGCTTTTCTATTGTTAGATACTCAAAGTGCTCACAGAGAAGTGGGAACCCATCATTCATTCACAGCTGGTGGTGGTAAGCTACATCTGTAGCCACAGCTGCCCTGGGGTAGACTGACGGAAGCGCGGCTGCCAGTTTGCGCCCACGGCCCCTCCGACCACCACCAATCATTCATTCCTCATTCATTCACCAGCGTGAGTGGCACTGGGGGCAAAGTGTGAAGTGTCTTGCCCAAAGACACAACGGCAGCGATTTGGATGTTAATAGGTGGGAAGCGAACCTGCAACCCTCAGGTTTCTGGCACGGCCGCTCTACCCACTACACCATGCCGCCCCATTCCACATACCAGTGGTCACCAACCTTATTGAAACCAAGAGCTACTTTTTGGGTACTGATTAATGCGAAGGGCTACCAGTTTGATACACACTTAAATAAATTGCCAGAAATGGCCAATTTGCTCAATTTACCTTAAAGGGGAACATTGTCACAATTTCAGAAGGGTTAAAACCAATAAAAATCAGTTCCCAGTGGCTCATTTTAATTTTTGAAGTTTAAATAAGCCCGGAATATCCCTAAAAAATAGCTTTAAAGTGCCTGATTTTCGCTATCTGCGAAGCCACTGTCCATTTCCCTGTGACGTCACATAGCGATGCCAATACAAACAACCGGTGGATAGCACAGCAAGATATAGCGACATTATCTCGGATTCAGACTCGAATTTCAGCGGCTTAAGCGATTCAACAGATTACGCATGTATTGAAACGGATGGTTGGAGTATGGAGGCAGATAGCGAAAACAAAATTGAAGAACAAACTGAAGCTATTGAGCGAATAGCTATTGACGCTATTCGGGCATGTTTGCCTTAGCATCGCCGGTAAAATGTGCAGACCGACGATCGGAAGTTTCGCATCTTGTGACACTGGATAAACTTAAATCCGTCGATTGGTAAGTGTTTGTTTGGCATTAAATGTGGGTGGAAGGAAACGCTGGATGCAAATACAGCTACAAATGTACGTACAGCTAGCCTAAATAGCATGTTAGCATTGATATGCTGGCAGTCATGCCGCGACCAAATATGTCTGATTAGCACATAAGTCAATAACATCAACAAAACTCACCTTTGTGATTTCGTTGACTTTATCGTTGGGAATGCATCTGCTTGGAGTGTCGCAGGATATGCAGACATTCTTGCCATCTCTGTGCCATCTCTGTCATAGCATCGGCGGTAAAAACCAAACAAGGGACTTTCGCATCTCTTGACACTGGAGCAACTTAAATCCGTCGATTGGTAAGTGTTTGTTTGGCATTAAATGTGGGTGGAGGGGAAGGCTGGATGCATGCCGTGCTAATCGATGCACATTCTACGTAAATGAACTTAAATCCGTCCCTGATCGTGTTGTTACACCCTCCGACAACACACAGATGAGGCATGACGTCTCCAAGGTACCGGAAAACAGTCGAAAAAACGGAAAACAACAGAGCTGATTTGACTTGCTGCGTGTAATGTGGTGGAGAAAATGGCGTTGACTACCTAGGTGACGTCACGTTCTGACGTCATCGCTCCGAGAGCGATAAATAGAAAGGCGTTTAATTCGCCAAAATTCACCCATTTAGAGTTCGGAAATTGGTTAAAGAAATATATGGTCTTTTTTCTGCAACATCAAGGTATATATTGACGCTTACATAGGTCTGGTGATAATGTTCCCCTTATCTATATCTGTATAGATATAGACGGAAGGAGAAACACGGGCATGTCTGGATGACTCGCCATCATATTTCCAGTGGTTCGCTCTGAGTTACGAAAACGCTTTATTGTGAAGCTGGCTGTGGTCGTTCTGGCGTCACTTCCTCTCCGAAGTCACTTTGTAAACGATTGATGAGTCCATACAGAGCTAGGAGCTAGAGGTTCAAGAAGTACAGGGCGCACTTACCCGTGTAAAAAATTATCCAAGGAGGGGGACCTTAAATAATGGTTTATTGTGGCTGACACTGTACTTAGGCTAAATCCGGGGTGTCCAAAGTGTGGCCCGGGGGCCATTTGCGGCCCGCAGCCAATGTTTTACCGGCCCGCAGCACATCATTCTAAAAATACTAAAATATTTATATTTGTTTTAAACATTAAAAAAGTGGAATAAAAGAGCAAATAGGTGAAATGCAACGAGAAAAAGTTGCATTGTTGACTCTAATAACACCATTTTTTAAATATTTTCTCAAAAAATGATAATGAATAAAAATCAATGTTGCTATAAATTATTGATTGATTTAAGGACAAAATTGACATAAATTAAACAAATATAAAAACATGAAAAATATAAAAATTAGAAAAAAATAAATTCCATACTAATTATTTACTAATACTAATTATACAAATGATTCTATTGATTGTTTTTATAAATATACTAAACCAATTACAATATATTATCTTAAGCTGATATAGAGATTTAAGTGTTGAATGAAAAATAAAAAAAATATATAAAAAAGCATGACCTTTTTATGAATGAGGCACTTTTGGACCCCTAAGAATTTTGGTGGAATTTAATAACTGTCTTTGCTAAAAAAAAAAACTAAAAAAAAACAACAACAATAAATTCAAATACATTTTTGCTATGAATTATTGACCTATTTAGGGATCCAATTACTTCACATTAAATACTTCACTTTGAAAATCTTTTTGGGAAAAATATTGTGTATTTTGTATTTCGCCTCAAAAAATAGGGTTTTGACGAAAAGCTCGTAAAAAGTAAAACAAATAATGAAGTCGAATTAGCGATTCAAGGGTTTTATGAAAAAAAAAATATATGACTTATTTTGAACCTTGTTTAAGACTGAAACCCTTCTGGGTCCTTAAGATCTAACTTGAGGGAGCCCCAACGATTACAAAAAAAAAAAAAGTATATATTGTATTGGTTTTGAAAATGAAAAAATATCAACTTGGCCCCCGCCTGCTTTGATTTTTCGGTGTGCGGCCCTCTGTGAAAAAATTGTGGACACCCCTGGGCTAAAAAAATATTTGTTAAAGGAGTTATCCGGCTTAATGCAATGCTACCTGAATGTGACTTATTCGTCAACTTTGGGCGAGTTACGTCATTTGTGTGTGTGAGGAAAGACATAGCCTGCAAGCGGAAGTGGATATTTCATCACAACATCCGGCAAAGTCTGTTGTCAACGAACACATTTTCAGTGGATCACTAGTCAGTAGTAGGCTACGTATATGTAAAATATGAATATTTATTTTGATTCTAATGAAATAGCAATTATTTAAGCACCGGAATTGACGCTTTAGCGCAGGGGTCACCAACCTTTTTGAAACCAAGGGCTACTTCTTGGGTACTGATTAATGCGAAGGTCTACCAGTTTGATACACACTTAAATAAATTGCCAGAAATAGTCAATTTGCTCAATTTACCTTATAGAAAATGAATATATATATATATATATATATATATATATATATATATATATATATATATATATATATATATATATATATATATATATATATATATATATATATATATATATATAAAATGGGTATTTCTGTCTGTCATTCCGTCATACATTTTTTTTCCTTTTAAGGAAGGTTTTTTTTTAGAGAATAAATGATGAAAAAAACACTTAATTGAAAGGTTTAAAAGAGGAGAAAACACGAAAAAAATGAAAATTTAATCTGCAAACTGTTTATCTTCAATTTCGACTCCTTAAAATTCAAAATTTAACTGAAAAAAATAATGGAGAAAAACTAGCTCATTCGAATCTTTTCGAAAAAATTTAAAAAATAATTTATGGAACATCATTAGTAATTTTTCCTGATTAAGATTAATTTCAGAATTTTGATTACATGTTTTAAATAAGTTAAAATCCAATCTGCACTTTGTTAAAATATATAACAAATTGGACCAAGCTATATTTCTAACAAAGACAAATCATTATTTCTTCTAGATTTTCCAGAACAAAAATTTCAAAAGAAATTCAAAAGACTTTAAAATAAGATTTAAATATTATTCTACATATTTTCTAGATTTGTCAGAATAATTTATTTGAATTTTAATCATAATAAGTTTGAAGAAATATTTCACAAATATTCTTTGTCGAAAAAACAGAAGCTAAAATGAAGAATTAAATTAAAATGTATTTATTAATCTTTACAATAAAAAATAAAAAAAATACTTGAACATTGACTTGATGGATTAGATTTATATCACGCTTTTCTATTGTTATATACTCAAAGCGCTCACAGAGAAGTTGGAACCCATCATTCATTCACACCTGGTGGTGGTAAGCTACATCTGTAGCCACAGCTGCCCTGGGGTAGACTGACGGAAGTGTGGCAGCCGGTTTGCGCCTACGGCCCCTCTGACCACCACCAATCATTCATTCATCATTCATTCACCAGTGTGAGCGGCACCGGGGGCAAAGGGTGAAGTGTCCTGCCCAAGGACACAACGGCAGCGATTTGGATGTCAGTAGGTGGGAAGCGAACCTGCAACCCTAAGGTTTCTGGCACGGCCGCTCTACCCACTACGCCATGCCGCCCCGAGACTTAAATTGTTTGGAAATAAGAGGAAGGAATTTAGAAGGTAAAAAGGTATATGCGTTTCAAATCCTAAAATCATTTTAAGGTTGTATTTTTTCTCTAAAATTGTCTTTCTGAAAGTTATAAGAAGCAAAGTAAAAAAATAAATGAATTTATGTAAACAAGTGAAGACCAAGTCTTTAAAACATTTTCTTGGGTTTTTAAATTCTGTTTGAGTTTTGTCTCTCTTAGAATTAAAAATGTCGAGCAAAGCGTGACCTGCTTGTTAGTAAATAAATTAAATTTAAAAAAATAGAGGCAGCTCACAGGTAAGTGCTGCTATTTGAGCTATTTTTAGAACAGGCCAGCGGGCGACTCATCTGGTCCTTACGGGCTACCTGGTGCCCGCGGGTACCGCGCTGGTGACCCCTGCTTTAGCGTATTTGTTTACATCTGAGTTTAAAAATAAAGCTAACATAGATTCACGCTGATGTCCGTGCCTCCGCGACTGAACAGCGTTAAAAAGATTACACCATATACATCCATTCATACATTATATTACTTAAACTCATTGTCAAGGAAAAAAAACAACACACATTTTTATGGCGTTGTGACCATATCCCTCCCGTCCAAAGGCAAAACCCAGTGACTCAATTTTGGTCAAAACTGAGCTGATAATAATTTTGGAGTTACTAGGTGATATGCTTTACATTAGTGCATGCGATATTGTAATTTGTTCCAGAAGTAAGCAGCCTACTTAGTGCATGCGATATTGTAATTTGTTCCGTAAGTAAGCAGCCTACTTACGGAACAAATTACAATATCGCATACACTAATGTAAAGCATATCACCTAGTAACTCCAAAATTATTATCAGCTCAGTTTTGACCAAAATTGAGTTACTGGGTTTTGCCTTTGGACGGGAGATCTATCGTGGCGACTTTTATTTTATTTTGTAGTAGTAGTATCAACACCGGAGTCCCACAGGGATGTGTGTTGAGCCCTTTCCTGTACACACTCTACACCAATGACTGCCATAGCATCTCACCCACCACAACATACTTAAAATAGAAATGCAGCCAATATGACATACAGATAATGTGTCATGAAACATGGACAAATAAACTAAATACATAGAGGACATAAGTAAAGAAAATTAAATATACCTACAAACGAGGCATAATGATGCAATATGTACATACCTAAATAGCATGTCAGCATCGATTAGCTTGCAGGCATGCAGTGACCAAATATGCCCGATTAGTACTCTAACAAGTCAATAACCTCAACAAAGCTCACCTTTGTACATTCACGCACAGCATAAAACGTTTGGTGGACAAAATGAGACTACAAAGGAGTGGCATAAAACACGTCTTTCTGCGGCAGCGTCGGAGAAAGTTGTACATGTAAACAAACAGTCCACACAAAGGTGAGTTTAAGGGCCGCTGAAATTATTAGGACAAAACGGCGCTCGTCAAATACTCTCATCAGTGAAGCATTAACACAAACCTATTGAAGGGTGGGCTTTATAACAATTAGGAAGGTTTGTGTCATGTTTGTCCTCCTACAGAAACCATATTACAAACCCTGTTTTTATATGAATTGGGTAATTGTGTTAGATGTATATATAGACGGAATACAATGATTTGCAAATCCTTTTCAACCCATATTCAGTTGAATATGCTAAAAAGACAACATATTTCATGTTCAAACTGATAAATATAATTTTTTTGCAAATAATCATTAACTTACAATATAATGCCGGCAACACGTGACAAAGTAGTTGGGAAAGGGCATGTTCACCACTGTGTTACATCACCTTTTCTTTTAACAACACTCAATAAACGTTTGGGAACTAAAGGAAACTAATTGTTGAAGCTTCGAAAGTGGAATTCTTTACCATTCTTGCTTGATGTACAGCTTAAGTTGTTCAACAGTCCGGGGTCTCCGCTGTCGTATTTTACACTTCATAATGCGCCACATATTTTCGATGGGAGACAGATCTGGACTGCAGGCGGGCCAGGAAAGTACCTGCACTCTTTTACTACAAAGCCACGCTGTTGTAACACGTGGCTTGGCATTGTTTTGCTGTAATAAGCAGGGGCGTCCATGATAACGTTGCTTGGATAACAACATATGTTGCTCCAAAACCTGTATGGACCATTCAGCATTAATGGTCCCTTCACAGATGTGTAAGTTACCCATGCCTTGGGCACTAATACACCCCCATACCATCACAGATGCTGGCTTTTGAACTTTGCGCCTATAACAATCCGGATGGTTATTTTCCTCTTTGTTCCGGAGGACACCATGTCTACAGTTTCCAAATATAATTTGATATGTGGACTCTTCAGACTATAGAACACTTTTCCACTTTGCATCAGTCCATCTTAGATGAGCTCGGGCCCAGCGAAGCCAGCGGCGTTCCTGTGTGTTGTTGATAAATGGCTTTCACTTTGAATAGTAGAGTTTTAACTTGCACTTACACTGGGTGTAAGTGCAAGTTAAGTGCCCACTGGGTGTGAGTTTTCCTTGCCCTTTTGTGGGTTCTTCCGAGGATGTTGTAGTCGTAATGATTTGTGCAGTCCTTTGAGACATTTGTGATTTGGGGCTTTATAAATAAACATTGATTGATTGATTGATTGATACAGATGTAGCGACCAACTGTAGTTACTGACAGTGGTTTTATGAAGTGTTCCTGGGCGCATGTGGTGATATCCTTCACACGCTGATGTCGGTTTTTGATGCAGTACCGCCTGAGGGATCAAAGGTCCGTAATATCATCGCTTACATGCAGTGATTTCTCCAGATTCTCTGAACCTTTTGATGATTTTACGGACCGTAGATGGTAAAATCCCTAAATTCCTTGCAATAGCTCGTTGACAAATGTTATGAAACTGTTCCACAATTTGCTTAAAAAATGGTGACCCTCGCCCCATCCTTGTTTGTGAATTACTTAGCATTTCATCGAAGCTGCTTTTATACCCAATCGTGGCACCCACCTGTTCCCAATTAGCCTGCACACCCGTGGGATGTTCCAAGTAAGTGTTTGATGAGCATTCCTCAACTTAATCAGTATTTATTGCCACCTTTCCCAACTTCTTTGTCACGTGTTGCTGGCATCAAATTCTAAAGTTAATGATTATTTGCAAAAAAAAAAAGGTTATCAGTTTGAACATCAAATATGTTGTCTTGGTAACATATTCATTTGAATATGGGTTGAAAAGGATTTTCAAATCATTGTATTCCGTTTATATTTACATCTAACACAATTTCCCAACTCATATGCATATGGGGTTTGTATAACAAAAAACATATTTTTCACCCAATTTTTTTCCATTTCCATACATTTTTGATAAAGCTCCACGGAGCCACCAGGGCGCCGCTAAAGAGCCGCATGTGGCTCTAGAGCCGCGGGTTGCTGACCCCCGATCTAAGCCACACATCACCAAGTCCAATGCCAAGCGTGGGATGCAGTGGTGTAAAGCACGTCGCCACTGGACTCTAGAGCAGTGGGGAGGCCTTCTTTGGACTGATGAATCACGCTTTTCCATCTGGCAATCTGATGGACCAGGCTCGACTACTGCAACGTACTTCTATTCAGGATCCCCAGCAAGAACATTCAGAAGCTGCAGTACATACAAAATAGTGCTGCGAGGATCCTGATGAGAGTGCGGAAACATGACCACATCACACCAACTCTCAAATCCCTTCACTGGCTTTCTGTTCCACTCAGGATTGAATTCAAAATCTCCCTAATAACTCACTAGTGCCTCCATGGAAATGCCCCAAATCTACCTCAAGGAACTGCTCACCCCCAAATCCCCCACACGACACCTCCGCTCCATAAAGGCAGATCTCCTCCAACCTCCAAGGACAAAGCTACGAACAATTGAGACCAGGCTTTCTGCTCCGCTGCTCCCAGTCTGTGAAACGCTCTCCCTGACCACCTGAGGGCACCTCAGACTGTGGATGCTTTTAAAAAAGGCTTAAAACCCCATCTTTTTAAAGGTAAAGTTAAAGTACCAATGATTGTAACACACACACTAGGTGTGGTGGAATTTGACCCATCACCTTGATCACCCACTGGGAGGTGAGGGGAGCAGTGGGCAGCAGCAGTGCCGCGCCCGGGAATCATTTATCAATCAATCAATGTTTACTTATATAGCCCTAAATCACTAGTGTCTCAAAGGGCTGCACAAACCACAACACAAACCACTACGACATCCTCGGTAGGCCCACATAAGGGCAAGGAAAACTCACACCCAGTGGGACGTCGGTGACAATGATGACTATGAGAACCTTGGAGAGGATGAAAGCAATGGATGTTGAGCGGGTCTAACATGATACTGTGAAAGTTCAATCCATAATGGATCCAACACAGTCGCGAGAGTCCAGTCCAAAGCGGATCCAACACAGCAGCGAGAGTCCCGTTCACAGCGGAACCAGCAGGAAACCATCCCAAGCGGAGGCGGATCAGCAGCGCAGAGATGTCCCCAGCCGATACACAGGCAAGCAGTACATGGCCACCGGATCGGACCGGACCCCCGCCACAAGGGAGAGTGGGACATAGGAGAAAAAGAATAGAAACGGCAGATCAACTGGTCTAAAAAGGGAGTCTATTTAAAGGCTAGAGTATACAAATCAGTTTTAAGGTGAGACTCAAATGCTTATTTATGGTGATTCAACCCCCAATTCCAACCTTTGCTAATGAGTGCCAAGAAGGGAGGCAATGGGTCCCTTTAAAAAAGCCTTTTTATAGACATGCATGCTGGTTCTAGCTATTGGGCTGTTTCTAGTTTGTAGTTTTATATTTTATTTATCTTTATTATCTTTTTACTATTACTATTATTATTATTACTATTTTTTAAACTGTGGCACTTTGAGGTTGTTTGCTCAACGTAAAGTGCTTTTTTACGAATAAAATCTATAATTATTATTTTTATTATCACCAGTCTGGGTTTGGAGGTTTCCAGGAGAATGCTTCATTTTGGACTGCATTGTGCAGAGTGTGAAATTTGGTGGAGGAGGAATTATGGTGTCGGGTTGGTTTATCAGGAGTTAGGCTTGGCCCCTTTGTTCCAGTGAAAGGAATTTTTAATGCTCCAGGATACCAAAACATTTTGGACAATTGCATGGGATGGCACTTCAAGTTCATATGTGAGTAAAGGCAGGTTGCCAAATACGTTTGGCAATATAGTGTATAAAGACAACAATGTCATTTTTTTTGAGGACATAGAAGAATATAGTCTTATTTTTTTACAGAAACATTATTTTTCCTTCACCGATAAACCGGAGTGTTGCTCAGGCGATTTAACCGTTGAAGGTGTTGGCGGTCGCCAGCTCCCACGCATCTCACCACTTCCTACTCCAAAAATATGAATCCGGTATCCAGGAAGCCAGACTTTGGCCACCCAGCCTGCCACTTCTTTTCCTTTGAATCGAGTGGAGGAGCATGCTCGTTTCCCCCAAAATGAGCGTCACCGTGAACGCATGTCAATGAGGTGCCAGTGACAGGGGCGCCATTGTGAGATGTGTGCAGAGTGGGAGTGCCATGTGACACTCGTGAATGGGTTGCCAGGGGATGTCCAGGGGGGGAAGGATGGCAGCGACCACAAAGGTCCATTGAAGTGCAGACGAGGTACAAGACTGTCTCTGCTCTTCCTTCCCCTCCGTGGGGGAGGCTGCTGCTTGATACTGATTCAACGGAGGGATTCTTTGCAAAGAATTGGAGAGAGGAGCTCTATTGCCACCACCCTTCCTTTATTCTCTTAATGGCACTAAATGTATACTGACTGGCTTGTCCATAGTCTAATACAGGGGTGGGCAATTATTTTTTACCGGGGGCCGCAAGAGCAACCTGAGCACTGCTGGAGGGCCACATCGACAATATTGCAATTAAACTGTGCTCAATATTTTTGATATACCGTAAGATAAATAATAATAATCATAATAATAATAATTTCATTTAACCTAACTTACGGGCAGCACTGTCACGGCGCGGATTCGAACCCAAGATTCTTCCACAGCAGACTCCCACACTCCTTCTGGCAGTATGCCAGTACACGCCCCCGCACGCGCCGATCGCACCACGCCCACTCTTCTCCGCAGCTGCAGGCTGCCTGTCATCAGAGCACCTGGCAGCAATCAAGGGAACAGCATAAGATCCAGTCACTCCGTGGATCCTGTGCCGGAACGTCGTTAACTCTTGTAGTAAGCATATACGTCTCTGGCTTCCCTCTCGTTGTCCTCACCTCCTTTTGTCTCGTGCCTTTTGCCTCGATGACTTGTCCCTTGTCCTCCTTGCAGTTGCCTCCCTCGATCCTCGATCACTCGCCTGGACTCGGACCTTGTTTGCTTGCCGCCTGCCCTTGACCTGCTGCCTGTCCCCAGATCTTCCTTGAGCCTACTCTTCCTTGACCAGACAAAGGTTTCATTCAACACGCATGTACAACATTCACATGGTTAACTTCACACTTAATCCTGCAACCAACACTTAGAGTAGCATACACATCCCACACAATCATCAAAGGTTTCAATAAACCTGGTAACCTTACGTCTATCGTGGTGTCGTCTCCTTCCAGTCCTCACGTACATAATAAGCACGGTAGAACAGGGGTTAGTGCGTCTGCCTCACAATACAAAGGTCCTGAGTAGTCCTGGGTTCAATCCCGGGCTAGGATCTTTCTGTGTGGAGTTTGCATGTTCTCCCCGTGACTGCGTGGGTTCCCTCCAGATACTCCGACTTCCTCCCACCTCGAAAAACATGCACCTGGGGATAGGTTGATTGGCAACACTAAATTGGCCCTATTTTTAACACTGTTTTACACAACAATTTCTGATGTATAATACAATGCAAAAATGTCAATTTCTGCATAAGGGAAATTTCTGCCAGTTTATCCTGCATCCTCTTTAAAAGTCCAACATTTTTCTCCGTCAGATTTGGACAACCATCTGTTGTCACACCTGCCAGCTTATCCCATTTCAGTCCTAGCATGTCCAAACACGCATTTACCTCGGTGAACAAGTCATTGCCTGTGGTTGTCACTTTAATTGACTGCATGGCTGCCAGCTCCTTCGTAATTTTAAGGTCTGCAGTTAACCCACGTAAGAAGATGAGCAGCTGGTCGGTGTCACCTATGTCGCAGCTCTCAACCAAAGCCAGCGAAAAACAGTTGAAGTGGGCCGTTCTTGTTGAGCTTAAGTTCAAGGATGGACCCCGGGATGCAGAGAATGGAGGCAAGGTTGCTATGAAAAAATGAAAATATTTAATACGTTCAAAAATGGTAACTAAAGGTAATGGGGCAAAAGTGCACACCATGGGAAATGTAACAAAAGTAGTCTCTTTCAGAGGTTGGCAGAGCAAAGGCCAGGACGCACGCAGCGTGGCAAAAACTAGTCTTCTCAAATCAAGGTGGCTAGGAAACAAAAACACAACGAGGTCAAAATTACAGGAATATGCGAAGGCCACATACCAGGGAAGCAGAATCATGGAAGCACATGTCAGAGCGAAGTTCAGGAACAATAACCGGCAGGGACCAGCTGGCGGAGACGCGCTTAAATGCTACCGTGAAGTGATTAGTAGCAGGTGTGCCTCGTTGGGGAAAAAGAGACTGGGGAAAGAAACTGACAAACTAATAGAGAAGGCAGGTAGAACACAACAAACACAACAGTTCTGTTCTTCGGCTAAAGCTCCATGTTTCCAGCGATGGTCTCAACCCGCCTCGTTACAGTGCGTCGGGAGAGTGACACGTTCTCAAATGCCCCCCTCTTCTCCGGGCATATCAGCGCAACAGAGTGCAATAAGCACTCCTTAATAAACTCTCCATCAGAACACGCTTTACTTTTTCTGGCAATTTTGTGAGAAATGATGAAACTTGTCCTGACGGCTGCATCTCTGGGGGTGTGAAATTTGGCAAAAAGTCATTGTTTGCAGTTTTACCATCAAGCCTCCCTTGCACGCGCTTCATCACACATATTCCGGTATTTTTCCTCGTGCTTCGTCGTGTAGTGGCGATTCAAATTATATTTGTGTACCACAAATTAAGCACACAACTTTACCTGTCATCTCTGTAAATAAATACTTGGCAGTCCATGTCTTGTTGAAAACACGGCATTCGTCATTTTTCAGCGTGAGCTGACATCTCGGGGGTAACCGGGTATCACTTGTCGCTGTGTACCTCCACTCACAGGTTACACACGGACATACGCCCATGAATAACACTTTTCAAAATAAAAGCAGCACAGTTGTATTGCACGCACGACATATATCAGGGGTGTCAAACTCAAATACAGAGTGGGTCAAAATTTAAAACTGAACAAAGCCGCGGGCCAAGGTTGAACAAATAAACCTTTTAATAGGGACCCAAACAAGTTTTGCATTGAATATTGACCAAGCAAGGCTTATATAACTTTATAGTGACATGCATAATAATGATTCAACATATCAATGGCATGTCAAATAAAATTTAAATAAAAACTGAATGCCTCTTTTCAATTTGCAGCCTTCTGAGGTAAATATCAAAATGAAAATTTTCCACAGGCTAATAATACATTTGAAAAAAAAAATAACAATAATGAATGAATCAAACATTCAAGCCTTGAAGTAGCAAGAGAAAGTGCATGAATAAAACTTTAATTGTTGCTCAGTTTGCTACACTGATTTGCTTTAACACTGAATATGGAACAAGCAACGCTTATATAACTTAACAGTGCAAAATCAACTTTCAAAAAAAACAAAAAAACATCCATGGTATATTAAATAAAATTTTTATAAAACATTTAGTCCCTCTTTTCTATTTGCAGCCCTCTGAGTTAAATATCAACATTAACTTTTTCCACAGGCTAATAAATTTGAAAATAAAATAACAATGAGGTGGGTGGAGTTGGGGGGGCCTATATTGCAGCGTCCCAGAAGAGTTAGTGCTGCAAGGGGTTCTGGGTATTTGTTCTGTTGTGTTTATAGATAGATAGATAGTACTTTATTTATTCCGTCAGGAGAGTTCCTTCAGGAAAATTAAAATTTTCAGCACAATCCCATTCAGGTTTAGACAAACATTACAGGGAGACAGAACAGGATCGCTGACGGGTCTGCCGGCTTCCAGCGCCCCTTACAAAAAAGATGAGATAAAGGTAAACAAAGGAGGGGGATGGGGGGGGGAATAGAAGATTAAAATAAAATTTAAAAAATCGGTCTTTGCCTGGGCCCTGGAGAGGAGGTGCAGACTGAGGCCAAGGGAAAAAAACAAATAAATAAAAAAAATAAAAAAACAACTCATAACCATGGTACACATCCCTCTTCCATGTGTGTAAGAGGGAAACATCAAACATCAAAGAACACAGAGGACATTAAAGACATTAAAGCAGCAGATACAACCAGACACTTCTACATACAGCTATGAATAAAAAGTAAAAGAAACATATCCACTGTGGTGGCCTCTGCGGTGTTCCACGCCATCATCCGCTGGGGTGGAGGGAGCATGGTCAGAGACAGAAGCAGACCCAACAAAGCAACCAAGACAGCCGACTCCACTCTCGGCCAGTGTCCAGTCCGAATGGATGAGCGAGGATACGTTCAAGGTGACTGAGGTGTCCGACACCTGCTCACCCAGTCAAGACACCGCGAAGCCTCTCCGTTCCAGCGCTCAGTGCTAGCTCCGCAGCCCTGTCCCTTCATCCGCATCTCCTCCAGTACATCCAAACATACTCTGGTGTAGCAGACACCCAGCAGCTGGTCTCCATGGCCAAAAGGCTCCCGGGAGGCAGATCCAGAAGTCCACAAAAAAAGCACCACAGAGGTCACGAAAGTGCCTTGTCACACAGTCCCAAAGGGTCCCGGACCAAAAGGCAAAAAAATATAATAAGACATGAAAACAAGAGGGAAACACAAAAGGATGACACAAGAGCACAGAGCTCCTGCCTACAGCAGCCACTACAGCAGCGCCATCTTGTGCCATTTTTTATGTTGTGTTACGGTGCGGTTGTTCTCCCAAAATGTGTTTGTCGTTCTTGTTTGGTGTGGGTTCACAGTCTGGCACATATTTGTAAGTGTTAAAGTTGTTCATACGGCCATCCTTAGTGTGACCTGTATGGCTCTTGACCAAGTATGCCTTGCATTCACTTGTGTGTGTGCACAACTTGCGTATATTATGTGGCTTGGCTGGCACGCTGTTTGTATGGAGGAAAAGCGGACGTGACGACAGGATGTAGAGGACGCTAAAGAGAGTGCCTACAAGGCACGCCCCCAATATTGTTGTCTGGGTGGAAATCGGGAGAATGGTTGCCCCGGGAAATTCTCTGGAGGGGCACTGAACCTCGGGAGTCTCCGGGGAAAATCGGGAGGGTTGGCAAGTATGAGTGAATGCGGTGTTACAGCGTCACCGCCGCCTTATAATACGGGCGGGCCAGCTCTAATGTTAATTTGTTATTGCCTCAAGGGCCAAATGAAATTACACGGCGGGCCAAATTTGGCCCGCGGGTCGGAGTTTGACACCCATGACATAGATGTTTTTAAAAATGTATTTTGTCATTTGTGATTGCCGCTGTTCACATTCACTCACAATCACGCACGTACGTCCACACGGAAGTAATACAAATAACGCTTTTCAAAACAAAAGCAGCACCGTTGTATTGCACACTCGACGTAGATACTTTTTAAAATGTATTTTGTAATTTATGATTGGCCTCCCGCGGACCGGACAGGGACGCAGAATGCCCAGGTCTGGTCTAATAAGTACGTGTCTATTCAGCACTGAAGTCAGGTGCATCCAACACTTGTGTACAATATTTTTGCAATTCACTTATTATAATTGTTATTAGTCATTAGTCAATAAAGAGCAGGTTCAACCCACACTAAATCAACTTTATTAGTGGTGAATGTAAATATCATTGCTTGTTTTGTATTGAAGCTATTTTCTTGGACTGTTGTAAAAACACACCTACTTTTAATATTTACTTAATATGATCTGATATTACAGTGGGGCAAAAAAAGTATTTAGTCAGCCACCGATTGTGCAAGTTCTCCCACTTAAAATGATGACAGAGGTCTGTAATTTTCATCATAGGTACACTTCAACTGTGAGAGACAGAATGTGAAAAAAAAATCCCCGAATTCACATTGTAGGAATTTAAAAAAAATTGTTTGTAAATTATGGTGGAAAATAAGTATTTGGTCAACCATTCAAAGCTCTCACTGATGGAAGGAGGTTTTGGCTCAAAATCTCACGATACATGGCCCCATTCATTCTTTCTTTAACACGGCTCAATCGTCCTGTCCCCCTTAGCAGAAAAACAGCCCCAAAGCATGATGTTTCCACCCCCATGCTTCACAGTAGGTGTGGTGTTCTTGGGATGTAACTCAGTATTCTTCTTCCTCCAAACACGACAAGTTGAGTTTATACCAAAATGGATACATGGATGATACAGCAGAGGATTGGGAGAATGTCATGTGATCAGATGAAACCAAAACAGAACTTTTTTGCATAAACTCAACTCGTCGTGTTTGGAGGAAGAAGAATACTGAGTTGCATCCCAAGAACACCACACCTACTGTGAAGCATGGAGGTGGAAACATCATGCTTTGGGGCTGTTTTTCTGCTAAGGGGACAGGACGATTGATCCGTGTTAAGGAAAAAATGAATGGGGCCATGTATTGTGAGATTTTGAGACAAAACCTCCTTCCATCAGTGAGAGCTTCGAATGGTTGACCAAATACTTATTTTCCACAATAATTTACAAATAAATTCTTTAAAATTCCTACAATGTGAATTCCTGGATTTTTTTTCACATTCTGTCTCTCACAGTTGAAGTGTACCTATGATGAAAATTACAGACCTCTGTCATCATTTTAAGTGGGAGAACTTGCACAATCGGTGGCTGACTAAATACTTTTTTGCCCCACTGTACATTTACACCCTCTTCCCTTGTTAAAAAAACAAAACAAACAAAAAACTCTTTTACAACTTTTATTTTAATTTTCAAACGTGAAGGACTAAAATCCCTGATATGAATAAACCCTTTGTGCGGGGTAAAAAACCTGAGACTTTTGCCAGATTTCTCCATTTTGTACCATCATAATCATAGTGTCAATATTCTTAAAATATACATTACCTGTGAATATAACCAAATAACATTGATGCACAGTACAGGCCAAAAGTTTGGACTTACCTTCTCATTTCAATGTGTTTTCTTTATTTTCATGACTATTTACATTGTAGATTGTCACTGAAGCCATCGAAACTATGACACCTCCATCCATCCATCCATCCATCCATCCATCCATCCATCCATCTTCTTCCGCTTATCCGAGGTCGGGTCGCGGGGGCAGCGGCCTAAGCAGGGAAGCCCAGACTTCCCTCTCCCCAGCCACTTCGTCTAGCTCTTCCCGGGGGATCCCGATGCTTTCCCAGGCCAGCCGGGAGACATAGTCTTCCCAACGTGTCCTGGGTCTACCCCGTGGCTTCCTACCGGTTGGACGTGCCCTAAACAACTCTCTAGGGAGGCGTTCGGGTGGCATCCTGACCAGATGCCCGAACCACCTCATCTGGCTCCTCTCGATGTGGAGGAGCAGCAGCTTTACTTTGAGTTCCTCCCGGATGGCAGAGCTTCTCACCCTATTTCTAAGGGAGAGCCCCGCCACACGGCGGAGGAAACTCATTTCGGCCGCTTGTAGTGAAGTGAAGTGAATTATATTTATATAGCGCTTTTTCTCTAGTGACTCAAAGCGCTTTACATAGTGAAACCCAATATCTAAGTTACATTCAAACCAGTGTGGGTGGCACTGGAAGCAGGTGGGTAAAGTGTCTTGCCCAAGGACACAACCGCAGTGACTAGGATGGCGGAAGCGGGAATCGAACCTGCAACCCTCAAGTTGCTGGCAAGGCCACTCTACCAACCGAGCTAAACCGCTTGTACCCATGATCTTGTCCTTTCGGTCATGACCCAAAGCTCATGACCATAGGTGAGGATGGGAACGTAAATCGACCGGTAAATTGAGAGCTTTGCCTTCCGGCTCAGCTCCTTCTTCACCACAACGGATCGATACAACGTCCGCATTACTGAATACGCCGCACCAATCTGCCTGTCGATCTCACGATCCACTCTTCCAACACTTGTGAAAAAGACTCCTAGGTACTTGAACTCCTCCACTTGGGGCAGGGTCTCCTCCCCAACCCGGAGATGGCACTCCACCCTTTTCCGGGCGAGAACCATGGACTCGGACTTGGAGGTGCTGATTCTCATTCCGGTCGCTTCACTACGAGACCTACGAAGTAAAAACCCTTCCAGGTGACTGCCTATTGAAGCACATTGAGAGAATGCCAAGAGTGTGCAGAGCAGTAATCAGAACAAAGGGTGGCTATTTTGAAGAAACTAGAATACAAAACATGTTTTCAGTTACAGTTGTGATCAAAATTATTCAACCCCCACACAATTTTGGTGCTTTAGCAAGTTGGACATTTATTCCGTATTTTGTTTATAGTCATATCAAATAATGATGTGTCAAATAGACAAATGCAACTTGAATTGTAACACTGAATTTTACAAAATACCAAAAAAGGAAATTTTTCTTAATATCTCATTGACAAAATGATTCAACCCCCTACTTACATGCATCTTTAGTACTTAGTAGAACACCCTTTGGCAGTAATAACATCCTTCAAACGTGATACATAACCGGACACAAGCTTCTTGCAACCATCTACAGGTATTTTAGCCCATTCCTCTTGGGCAAAAGCCTCCATTTCATTCATATTCTTGGGCTTGCATGCTGCAACTGCCTTCTTCAAGTCCCACCACAGCTTTTCTATAGGATTTAGGTCTGGCGACTGGGAAGGCCACTCCAGAGTCTACCAGCCCTTCTTCTGCAACCACTCTGATGTTGATTTGGAGGTATGCTTGGGATCGTTGTCCTGTTGGAAGGTCCAACGTCTCCCAAGCCTCAGCTTTGTCACTGACTTCATGACAGTTGCAGCTAATATATCCTGGTAGGAAATAAAATTCATAATGCCTTGAAAGCGCTGGAGATTCCCGGTACCTGAGGCAGAGAAACAGCCCCAGAACATGATTGACCCCCCACCATGCTTAACAGTAGGCAAGGTGTTCTTCTCTTTGTAAGTTTAATTGTTTCTCCTCCAGACATAACGTTGATTCATAGGCCCAACGAGATCCAGTTTTGTCTCATCACTCCATAGAATCAATCAATCAATCAATCAATGTTTACTTATATAGCCCTAAATCACTAGTGTCTCAAAGGGCTGCACAAACCACTACGACATCCTCGGTAGGCCCACATAAGGGCAAGGAAAACTCACACCCAGTGGGGCGTCGGTGACAATAATGGCTAAGAACCTTGGAGAGGACGAAAGCAATGGATGTCGAGCAGGTCTAACATGATACTGTGAAAGTTCAATCCATAATGGATCCAACACAGTCGCGAGAGTCCTGTCCAAAGCGGAGCCAGCAGGAAAACATCCCAAGCAGAGGCGGATCAGCAGCGCAGAGATGTCCCCAGCCGATACACAGGCAAGCAGTACATGGCCACCGGATCGGACCGGACCCCCTCCATGAGGGAGAGTGGGACATAGGAGAAAAAGAAAAGAAACGGCAGATCAACTGGTCTAAAAAGGGAGTCTATTTAAAGGCTAGAGTATACAAATGAGTTTTAAGGTGAGACTTAAATGCTTCTACTGAGGTGGCATCTCGAACTGTTACCGGGAGGGCATTCCAGAGTACTGGAGCCCGAAATGAAAACGCTCTATAGCCCGCAGACTTTTTTTGGGCTTTGGGAATCACTAATAAGCCGGAGTCCTTTGAATGCAGATTTCTTGCCGGGACATATGGTACAATACAATCGGCAAAATAAGATGGAGCTAGACCATGTAGTATTTTATACGTAAGTAGTAAAACCTTAAAGTCACATCTTAAGTGCACAGGAAGCCAGTGCTGGTGAGCCAGTACAGGCGTAATATGATCAAACTTTCTTGTTCTTGTCAAAAGTCTAGCAGCCGCATTTTGTACCAACTGTAATCTTTTAATGCTAGACATGGGGAGAAAATAATACGTTACAGTAATCGAGGCGAGACGTAACAAACGCATGGATAATGATCTCAGCGTCTTTAGTGGACAGAATGGAGCGAATTTTAGCGATATTACGGAGATGAAAGAAGGCCGTTTTAGTAACGCTTTTAATGTGTGACTCAAAGGAGAGAGTTGGGTCGAAGATAATACCCAGATTCTTTACCGTGTCGCCTTGTTTAATTGTTTGGTTGTCAAATGTTAGAGTTGTATTATTAAATAGAGGTCGGTGTCTAGAAGAGTTTCCCAAAATATTTTGGGTTTGTCCAGATGATTTTTGGCATACTGGAGTCTATTTTTCTTGTGCCTGGTAGTCAGAAGTGGGGTGCGCCTGGGAGTTCTGGCATGGAGGCCTTCATCTCGTAGTGCGCGCCTTATTGTCTGGGACGAAACCTGCGTTCCCCCTTCTGCAATGTCCTGTTGTCGTTCCTCAGCTGTTACCCGGGGATTTTTCACCACTGTACGCTTCAAATACCGGACAGCAGTTGCACACAGCATCCTCTTTCTACCACGCCCAGGTAGTGTTTCCACTGTGCCTTTAGCTTTAAACTTGCGAATTATGCTCCCAACTGTGTCTCTTGGAATGTGTAATGTCTTTGCTATTTTCTTATATCCATATCCTTTCTTATGAAGAGAAATTACCTCCTCTCTTGACTTCTTTGGCCACTGCCTGGACTTCACCATGTTGCAAATACACAATTGACCATCTACAAGAAGCTGAGCGTCACAGTCTTTTTCAATCAGTTTAATTGTTGCTCGTTATGGTTCTAATCACATCTACAGGTGTTTCCAACACCTGATTGAAAAGACCTTATTCAAATTATGTTCTTAAGAGTTATGATCTTCAAGGGGTTGAATAATTTTGTCAATGAGATATTAAGAGAATTGACACTGTTTGGTATGTTACAAAATATAATGTTGTAATTCAAGTTGCATTTGTCTATTTAATGCATCTTTATTTGATATGACTATAAACAAAATACAGAATAAATATCCACCCATCCATTTTCTACCGCTTATTCCCTTTCGGGGTCGCGGGGGGCGCTGGCGCCTATCTCAGCTACAATCGGGCGTAAGGCAGGGTACACCCTGGACAAGTCGCCACCTTATCGCAGGGCCAACACAGATAGACTCACATTCACACACTAGGGCCCATTTAGTGTTGCCAATCAACCTATCCCCAGGTGCATGTCTTTGGAGGTGGGAGGGGCCTATTCCCAGGTGCATGTCTTTGGAGAATAACTATCCAACTTGCTAAAACACCAAAATTGTGTGGGGGTTGAATAATTTTGATCCCAACTGTATTTCACCTGTTTTTGTTAAGTACATAACTCCACATGTGTCCATTTGTAGTTTTGATGCCTTCAGTGACAAAAATAAAGAAAACCCATTGAATGAGAAGGTGTGTCCAACATTTTGGCCTGTACGGTATGTATTTTAAAAATGTTTTTGGGACGTTTGTGTAAATGTTTTCAGCTAAAAGTTCATAAAATCTATGACATGGATGAATGTGCTTGAGCATTCATGGTCTTACGCACACAACATTATGTGATTATGTTCTATTTTCATTTATTAGGTTAAGTTGCATTTGTTTTTTTCAAAATGCCATTCAAGCTATATTGTAATATTATATTTAAAAAAAAAAGAAGAGTCAATGAACCCAATTTTACATCACTTAATGCCTACATAGGACTTATATGGTTTTACTGCCACCTATTGGCAAAAAATATACACACTCAGGTTGACATTTTAGACAAGGTGACAAAATACAATAGTTTAAAAGCACATTTTAAACAGGTAATATAATAATAAATGGTGCACTTTATATATATAATTTTAGGTCATATACAGAATATCCAAAATACATGTTTGCTGAAAATCCTATAGGTTTATTTTACTATGATGAGTCAATGAAGTTTTAAACCAATTTTCTGTAAATGTTTTACTTCTAAATTCATTGAGAATCATACGTTGTTAATTGTTCACGTCAGAAAAGAGAGCGTATATTCACATAGCGTTAAACTAAGAAGAAATGATCGTCGACCTGAGGGGACATTATTTTCGCTGCATCCTTAAATAACCACATTTTGACCTAATTCATTTTTCTGTGCAGACTTTTGGACCGTACTGTCAATTGAAATAAATGTGGGACAATGCTGGATAGTGGTGCTTGTTTTTTTTAATGGGGAATTTCACCAATATTTGTTTTTTTTAAATCACATAAATCTTTATTGTGAGACTTCAGCTCAGTCAACATTGTAAGTATTGACGCCATGTCAACATGTGTGTCACATTTATACATGTTTGTTTTGTCTATATTGCAAGCGTGTGCCAGTTAAGACTTTAAAATGGAAAAATGTGACGATAACCATAAAACAGGAAGTGAAGCAAATTGAGCAACGTGCAGTTGAAAAGTGGTAGTCTCAGTATACTGTCTGCAAAATAGTCCCATCGTTATCTGGGTATCTATTAGGGTTGTGCAATATACCGGTACTAATGAATTAAAAACAGTACTATATTGCTTCTGAAAAATACCGGTACTTTTTTACCGTCATCATGTCGTGACATAGCGGGTAAAACGAGCAGATGCACATATTAGGAAACGCACATGCACGTAGCACTTACAAGCGGAAACAGTGTGGAGACAGAGAAGGAGGAATGGATGCATTTTGGCTTAAAAACAAACAATAAAGTTGAAGCTATAAACACTGAAGCCCTGCGCTGCAAGATATGCTTAGCTCTTGCTTTTGTTAACCGCTAGCTAGTGAGCGGCTAACGTTCCTCCGCAGTCGCCAGTGTTTTAGCTGCTTCTTAATCGCTAACCCTTGCCACCATGGCAACAAATAAACTACGTTCCTTACAGGCATCATCCCTGCAGGACGACAAAATAGCTAAACATGCTTCACTACACGCCACAGCTCGTCAATGTAAACAAATGCCGTCGACTGTAATGATACCAAGTACAAGAACCGTAAATAGTTGATACTACAATGATTGAATGATATTTTTTATTATTAAAACATCTTTTGTCTTTTTTAAATTATTTATAAATCCATGAAATACATCCCTGGGCACAGGGGAACTTTATTTATGACCAATGTATGATCCTGTAACTACTTGGTATTAGATTAGCGGGGTGTATAAAATAGTCAGGAAGTATCATGAATACAAAGGATTCTGGGTATTTGTTGTGTTGCGTTTATGTTGTGTTACTGTGAGGATGTTCTCCCGAAATGTGTTTGTCGTTCTTAATTGGTGTGGCTGCACAGCATGGCGCATATTACTAAGAGTGTTAAAATTGTTTATATCACAACCATTAGTGTACTGTGTGTCACCCAGTATGCCTTGCAGTCGTGTGCGTGTTGCCGCAGAAGCCACACACAACATGTTGCTGGACTGACAAGCAGATCGTAAATGCTGTAGAAGGCGACAAAGACAATGGCTTCATAGCACGCCCTAATACTTATTATCTGGGCGACTGCCGGCATTCATTCAAGAGAATAATAGCATCTCCTATTGTCTTCTTCGCTTTATGACACGAGTCTTGAATGGCTCTTTGAATGGCAAAAGATACCGATCCCAGAACCATGTATATCAAATATTTCCGAATGGTTCAATCGCCACCCGCCCGCATCTAATTAAAATCTATTTTTTCGTCATGTCAACCGCCCGACCCGCGGTTTATCCGCGGACTCCGCGGATGAGACCGCAAACCGCGGATCTCTAGTGTGTGTCAAAAACCAAGAGTGTGTATGGTGAAAGACTATGTGAAGTATTTAATTGGAACGTTTTACCGTAAGTGTTGGAGGTGCGTGTTGAGAGGCGCGGTGCTGTCAGACAAGGGCAAGAGAGGCAGGGTTGTCCAGGTGCGGAAACGTGGTCGAGAGGTAGGAGCTAAGCACGAGGAAGACAGGGAAGATCCGGGCGCACAAGATGCGCAGCTTGAGTCGGGGATGCACACAGGGAAGGTACAGATTACTATATTCCGGCACCGGTATGCTAAGTAGTGCAGGCTTATGAAGGCAGGTCCTTCATTACGGGCAGGTTTGGTGATTGCTGGTGAATGATCACAGCTGGCGGCTGTTGCAGGGTAGTGACGCGCGCGGCGCGTCCCAGGATGTGCGTGGCCGTGGTTGTGTCCCGAGGTGCGACACGCAGAGCGCAAGGATGAGGGCGCATTCCAATGCGCCCTGACCGTGACACTCTGATCCTGAGGCCTGATCCTTGCCCTCACTAACGAACCCCGAGCACAAAGCGCGTTACAGTGGTACACAACTGGCCGGTGGCTGGTAAACACAGGAGAAGGAAATGTCTGAGCACAACCCCCTGACGGCGCTGGGGCAGATGGACATGGTCCGCCAGCAAATGGCCCAACAAGGGCAGATCCTGTAGCCGATGGCAGGCAGGTTGGGAGCGGCACCACCAACAGGCCCTGCGGCCTCCATGCAGCGAATGGCGGAGGCCGAAGATCCGTCTTCGAGGCCACGGCGGCATCATGCAGTTGACCTGAAGAGGAGTGGGGGTTGCGTCTGATGCCGCTGCTTGCGGGCGAGGCACAGCGGGCGGCACTGAGCCTACCAGCGAGCTCCCGGGTGCAGTTCCCGGACCTGAGGCGGGCCATTTTGGACTGAGTCAGCAGCACGGCGGAAGACCACCGACGCCGCTTCCAGGCACTGAGGCTTGGCCCGGAGGAATTCCCGCAGCAATTAAGAGACGCAGCAACCCGATGGCTGAACCCGACAAGGCCCGACAGCCCCATGCTTGAACTGATCCTCCTTGAGCAATTCCTGGAGGTTATCGGCATGGGTCCGCTATCGCTGCCCACGCGACCAAACAGCGGCGGTGACGCTGGCCGAACACCACCTGGCCATGCACCGGGTAGCGCGGCGGGAGCAGGCGGCCCTGAGGAGGACCGAGCGCCCGGTACCAGCCCCGCGCCAATGACCTGTGCAGAGGGAGGAGGAGGCAACATCGATGCCGCGACACCGCCCAGCACAGGCAGCCGTGACCCGCGCACAGGTCCACACACCACACACCCCAACACAGCGCAGGATGCGCCAACAACACCCGCCGGTGGGCAACCCGGGGTTTTAGTCTCTCCTCTGCTCGTCCTCCGAGCGCTTCTGAGATGGGGCTTCCCCCGCAGACGGCGCTTCGAGCACCTGGGCAGGTGTGCTGGAGGTGCGGGCAACCCGGTCACGTACGGAGGAAGTGCCCGCTGATGGAGGTGGGACAGGTGATGTGGGTTGTCGGCCCTCCAGCGCCCTCCCCCGATCCGGGAGAGGCGTATTGCGTTCCGGTAAGAGCACAAGGGAGTACATACCGGGCAATGGTGGAGTCGGGCTGTAGGCAGTCCATGATCCACCAAAATCTGGTTCCACGGGTGAAAATTAAATGATTGTGCATGAATACCCTATTGTGCCAGTGGAAATTTGGTATTATATTATTTATTTATTTATTTACAACCCAAGAAGACAACAAAAAGAATCACTGACTCTGACCCTGAGGCCTGATCCTTCCTGTCACCAACGAACCCCGAGCACGAAGCTCATTACAAGTGTAGATAGAAGATGTTCAAACAGAAAGTAAGCAGAACAATTAGATTGATAATCCATCATAATTTTGACAAAATAATACAATGGGAAATGACATAATATGTTACTACTAAAAGAAAACGTGTCTAGTATGTTTAATCTTATTTAATACCAAAATTGTTCTTTAATTGCAATAATCAACATATGTTCTATGTATCAAAAGCTTTTCTGTGAAATAAAGCTCATAATGAAATATTGAAAACAATGGAAAAGTATCAAAATAGTATCGACATACATTTTGGTACCAAAACCAGTACCACCCTGAGAACGATAAATTGTGAGTTCAAACCCTGGTCGAGTCATACCAAAGACTATAAAAACGGGACCCATTACCTCCCTGCTTGGCACTCAGCATCAAGGGTTGGAATTGGGGGTTGAATCACCAAAAAAATGATTCCCGGCCGCGGCCACCGCTGCTGATCACTGCTCCCCTCACCTCCCAGGGTGATGGGTCAAATGCAGAGAATAATTTCACCACACGTAGTGTGTGTGTGACTGTCATTGGTACGTTAAATGTTTAACTTCAACAATATAGTAGTACCAGGACAACCCTACAATCCCTAGAATTCTTCTTTATGCCTGTAGGACAGTTGGGAATGTTAACACATGGTCAGATGTTCTACTGTACTCTATTTAATCATTAAGGACTAGGAATATACTGGGCATTAACTGTAATAGGAAACTGACCTATAGAGGGCAGTGTTGCTTTGCTGGACTACTGTGTAGTGCAGTGGTTCTCAACCTTTTTTCAATGATGTACATTGTTTTTTTATTCAAGTACCCCCTATTCAGAGCAAATCATTTTTGGTTGGAAAAAAGGAGATAAAGAAGTAAAATACAGGACTATGTCATCAGTTTCTGATTCATTAAATTGTATTGCTCATTTGTAGTGGTCTTTCTCGAACTATTTGGAAAAAACGATATAAAAATAACTAAAAACTTGTAAAAAAAAAAAAAAAGTAATTCCATTAAAAATAAAGATTTTTACACATAAAAGTAATCCTCCTCCACATCGAGAAGAGCCAGATGAGGTGGTTCGGGTATCTGGTCAGGATGCCACCCGAACGCCAATCGGTAGGAGGCCACGGGGAAGACCCAGGACACGTTGGGAAGACTATGTCTCCCGGCTGGCCTGGGAACGCCTCGGGATCCCCCGGGAAGAGCTAGACGAAGTGGCTGGGGAGAGGGAAGTCTGGGCTTCCCTGCTTAGGCTGCTGCCCCCGTGACCCGACCTCGGATAAGCGGAAGAAGATGGATGGATGGATGGACGGAAGTAATCATCAACGTAAAGTCCCCTCTTTGGGGATTGTAATAGAGATCCATCTGGATTCATGAACTTAATTCTAAACATTTCTTCACAAAAAAGGAAATCTTTAACATCAATATTTATGGAACATGTCCACAAAATATCTCGCTGTAAACACTAAATATTGTATTATTGCATTTCTTTTCACAGTTTATGAACTTACATTCATATTTTGTTGAAGTATTATTTAATAAATATATTTCTAAAGAGTTTTTGAATTTTTTAGAATATTTTTAAAAAATCTCACGTACCCCTTGGCATACCTTCAAGTACCCCCAGGGGTACACGTACCCCCATTTGAGAACCACTGGTGTAGTGGGTCCTTCTATTTTCTTGTACAGTTTGTCTTAAGTGGGGTTTCAGGTGATTTTTTTGCACACAAACAGACAACCGTTCACACATACGCACGGTTTATCATGCAGAGATTCAAACCACAACCTGGGTGTGAAGCAGGCGTGATAACCGCTCGGTCACCGCGTCTTATGTATTATCTACATCAGGGGTGTCAAACTCAAATACAGAGTGGGCCAAAATTTAAAACTGAACAAAGCAGCGGGCCAAAATTGAAAAAAATGAACCTTTTAATAGGGACCCAAAGAAGTTTTGCATTGACTATTGAACAATCAAGGCTTATATACTTTTATAGTGACATGTAAAATCCAGTTACAAACAATAAAAAATATCAATGGCATATCAAATAACATTTGAATAAAAATTGAATGACTCTATTCTATTTGCATCCTTCTGAGGTAAATATCAAAACAAACTTTTTCCGCAGGCTAATAATACATTTGAAAATAAAATAACAATGAATGAATCAAATATTCAAGCCTTTAAGTAGCAAGAGAAAGTGCATGAAAAAAAAACTTAATTATTGCTCAGTTTGCTACACTGATTTGCTTTAACACTGAATATGGAAAAAGCAACGCTTATATAACTTAATAATGCAAAATCAACTTTAAAAAAACTAACGAAAAAACATCAATGGTATAAAAACATTTTAAATGAAAAATTGAAAGCTTCTTTTCTATTTGCAGCCTTCTGAGGTAAATATCAACATTAACTTTTTCCACAGGCGAATACATTTGAAAATAAAGTAACAATGAATAAATCAACCATTCAGGGCTTTTTACTGCTCAGTTTGCGACACACGGTTGTTGGTAGCAAGCGGTGTATATTGTAGCATCCCGGAAGAGTTAGTGCTGCAAGGGTTCTGGGTATTTGTACTGTTGTGTTTATGTTGTGTTACGTTGCGGATGTTCTCCCGAAAATGTGTTTGTCATTCTTGCTTAGTGTGGGTTCACAGTGTGGTGCATATTTGTAACAGTGTTAAAGTTGTTTATACGGCCACCCTCAGTGTGACCTGTATGGCTTTTGAATAAGTATACCTTGCATTCACTTCTGTGTGTGTAAAAGCCGCATATATTATGTGAAGGAAAACCTGACGTCAGGTTGTAGAAGACGCTAAAGGCAGTGCCTTTAAGGCACGCCCCCAATATTGTTGTACGGGTAGAAATCGGGAGAAATTTGGGAGAATTGTTGCCCCGTGAGATTTTCGGGAGGGGCACTGAAATTCGGGAGTCTCCCAGGAAAATTGGGAGGGTTGGCAAGTATGAGTATTAGCGGTGAATGTGGTGTACCGGCGGGCCAGCTCTAATGTTAATTGGAAATTGCCTCAAGGGCCAAATTAAATGACATGGCGGGCCAAATTTGGCCCGCGGGCCAGAGTTTGACACCCATGATCTACATTCTATCATGTATTACCTGACTTGCAGAGGGTTCATGTTTAAATGTTCAGTTCTGTTCAGTTCAGTTTCAGTTCTCACAAAACAGTAATGATGATTGTGCTTTGTATCAAATCATATCTGAAGAAGAGAGTATTATGTGAGATGGACAAAGCGCATTCATGTGAAACCGTCGAGCCACATTGTTCTATGACCTGAGAAATTGTGCACCCGGAGCTTCTTTTTTTTTTTTTATAATCACAGAAAAAAGATACCAACAAAGACTTCCTTATTTGTTGTGCACATGTTGCAGACATTCTCTCTGTTTGTTTTTACGCATGATTTTTTTTTTTTTAATTATCTTAAAGGCCTACTGAAATGAGATTTTCTTATTTAAACGGGGATAGCAGGTCCATTCTATGTGTCATACTTGATCATTTTGCGATACTGCCATATTTTTGCTGAAAGGATTTAGTAGAGAACATCCACGATAAAGTTCGCAACTGGAGAAAAGCCATGCCTCTACCGGATGACGTCACATGTTTGATGGCTCCTCACATCTTCACATTGTTTTTAATGGGAGCCTCCAACAAAAAGTGCTATTCGGACCGAGAAAACGACAATTTCCCCATTAATTTGAGCGAGGATGAAAGATTTGTGTTTGAGGATATTGATAGCGACAGACTAGAAAACAAAACAAAAAAAAAAAAAAACGCGATTGCATTGGGACGGATTCAAATGTTTTTAGACACATTTACTAGGATAATTCTGGGAAAGCCCTTATCTTTCTATTGTGTTGCGAGTGTTTTAGTGAGTTAAATAGTACCTGATAGTCAGAGGGGTTCGTCCACGGGTGTGTTGACGCGCAGTGTCTCAGGGGAGTCGACGGCAGCTATGGACGGCACAAGCTCAGCTCATCTCCAATAAGAAGCAACTTTTTACCACAATTTTCCCACCGAAACCTGCTGATTGACATTCGGTTGGGATCTATGTTCGCTGTGATCCATTAAAGTTTCACCTCTGTGAATTTTAAACAAGGAATCACCGTGTGTTTGTGTGGCTAAAGGCTAAAGCTTCTCAACTCCATCTTTCTACTTTGACTTCTCCAATATTAATTGAACAAATTGCAAAGGATTCAGAAACACAGAGCTCCAAAATACTGTGTAATTATGCCGTTAAAGCAGACAACTTTTAGCTGTGTGTGTGTGCAGCGCTCATATTTCCTAACGCGACGTTTTCAAGAAAAAACTCCCGGGAAATTTAAAATTTAAATTTAGTAAACTAAAAAGGCCGTATTGGCATGTTTTGCAATGTTAATATTTCATCATAGGCTCCAGCACCCCCTCTGACCCCGAAAGGGACAAGCAGTAGAAAATGGATGAATGGATGAAAATAAGAATTGCGATTCTTATTTTTTGGACACCCCTGTGATTCCTCATGCTCTTCCAGCATTTCCTCAAGCATCCTGAAGAAAACATCAGTAGAAGAGGACGCAAAATAGATCACTAGATGCTTACTTTCTTTTTTTCCTTGTTTTCGAGCACCGGCTCTGCTTTTCTTTCGCTGTTTTTTGCAGATCTGTCTCCCCTCGAGGGTGATCCTGACTTTTGAGATGGCGTTTGGCTTTCCATCCATCCGTCCATTTCCACCGCTTGTCCCTTTTAGGGTCACGAGGGTCACAGCTGCATTTGGGTGGAAGGCAAGGTAAACCCTGGACAAGTTGCCACCTCATGCGTTTGGCTTTCTTTCGTTCATATTTATTACATTTTTGTTTTGGAAGTCCAACTTATTTAAATGATCGCTGCAAACTGCACCTCTCTCCCTTGGTCCTTGCCTGTTAGTGCAAGTCCATTTAACTGGAGAAGTCCAGAATAAGGAAAGAAGACCCAGGACACGTTGGGTAGACTATGTCTCCCGGCTGGCGTGGGAACGCCTCGGGATCCCGCGGGAGGAGCTGGATGAAGTGGCTTGGGAGAGGAAAGTCTGGGCTTACCTGCTTAGGCTGCTGCCCCCGCGACCCGACATCAACTAAACGGAAGAAGATGGATGGATGGATGGCAGGATCATTTTGTTCTTACGCCGCCAAATAAGATACATGTTCTTCTTTTCCTCTTTCCCTTCTGGCTCAGTGACCACAGTTTCATATTCCTCTCTGCACAGCTGGTGCATTCCTTTCAAAACAACAACAACAACAACAAACTATTATAATTGTATAGGCAGTTCAAGTGTAGTTACTCAGCAGGTGACGAATTGAAATATTAGAATACCCGACATTAACTCGCACCCCCTGCAGCCGGTGTGACATTTCCCAAATCAGCAAGTTGGTGCAGCTGCATCTTGTGTTTTGTAAGGGGAGACCACGCACGTGCGCATACCTCGGCCCGCCGCCCCGTGGAGCACGGCGGCCTCTCCGATGACAAACACGGGCCGCGGTGGAGAGAAGAGCAGTTTGAGAAGAGGTCGCTAGCAAAGTGCAAAGGTTACGCGTGAACCTAAAATATAACTTCTTTTTACACTTAAATAACGGTTGGGAATGCTACCACACCCTCTGGTTTAATTTGAACCTGTTTTTACACTTGCGCGACACTTAAAACCAGGGGTCGGGAACCTTTTTGGCTAAAAGAGCCAAGAAGCCAAATATTTTATGTATTTCCGTAAGAGCCATATAATATATATTTTTTTTAACACTGAACACAACTAAATGTGTGCATTTTAAGTAAGACCAACATTTCTAGAGTACAATAGGTCTCTTATTCTTTGTAATAACATTGTTATTCTGAAGCTAACTGTGGAGGGGCGTGGCCTGCAGGCCTGCAGCGAAGCAGGGTGTTGCCAGGACCGGCCTCGAAATCAGCGACAGGCGCATATATGGCCCACCTGGGCCTTGTTATCTAATCACCTGTCGCTCTGTTATAAGCAGCAGCCAGGAGGAGAGACAGGGTTGGAGCTGGAGCCAGAGCGCTAGCGAGAACAAAAGAGAAAAATACATCTGCTTGAAAGCAACTGAGAGACTTATTGAAAAATATAACAATATTGCAACCCTGAAACAGGCTCTCATGTCAGTGCTTGGTGGTCTGAAGAACCCCCAGGAGAGCAAGCTCCACACTAACCAATAATAAATAAATACCTTTTTACCATTAAAGCAACTTCTTGAACATAAAAAAGCATGAGAATGTTTCACATTTTGAACGTTATTTTTAACACTGTGATTACAAGCGGAATCATTCATTACTTATCGTGTTAAGCAATGTCAGCTCAGATTTATCCGAGAGCCAGATGCAGTCATCAAAAGAGCCACATCTGGCTCGCGAGCCATAGGTTCCCTACCCCTGCTTAAGAGTGTTAAAAAACGTTTTGCACCGTTTTTTCCTCACTTAAAGGCCTACTGAAATGAGATTTTCTTATTTAAATGGGGATAGCAGCTCCATTCTATGTGTCATACTTGATCATTTCGCGATACTGCCAGATTTTTGCTGAAAGGATTTAGTAGAGAACATCCACGATAAAGTTCGCAACTTTTGGTCGCTAATAAAAAAGCCTTGCCTGTACCGGAAGGAGCAGACGATGTAAGCGTGACGTCACGGGTTGTCGGGCTCCTCACATCCTCACATTGTTTATAATCATAGCCACCAGCAGCAAGAGCGATTTGGACCGAGAAAGCGACAATTTCCCTATTAATTTGAGCGAGGATGAAAGATTCGTGGATGAGGAAAGTTAGAGTGAAGCACTAGAAGAAAAAAAAAAGGCAACGGCAGTGGGAGGGATTCAAATGTTAGTAGTCACATTTACTAGGATAATTCTGGAAAATCCCTTATCTGCTTATTGGTTTACTAGTGTTTTAGTGAGATTATAAAGTCATACCTGAAAGTCGGAGGGCTGCGGTGAAGAAAGTCACAACTGCCTTTTTGACAGCTGCTGCAGGAGGACGCAAATTCCGCTCAAGTCTTCGGTAAGAACCGACTTAATATCACAATTTTCTCTTTCAAAAACTTGCTGGTTGAGGTAGAGAAACATGTTCGCTTGACCGCTCTGCGTTAAAGCTTCACAACAAACAAAGAAACACCGGCTGTGTTTGTTCTGCTAACGGCAGCTGCAATCCACCGCTTTCCACCAACAGCATTCTTCTTTATAGTCTCCATTATTAATTGAACAAGTTGCCAAAAATTCAGCAACACAGAAGTCCAGAATACTGTGTAATCATGCGATAAAAACAGACTACTTTTAGCCGTGTTCGGTGCTGGGAGAACATGTCCGCTACCACCCGAGACATCACGCGCCCGCGTCATCATTCCGCGAGGTTTTCAACAGGACACCTTGCGGGAAATTTAAAATTGCAGTTTAGTAGACTAAAAAGGCCCTATTGGCATGTCTTGCAATGTTAATATTTCATCATTGATATATAAACTATCAGACCGCGTGGTGGGTAGTAGTGGGTTTCAGTAAGCCTTTAAAAGGCAAAGTACTTTATTTTAGCTTTAATATGCAGCAGTTCACTTCTTTTTTCACTTGACTGTTGGTTAGGAATGTTGAACATACGCAGAAACACCAAGTTGGCGCAACATTCTCCACTCACACGTCATGGAAGTAAAAATAGTTTTCATTTATTTTGGCTTTATTAGGTCGGATGGCATCCTGACCAGATCCTCAAACCACCTCATCTGGCTCCTCTCGGTGTGGAGGAGCACCAGCTTTACTTTAAGTTCCTCCCGATGACAGAGTTTCTCACCCTATCTCTAAGGGAGAGCCCCGCCATTTCGGCCGATTGTACCCGTGATCTTATACTTTCGGTCATAACCCAAAGCTCATGATCATAGGTGAGGATGGGAGCGTAGATCGACCGGTAAATTGAAAACCATTGCATCTAATAGACAGCCACATACTAAAGTCTGTGAACATTGCTCCAAAGTCAGAACCTTCTTGCTGATTCCATGTGCATACAATAGTAAACATTGACAGGTGCAAAGGCAGCCAGAGAAGGACTTCCCTACGAACCCAGCTGCTACAGCTGGGTTGCCCCATGTCGGTAAAGATGACGTTTTCCGCCAAAAAGTTCAGCAGCTCAAACAACTGTTAGGTTCGATCCTGTGAGTCCCGAGAGAGATTGTTGTTCTTCACCACAACGGATCGATACAGCGTCCGCATTACTGAAGACGCCGCACCGATGCGCCTGTCGATCTCACCATCCACTCTTCCCTCACTCGTGAACAAGACTCCGAGGTACTTGAACTCCTCCCCAACCCGGAGGTGGCACTCAACCCTTTTCCGGACAAGGACCATGGACTCGGACTTGGAGGTGTTGATTCTCATCCCAGTCGCTTCACACTCGGCTGCGAACCGATTCAGTGAGACCTGAAAGATCCTGGCCAGATGAAGCCTTCAGGACCATATTGTTACGCCTATGGTTCATGTTTTGTTTTGGTCATGCTATGTTTAGTTCTGTTTTGCATTTCCTTGTTTGTCTTACCATGCCAACTGATTTAGTTTTCTGTCATGTCTGATCATGAGTTTTGTATGGCCATATTACCCTCAGCATCCCCAATCTTATCTGTTCTCAAAACTAAGCAGTGTCTGGCCTGGTTAGTACTTGGATGGGAGACTGCCTAGGAATACCAGGTGCTTTTGACCCTTTGGACTCTAAGTTCCTTTTTTTTTCACTCCCTGTTTTGTTACCATGACAACCAATCAGTTCACCTGTCTTGTCTCACACCTGTTTTCACTTATCATGTTCATTATTTAAGCCACAGTTACCAGTTAGTCCGTCAGGCAACATCACCTCATTCACACCCTCGATTATCTGCTTCATGCCTTGCAATGCTGTCCATTTTGTCCACTGAAGTTTTTGTCATTCATGCCATAGCACAAGTGTTTTGTTTCATGTTTATAGTTCATAGCGTTTGTGCTAGTCTTTTGTTTCATAGCCCAAGTTTTGTACCTCCATATTGAGCGCTTTTTGTTTGTTCCTGTTTTTAGTTTATTAGTGTTAAAATAAAGATGTCTTTACATTCACGCCGTTTCCACTCCATTTGCTTTGCACCTCGGGAAAACAAACCAAGACCAAGTCCAAGCCTGACACACATCATCTGCAAAAAGCAGAGACCTAATCCTGCAGCCACCAAACCGGACCCCCTCAACGCCCTGAGTGCGCCTAGAAATTCTATCCATAAAAGTTATAAACAGAATCGGTGACAAAAGGCAGCCTTGGCGGAGTCAAACCCTCACTGGAAACATTTCCGACTTACTGCCTGAATACTTTTTTTGTGGCTTTACTAAGTAGTGGCAAACTTATTTTTACACAAGCACGACGTTTATGCCGTTTTCTCCACTCACGAGTTGTCAAAGTTGGAATTGTTGTATATTATCGTAGTTTCCGCATTAGTGTTAACATCTTTTTAATATTCTCATGGTTAAGAATATTGAAATGTTACTTGGAATATTGTCTTTAGACATACTTGCCAATCCTCCCGATTTTTCCGGGAGACTCCCGAATTTCTGTGCCCCTCCCGAAAATCTCCCGGGGCAACCATTCTCCCGAGTTTCTCCTGATTTTCACCCGGACGACAATATTGAGGGCGTGCCTTGATGACACTGCGTTTAGCGTCCTCTATAAACTGTCATTGTATCCACTTTTTCTCCATACAAAACAGCGTGCCGGCCCAGTCCCATAATATATGCGGCTTTGACACACACTTAAGTGAATGCAATGCATACTTGGTCAACAGCCATACAGGTCACACTCAGGGTAGCCGTATAAACAACTTTAACTCTGTTACAAATTGGGGCGGCGTGGCACAGTGGAAGAGTGGCCGTGCGCAACCCGAGGGTCCCTGGTTCAAATCCCACCGAGTACCAACCTCGTCACGTCCGTTGTGTCCTGAGCAAGACACTTCACCCTTGCTCCTGATGGGTGCTGGTTGGCGCCTTGCATGGCAGCTCCCTCCATCAGTGTGTGAATGTGTGTGTGAATGGGTAAATGTGGAAGTAGTGTCAAAGCGCTTTGAGTACCTTGAAGGTAGAAAAGCGCTATACAAGTACAACCCATTTACCATTTACCATTTACAAATATGCGCCACACTGTGAACCCACACCAAACAAGAATGACAAACGCATTTCGGGAGAACATCTGCACTGTAACACAACAGAACAAATACCCAGAAGCCATTGCAGCACTAACTCTCCCAGGACGCCTGCCCCAACCCGCCCACTTCAACCCCCCCCCCCCCCCCCCTACCTCAAGACCCCCCCCCTTCGCTCCTCCCATCTCCCAAATTCAGAGGTCTCAAGGTTGGCAAGTATGGGTGCCACACCAACAAAATGCCAAAGCAACCATTTCCAGATCAACACCGTATAAAAAAAGTAGTCAGCAACAAAGGGTGATAACGTCCGCAGGAACCTACCACATAGCGAAGGACATACACTGTTTGATTTCCTATTATGCAGCTCATTTTTATTTAAGTGTGTCTTTAGAATGAACAGATGCTTTTTGATAGCCTGACATGGATTCATTTCACTTCCTGTACAGTATAAGGCTGATTTAAATTGTTGTGAAAATCTCCTTTTGTCAGTATTTCTGTTTGACTTTGATTAATTGACTGATTGAAACTTTTATTAGTACAAACCCTGTTTCCATATGAGTTGGGAAATTGTGTTAGATGTAAATATAAACGGAATACAATGATTTGCAAATCATTTTCAACCCATATTCAGTTGAATATGCTACAAAGACAACATATTTGATGTTGAAACTGATAAACTTTTTTTTTTTTTTTTTGCAAATAATCATTAACTTTAGTATTTGATGCCAGCAACACGTGAAAAGGAAGTTGGGAAAGGTGGCAATAAATACTTATAAAGTTGAGGAATGCTCATCAAACACTTATATGGAACATCCAACAGATGTGCAGGCTAATTGGGAACAGGTGGGTGCCATGATTGGGTATAAAAGCAGCTTCCATGAAATGCTAAGTAATTCACAAACAAGGATGGGGCGAGGGTCACCACTTTGTAAGCAAATTGTCGAACAGATTTAGAACAACATTTCTCAACAAGCTATTGCAAGGAATTTAGGGATTTTATCATTTACAATCCGTAAAATCATCAAAATGTTCAGAGAATCTGGAGAAATCCCTGCACGTAAGCGATGATATTACGGACTTTTGATCCCTCAGGCGGTACTGCATCAAAATTCGACATCAGTGTGTAAAGGATATCACCACATGGGCTCAGGAACACTTCAAAAACCACTGTCAGTAACTACAGTTGGTCGCTACATCTGTACGTGCAAGTTAAAACTCTACTATACAAAGCCAAACCCATTTATCAACAATATCCTGAAATGCCGCCGGCTTCGCTGGGCCCGAGCTCACCTAAGATGGACTGATGCAAAGTGGAAAGGTGTTCTGTGGTCTGACGAGTCCACATTTCAAATTAGGATGTGGTGTCCTCCAGAACAAAGAGGAAATAACCATTCGGATTGTTATAGGCGCAAAGTTCAAAAGCCAGCATGTGTGATGGTATGGGGGTGTATTAGTGCCCAAAGCATGGGTAACTTACACATCTGTGAAGGCACCATTAATGCTGAAAGGTCCATACAGGTTTTGGAGCAACATATGCTGTCATCCAAGCAACGTTATCATGGACGCTCCTGCTTATTTCAGCAAGACAAGTATTACAACAGCGTGGCTTCGTAAAAAAAGAGTGCCAGTAATTTCCTGGCCCGCCTGCAGTCCAGACCTGTCTCCCATCGGAAATGTGTGGCGCATTATGAAGCGTAAAATACGACAGCGGAGACCCCGGACTGTTGAACAACTGAAGCTCTACATAAAACAAGAATGGGAAAGAATTCCACTTTCAAAGCTTCAACAATTAGTTTCCTCAGTTCCCAAACGTTTATTGAGTGTTGTTAAAAGAAAAGGTGATGTAACACAGTGGTGAACATGTCCTTTCCCAACTACTTTGGCATGTGTTGCAGCCATGAAATTCTAAGTTAATTATTATTTGCAAAATAAAATAAAGTTGATCAGTTTGAACATCAAATATCTTGTCTTTGTGAAGTATTAAATTGAATATGGGTTGAAAAGGATTTGCAAATCATTGTATTCCATTTATATTTACATCTAACACAATTTCCCAACTCATATGGAAACGGGGTTAGTAGATTGCACAGTACAGTACATATTCCCTACAATTGACCACTAAATGTTAACACCCGAATAAGTTTTTCAACTTGTTTAAGTCGGGGTCCACGTTAATCAATCCATGGTAAACACTGTTACAAATATGCGCCACAGTGTGAACCCACACCAAACAAGAATGACAAACACATTTCGGGAGAACGTCCGCACCGTAACACAATATAAACACAAGAGAAGAAACAGCCAGAAGCTTCATTTTCAAGCCTCTTTGTCGATTTTGTTTCGAAGCTCTAAGAATACATCTGTCATGACTTGCATTCTTGTATTTATTGTCTACACAACATCAGGGTGTTGGCCACTCATCCCTTTCCTGAGCTTCTAAAATAACCTCCATGTACGCACACTTTTTTTTCTTTTTTTTTCATATCACAGGGCGAGACAATGCGGTGGGGTGAAAAGGTCATCGGCGTCCCCCAAGTCAGGCCGAACTCAAATCAGGAAACTATATTTATTATTACATCCTCCTGTTTCATGTCTATCTCGGCCTGCCTCCGGAGCGACCGAGCCCTGCGCATCTGCTGCGTCGCTTCCTTTTTCCTTTTGCCTCTTCTCCCCCACTTGCACACAATAATACTGTTATTTTTTTTTTTTTTTTTACAGATTCTCGATTTACAGAAAAGAATAAAATGCTAGTTAAAAATTCCATCTGATTGAGGCATGATGTGCTTTGGCCAAAACAGAGCTCCTTTTTTTTTCTTTTTCCATAAAGCAACAACAACACACAGTATCTTACTTTGTTGTACAATAGGTGTACACACAAAAAAAGAATGTGTGAAAAGATAAAAGTGGCGAATCAGGTGGTTGTGAGTTTACAAAAAATAATAAAACATTTTCTCCTGCTATTCTCTGAGGACATGCGCAACCTCTCTGGCATGATAGTGCTGCAGTTTAGTTTCTCACGAAGCCAAGGAACAATCGACAGTGAATCTTGCACAAAACCACATGAATGTTCCGATAAGTCAGCATGGGACAGCGCAGTATTTAAAAAAACAACAAAAAAAAACTGCATAAAGACTAGGGCAGCACGGTGGCAGAGGGGTTAGTGCATGTACCTCAGAATACGAAGGTCTTGAGTAGTCCGGGGTTCAATCCCGGGCTCGGGATCTTTCTGTGTTTAGTTTGCATGCTCTCCCCGTGACTGCGTGGGTACTCCGGCTTCCTCCCACCTCCAAAGACATGCACCTTTGGATAGGTTGATTGGCAACACTAAATTGGCCCTAGTGTGTGAATGTGAGTGTGAATGTTGTCTGTCTATCTGTGTTGGCCCTGCGATGAGGTGGCGACTTGTCCAGGGTGTACCCCGCCTTCTGCTCGATAGTAGCTGAGTTAGGCTCCAGCATTTTCCGCGACCCCGAAAGGGATAAGTGGTAGGAAATGGACGGATGGATATAGGGTTCACATGTTTATAAATCTGACTGTGAGGAAGTCAGTGCCTCACCAGCCATGAACCTCACCGCAGGTCACTGCTGAAAAGTATCTAAATAATTTTGGTACCGCTACCAAATTATTGGTATCAGGACAACACTACACTGTATATCAGGGGTCACCAACTCCTAGCCATTATGGACAAACCCCCCCCCAACCAACACACTCGGACCTTGCGGAGAGAATGAGCACGTTCAGTGGAAGGCTCAGACTCCCAAAATGCAACACGGAACGACACAGGAGGTCCTTCATACCGACAGCCATCAGACTGTACAATGCATATGTTCCTTGACTGCACTTAAATGTAGAACAGGGGTCACCAACGCGGTGGCCGCGGGCACCAGGTAGCCCGTACAGACCAGACGAGTCGCCCGCTGGCCTGTTCTAAAAATAGCTCAAATAGCAGCACTTACCAGTGAGCTGCCTTTATTTTTAAAATGTTATTTATTTACTAGCAAGCTGGTCTCGCTTTGCTCGCCATTTTTATTTCTAAGAGAGACAAAACTCAAATAGAATTGGAAAATCCAAGAGAAATTTTTTTAAGACTTAGTCTTCACTTGTTTAAATAAATTCATTTATTTTTTTTTACTTTGTTTCTTATAACTTTCAGAAAGACAATTTTAGAGAAAAAATACAACCTTAGAAATTATTTTTGGATTTTTAAACACATATACCTTTTTACCTTTTAAATTCCTTCCTCTTCTTCCCTGACAATTTAAATCAATGTTCAAGTATATATATATATTTTTTTATGGTAAAGAAAAATACATACATTTTAATTAAATTCTTCATTTTAGTTTCAGTTTTTTCGAAGACGAATAGTTGTGAAATATTTCTTCAAACTTATTATGGTTAAAATAAAAATAAAAATATTCTGGCAAATCTAGAAAATCTGTAGAATCAAATTTAAATCTTATTTCAAAGTCTTTTGAATTTATTTTAAAATTTTTGTTCAAAATCTAGAAGAAATAATTATTTGTCTTTGTTAGAAATACAGCTTGGTCCAATTTGTTATATATTCTAACAAAATGCAGATTGGATTTTAACCTATTTAAAACATGTCATCAAAATTCTAAAATTAATCTTAATCAGGAAAAAATACTAATGATGTTCCATAAATAATTTTTTTAAATTTTTTCCAAAAAATTCAAATTAGCTACTTTTTCTCTTCTTTTTTTCAGTTGAATTTTGAATTTTAAAGAGTAGAAATTGAAGATAAAATAGGTTTCAAAATTTTATTTTCATTTTTTTCCTGTTTTCTCCTTTTTTAAAACGTTCAATTGTGTTTTTTTCATCATTTATTCTCTACAAAAAACCTTTCGTAAAAGGAAAAAAAAATGTACGACGGAATGACAGACATCAACCTATCCCCAGGATAGGTTGATGTCTGTTGATGTAGGTTGATGGAGGAAGTCGAACGAGGCGAACTGAAAAGGCGCCGCAAGTCTTCCACGTCGTCCTCCTCCTCTTCCTCGTCTTCGTCGTCGTCCTCGGTCTTTTCCAAGTCTGTGTCCAAGTGTTTTCTCTTGAAAACTTGATTAATGAAAACATTCTTGGCAAATGCTTTCGCTCTCGTCCGTCTTGCGCCGGTCCAAGAATTTCACCTCTAGTGGCACAATACGATGATTTGATAGTGTTGCCAATTTAGTGATTGTCAACACTAAATTGGCCCTAGTGTGTGAATGTGAGTGTGAATGTTATCTGTCTATCTGTGTTGGCCCTGCGATGAGGTGGCGACTTGTCCAGGGTGTACCCCGCCTTCCGCCCGATTGAAGCTGAGATAGACGCCAGCGCCCCCCGCGACCCCAAAAGGGAATAAACGGTAGACAATGGATGGATGGATGGAATGACAGACCGAAATACCCATTTTTTAATTTATATATATCTAAATATATATATATATATATATTTACTTATTAAAGGTAAATTGAGCAAATTGGCTATTTCTGGCAATTTATTTAAGTGTGTATCAAACCGGTAGCCCTTCGCATGAATCAGTACCCAAGAAGTAGCTCTTGGTTTCAAAAAGGTTGGTGACCCCTGCTGTATATAAAAGAGCAACCTGAAAAAAAAAAGCCATAAAGGGCTTTAAGGAGGCTTTTTTAAAACTATTTTGACACTTCTAACAAAAGTAGCTTCCCTCCTACGAGAACCTCTCTGGCACCCTCGCCCACTGCTGACTGGCGGCAGCGTGGGTACAAGAAAAAGAGCCGCTGCGGAACTTTTTGGAGTGAGTTTCTGGTTGCCGAGGAATGACTCGGGGGGTCATGAAAGACACCGGGGCTCCTTTTCTCTCAGTTCCTGTGCACACTGGAGCATCAATGGGAAGCCATTTTCTTCCTCCCCGCTCGCTGCATGGCAGGAGGAACGCCGGGGAGGTGGGCAACCGTGGACAATACCAACTCCCCGCATGTGACGTCTCGCCCGCCAAGCAACAGAGAGGCCTTTCTTGTGATCCCAAGTGTTGTCAGCATTTTCTCCGCGCTCTAATTATGCGCGGAACACGTGCAAACTCATGTGCTGACCGCGTTAAGTAGTTGAGAAGGCAGAGGAGCGTGTGATGGCGCAGATAAAACAAAAACAAAACATGGACAATAGTGTTGCTGTTACGTCATTCTGTCCATGGAGGACTGAATTATCTCTGTTTGCATAACATGAGCTTTTTTTTTTTTTGGGGGGGGGGTGAAGCTTTGCAAGTTTGGATCATGCATTCAATTAGAATCCATCCATCCATTTCTTACCGCTCGTTCCTGTCGGGGTGGCTGGGGACGCTGGAGCCTGTCTCAGCTGGATTCAAGCGGAAGGCGGGGTACACCCTGGACAAGTCGTCACCTCATCACAGCATTTAATTACAATATGTGCTTAATAACGAGGATACTGCGGAATGTGTTTGTCTAAAAGGCATACTTGCCAACCTTGAGACCTCTGATTTCGGGAGGTGGGGGGGCGTGGTCATGGAGGGGCGGAGGGCGTGGTTGGGGGCGTGGTTAAGAGGGGAGAAGTATATTTACAGCTGTTGTGTTCACAGTTGTGCACTGCACTCTCTAAAAAACGTAGAGCAGGGGTCACCAACCTTTTTGAAAGCATGAGCTACTTCTTGGGTACTGATTGATGCGAAGGGCTACCAGTTTTACACTTTACATTTACAAGTGTTATATAAATATATATTTATATATATATTTATATATATATATGTAGGTGTGGGAAAAATCACAAGACTACTTCATCTCTACAGAACTGTTTCATGAGGGGTTCCCTCAATCATCAGGAGATTTCAATCATCAGAAAATCTCCTGATGATTGAGGGAACCCCTCATGAAACAGTTCTGTAGAGATGAAGTAGTCTTGAGATTTTTCCCACACCTACATATTGCGCTCTACCACGGTATCGAGCACTATTCTCTGGATAATCCAATCATATATATATATATATATATATATATATATATATATATATATGTGATTTAAACAAGAATAGCTAAATAAATAAATCTATATATGTACATAAAAAATGGGTATTTCTGTCTGTCATTCCGTCGTACATTTTTTCCTTTTTACGGAAGGTTTTTTGTAGTGAATAAATGAAGAAAAAAACACTTAATTGAACGGTTTAAAAGAGGAGAAAACACGAAAAAAATTTAAATCAAATGAACCAAAATGAACCAAAATATGACTTATTATATCTTTGTGTAAAATATTGGACACAGTGTGTTGTCAAGCTTATGAGATCCGATGCAAGTGTAAGCCACTGTGACACTATTGTTCATTTTTTTTTATTTTTTGTGTAAATGTTTTTAATGATAATATCAATGAAGGATTTTTAATCACTGCTATTTTGAAATTGTTACTAATATTTATAATATTCATTTTTGTTCCACTACTTTTAGATTGTACCATGTCATGTTTGTGTGTCATCAATTGCTCTGTTTATTAATTGCTGTTCTGAATGTAGCTGGGTTGGGTTGGGTTTTGGAATTGGATTGCATTGTTATGGTATGGTATGGAATTGGTGTGGCGCAGTTGGAGAATGGCCGTGCGCAACCCGAGGGTCCCTGGTTCAAATCCCACCTAGTACCAACTTCGTCACGTCCGTTGTGTCAGGAGCAAGACACTTCACCCTTGCTCCTGATGGATGCTGGTTGGCGCCTTGCATGGCAGCTCCCTCCATCAGTGTGTGAATGTGTGTGTGAATGGGTAAATATGGAAGTAGTGTCAAAGCGCTTTGAGTACCTTGAAGGTAGAAAAGCGCTATACAAGTACAACCCATTCATTTATTTATTGTTGTGTTTTGTTTTGTTGGAATGATTAATAAATTCATTTAAAAAAAAAAATAATAATAAATATTTAAAAAAAAAAAAAAAAAAAAAAACGTCCAGCGGGCAGCGGGCGACCCATCTGGTCCTTGCCACGTTGATGACCCCTGCCGTAAATGTTATTGTCACATATGCATGATTGATTGATTGATTGATACTTTTAGTAGTAGATTGCACAGTTCAGTACATATTCCGTACAATTGACCACTAAATGGTAACACCCGAATAAGATTTTCAACTTGTTTAAGTCGGGGTCCACGTCATGGTACAAATATATACTATCAGCATAATACAGTCATCACACAAGTTAATCATCATAGTATGTACATTGAATTATTTACATTATTTACAATCCGGGGGGTGGGATGAGGAGCTTTGGTTGATATCAGTACTTCAGTCATTAACAATTGCATCATTAAGTTACATTTAAACCAGTGTGGGTGGCACTGGGAGCAGGTGGGTAAAGTCTCTTGCCCAAGGACACAACGGCAGTGACTAGGATGGCGGAGCGGGGATCGAACCTAGAACCCTCAAATTGCTGGCATGGCCACTCTACCAACCGAGCTACACCGCCCTAATTTAATTTAGATGAGACTTGAGATAAATGGGGACAGGCAGGCTTAAAGAAAGTGGTCAACTTGATGGTTTTTAACATTTTTATCTATTATGGAAATGTAAAAATAGGTTAACCACTTTTAAATACAACTACAATTAATTAAAATGATTCACCCATTGCAGCTGAGATAGGCTCCAGCATCCCCCGCGACCCTAAAAAGTACAAGCGGTAGGAAATGGATGGATGGATAGATGAGACTTAAGTTAAATGGGGACAGGCAGGCTTAAAGAAAGTGGCCAACTTTGTGCTTTTTTGCAGTTTTAACTGTCTTGCAAGTGTAAAATAAGTCAACCTCTTTTAAATAAAACTACAATGAATTAAAATGATTCACTCTTTAGATGAGACGTAAGTTAAATGGAGACAGGGAAGCTTAAAGAAGGTGGTCAACTTTATGCTTTTTTGCAGTTTTAACTGTCTTACAAGTGTAAAAATAGGTAAACCGCTATTAAATAAAACTACAATGAACTAAAATTATTCACCATTTAGATGAAGTGAAGTGAATTATATTTATATAGCGCTTTTCTCAAGTGACTCAAAGCGCTTTACATAGTGACACCCAATATCTAAGTTACATTTAAACCAGTGTGGGTGGCACTGGGAGCAGGTGGGTAAAGTGTCTTGCCCAAGGACACAACGGCAGTGACTAGGATGGCACAAGCGGGAATTGAACCTGCAACCCTCAAATTGCTGACACGGCCACTCTACCAACCGAGCTATGCCGCCCGAGACTTATGTTAAATGAGGACAGGCAGGCTTATAGAAGGTGGTCAACTTTATGATTTTAAGCATTTTTAATTGTCATGCAGTTGTAAAAATAAGTTGATAACTTTAGAATTAAATTTAATGAAACTAAAATACATTTAAAATAGTCAACATTTGATGACACTTAAGAGAAGTGGGAGGAAAGATATTTCCTAAAATTAAAATATGTAAGTCCATCCATTTTCTACCGCTTATTCCCTTTCGGGGTCGCGGGGGGCGCTGGCGCCTATCTCAGCTACAATCGGGCGGAAGGCGGGGTACACCCTGGACAAGTCGCCACCTCATCGCAGGGCCAACACAGATAGACAGACAACATTCACACTCACATTCACACACTAGGGCCAATTTAGTGTTGCCAATCAACCTATCCCCAGGTGCATGTCTTTGGA